>NC_087162.1:5392500-5452500 GCF_035594125.1 Scylla paramamosain | reverse complement strand
TTTTATAACATCTCAACTTCTCTAATTCCAAGTCAACTATGAACACAACAACAAGAGGAGCTAAAACTTCCAAAGTTACACATTTGTGATATTCTTTTACGTACAGGACATAAAAGACACTAAAGGTAAATGATGCCCGTGACCTAAATCTTAAAGTACCTGCTCAGCTATATAAGTCCAATCTTTATCGTAAGCCTTAATCAGTTAACAAGTCCTCTTATAGCAACCATATACCAGGAAGAAATAGGAATAAAGAAACAAGAGATCCTGATGAGGTCCATGAAAAATTAACCAACTGATGTTTCATGTGTGTATATGTATGTATGTGAGAAGCTATAAAGGAGAGAGAGAGAGAGAGGAGAGAGAGAGAGAGAAGAGAGAGAGAGAGAGAGAGAGAGAGGAGGAGAGGAGAGAGAGAGAGAGAGAGAGAGAGGGAGAGAGAGAGAGAGAGAGAGAGAGAGGAGAGAGAGAGGGGGGGGGGGGGGAGGAAAACAGGCATATGAGGGGAAACAAAAGATGGAGTAAGCGAGGAAAGTTAGACAAAGAAAATGTGAAGAGTAAGATGGAAGAGAGGGTAGGTGGGGCAGGTGGAGGTGAGGCAGGAGGAGGGAAGGTGAAGGAGGTCGAGGGGCGGATGATGAGGAATGGAGGAACGTGTAGGGGAAGGGCTGGCAGTGACTAAATGGACGGGAGAAAAGGTGAAGGGGTGAAGGGGCGAGATGAAGGAGGTGAAGTTACGTAGTGAAGGGCGGCGAAGAGACGGAGCGAGCAGGATGGAGAGACAAGAGCGGGAAAGAGGCAGGGTGTGGAAGGTGGGAGTGAGAGAAGTGGAGAGGTTTGGGAAGGGAATGAAGATGAAAGTGGAGGTGTTGTTGTGAGAGGAAGAGAAGACAGTGAGAAGCGAGGAGAGGTTTGGGAAGGGAGTGAAAATGAAGGTGATGTCGAGAGGAGAGGAAGCGAAGGTAGTGAGAAGAGGGGGAGGAGAGGTTTGGGGGAGGGAATGAAGATGAAGTAACTGTAGTCTCATAATACTTCGTCACTGATAATAATGCAATATACCTGTTGACATTTTTATAGGAAACACATAGTATTTATATATATGACCTTGAACCATATTTGCAAGCGTTTCGGCGTCTTATACTGACTACGAAGAGCAGCTCTACAGGAAGACCTTTATGTGTTAAAGCTGTTTCATGATTCTGTATCACAAGTGGGAGGTAAAAAAAAAAAAATAGCGGGAAAGGAAAGAAAACACCAGTGAAAACCAGGCCAGTCAACAGTGGGGTTTGCAAACAGTCCTGAGGAGGGAGACAAAGCGCTTCAAAACACAGCCTTGTCTCACCGCAGAATGAAAATGCAATGAATGGAACGCCAGTCACTTCATTCCTTCCAACAGCAACAGCACCAGCAACAACAACAACAACAGCAACAACACTAATATTTTCTCATTCCCCACACAGGCAGAGTTGTAATCAAGCAAGAATCAACAAGAAGAAAATTGCAAAAGCCAAATGTGGAATAACAACATAATACAAAATTTCCTGTTCTCGTTTTTGCCTGATGTGAATCGCAGGCACCCCGGAGAGGAGAGGGGCTCCCAGCCCTCTGCCCTCACCCCGTGTAAGTGGCACACACAGGTGCTACTGACATGTACTGTAACTCACTTTGTGAGAGGGATATTTGATGATGGTGGTGGTGGTGGAAAATATTATTATTATTATTATTATTATTATCATTATTATTATTATTATTATTATTATTATTACTATTATTATTATTTATATTACTATCATCATCATCATCATCATCATCATCATTGTCCTCCTCCTCCTCCTCCTACTACTACTAATAATAATAATAATAATAATTACTACTACTACTTCTACTATCACCATCATCGTCATCATCAAATTACTAGTAAGTGACCTATTTTCAGAGCGATGACACTCAATTTTAGCCTAAAAGTAGTGTTAATAAAATAACACCTAAAATTTTTCAAACAGAACGCGAGGTTGGTGTGGGTGAACCGTTCCCTCATTACGGCCTTCTTGCCCCTACACTATTCAGGGTGAAACACGAGTGTCTGCGGATATTGCCAGAGGTGACAGTACAGGTTATTTTAAGATGAAAATGTTCTGTGCACATAAGCATTTTGAGGCGTTGTTTAGCCGTGGTGTGAAATTGAAGTGTGGCCTGGCGACAGATACAACGGCCTGGTGGGATGTGTAGACCTGGATCATTGGATGTCCGTTGGTGAAGCTGTGAATAATTCACTCATGATTTACAGCATCGCATGATGAGACGAGTGACAGCAACGAACTGATACCGATTACTGATAAACATTGCACAATGATAGCATGGATGTAATAAAGGACAAGGAAAATGATAGGCTGCGTGGCACCACGCCTGCCCGGGCGTGGATAGGGAAGGAGCGAGGCAGCAAATCAGCTGAATGCTAGGCAGTCACACACAGATCCCGCCGAGACAGTAACAATTAATACATTCAGATTGTATTACACAACGTAAAGTACTGTGGAGTGTGTGGACATGGGAGTGTGTGGACATGGTGTTTCTCCGCCATGGATACCCGCCCAGCCAGGCCGTTGTATCTGTCGCCAGGCCACACTTCAATTTCACACCACGGCTAAACAACGCCTCAAAATGCATAAGTGCACAGAACATTTTCAACTTAGAGTAACCTGTACTTACCTCTCTGGCAATATCCGCAGAAACTCGTGTATTTTTCTAACCATTGCTCTCTGAAAATTTGTTTTATTTATTTATATTTAAATGTATTATTTACCAATGCTAGACAAAAGCATCTGGCAATATTAGCAATACAATAAGTCCATTCATTTACGTAACCACAAAGGAAGAAGAAGAAGAAGAAGAAGAAGAAGAAGAAGAAGAAGAAGAAGAAGAAGAAGAAGAAGAAGAAGAAGAAGAAGAAGAAGAAGAAGAAGAAGAAGAAGAAGAAGAAGAAGAAGAAGAAGAAGAAGAAGAAGAAGAAGAAGAAGAAGAAGAAGAAGAAGAAGAAGAAGAAGAAGAAGAAGAAGAAGAAGAAGAAGAAGAAGAAGAAGAAGAAGAAGAAGAAGAAGAAGAAGAAGAAGAAGAAGAAGAAGAAGAAGAAGAAGAAGAAGAAGAAGAAGAAGAAGAAGAAGAAGAAGAAGAAGAAGAAGAAGAAGAAGAAGAAGAAGAAGAAGAAGAAGAAGAAGAAGAAGAAGAAGAAGAAGAAGAAGAAGAAGAAGAAGAAGAAGAAGAAGAAGAAGAAGAAGAAGAAGAAGAAGAAGAAGAAGAAGAAGAAGAAGAAGAAGAAGAAGAAGAAGAAGAAGAAGAAGAAGAAGAAGAAGAAGAAGAAGAAGAAGAAGAAGAAGAAGAAGAAGAAGAAGAAGAAGAAGAAGAAGAAGAAGAAGAAGAAGAAGAAGAAGAAGAAGAAGAAGAAGAAGAAGAAGAAGAAGAAGAAGAAGAAGAAGAAGAAGAAGAAGAAGAAGAAGAAGAAGAAGAAGAAGAAGAAGAAGAAGAAGAAGAAGAAGAAGAAGAAGAAGAAGAAGAAGAAGAAGAAGAAGAAGAAGAAGAAGAAGAAGAAGAAGAAGAAGAAGAAGAAGAAGAAGAAGAAGAAGAAGAAGAAGAAGAAGAAGAAGAAGAAGAAGAAGAAGAAGAAGAAGAAGAAGAAGAAGAAGAAGAAGAAGAAGAAGAAGAAGAAGAAGAAGAAGAAGAAGAAGAAGAAGAAGAAGAAGAAGAAGAAGAAGAAGAAGAAGAAGAAGAAGAAGAAGAAGAAGAAGAAGAAGAAGAAGAATACAAGAACGAGCAAGAGAAAAAAAACAAAAATCAATTATGTCGAGGGAATGAGAAACAACCACCGCTATAGCCTCCTCCTCCTCCTCCTCCTCCTCCTCCTCCTCCTCTTCTCCGCTACTCGCATCCCTTCTTATCCCGTCACGCTGCGCCCCGGGGGAAGCCTAACAACCCGCCTCCCGCCGCCCTCCACCTGACCTTCCTACGTCACACTAGCGGTGGCATTGCGTCACCCGCTTCCTAGTTGTAAATACCTGCATGTAATTGTAAATCATCATGCACACATCGCTAACAAAGGACACCCTCACCCCCATGGAGCCCCCCATATCCACATCACCTCCTCCCCCTTTTAACCTGGTATAGTGTTGTTGTAAGTGGGTAAGCTTGGCGTCTGCCCCTTTTCCTTTCCTTTCCCTTCCCTTCCCTTCACTTCACTTCACTTTTTTTCTCTCTCTCTCCTCTCGTCTTGTTACCTCCTACAGTGCCCCTCCTCTCTCTCTCTCTCTCTCTCTCTCTCTCTCTCTCTCTCTCTCTCTCTCTCTCTCTCTGGTTCTTGTCTTTCCTTCGTCCTCCCTTCTACAGTGCTCCTCCTCTTACTTTCCCCTTTATTTCTTTACTCCGTCCCTCTCTCTCTCTCTCTCTCTCTCTCTCTCTCTCTCTCTCTCTCTCTCTCTCTCTCTCTCTCTCTCTCTCTCTCTCTCTGTGTGTGTGTGTGTGTGTGTGTGTGTGTGTGTGTGTGTGTGTGTGTGTGTGTGTGTGTGTGTGTGTGTGTGTGTGTGTGTGTGTGTGTGTGTGTGTGTGTGTGTGTGTGTGTGTGTGTGTGTGCTTGTCTATCTGTCTGTTTTTGTCTGTCTATCTGTCTGTCTGTACTTGTCTATCTGTATCTGTTTGCCTGTGTCTGACTATTTATCTGTCTATCTGTCCGTGCCTGTCTAACTATCTATCTATCTGTCTGTATGTGCTTGTCTATCTATATGTATGTCTGTGTCTGCATGTCTGTCTGTGTAGTATCTATCTGTCTGTCTGTCTGTGCCTGTCTCTCTCTCTCTCTCTCTCTCTCTCTCTCTCTCTCTCTCTCTCTCTCTCTCTCTCTCTCTCTCTCTCTCTCTCTCTCTCTCTCTCCACGGATCTTACGCCTCCGTTCATGCAGTGTGACTCGTGCTGCCAGTCTTTTGCCTTGTGAAAGTCTCCCCTTCAAGTTCTGATCATAGAAAACCACCCAAGCCTTTTCTGTACAGCCCTGAGTTTTTTTTGTTTTTTTTTTCTGATTCGTGATGTTCCCGGGAGATGAGTGTGTGAAGCGCCCGATGATTGATTGATTGGACATTGATGTAACCTTTGTCTTATGATTATATTAAAGTCCAATGATTTCGTGGGTTTTATTTCGTATATTGTATGGTAACACCTGGTGACGATTCTGGAAAACTCTGGAGACTTCACCTTCGTACATTGAGTAGTAAAATATGGTGACCATTCTGGAAAACTCTGGAATGTGATGTAATATTGATGTAATGACTCTACACACACACACACACACACACACACACACACACACACACACACACACACACACACATACACCGGTGCCGGCGCGTTGCTAAGGGATAACGCAGCGACCATGTGAGCTTGGCGCGTGAAAGGTGACGGCGTTACCCATACATCACCCGGTGTAGGTTCTGGCTCTCCGCGGGTGGGTAGTAGCAGGCGATCACGTTTCCAACACGTGATCCTGCGGTGAATTTTACGCGCGCACACACACACACACGTACTTATGGGCGGCACGTGAGAACCTCCCGGGATAAAACAGGTTATGGCGACAGGAGAGAGAGAGAGAGAGAGAGAGAGAGAGAGAGAGAGAGAGAGAGAGAGAGAGAGAGAGAGAGAGAGAGAGAGAGAGAGAGAGAGAGAGAGAGGCTGGCATACTTATCCCTCTCCCTCCCTCCCTCTCTCCTCTCCTCTTCCTCCGATCCTCCCTCTCTGCCCCCCTCTTCTTCCTTCCATCCTCTCACCATTACCACTATCCCCTGGCACCTGTCCCATCCCGTCATTCCCTGCCCACCCTCTCCCCCCCAGCACCTGTCCTCCTCCCCTCAGCCCTCACCTCCCGTCACAGTCCAAGCGACCCCTTCACCTCCAAGCAGAACCTTTGCCCTCCGTCGCCCCCTCGCGTGTGTTGCTAAACATGAGTGTGTGTGAAGAACATTTTTTCTTGTTACCGTTGTGTTTGATTGTATGTCTGTGTCTCGTGTTTTTTTTTCTCTCGTTTCTTATTTTTATGTAGTTTTTTTTATGTGTTTTTTATTTACTTTTTTTTTTTGCTATGCCACGGTTTGTTAGTTTCGTTTAGTTTAGTGTTACTTTTTCATTTTTTTTTACTAATTTTTCCTTGTTTCTTAATCAGCAGTACCACTTTTTTCCTTGTTGGTACTTTAAGTATTTGTTTGTCTCTCAGTTTGTCTGTGTCTCGCGCCTTCTTTCCTTTCTTTTTTTTTTTTTTAGTCTTACGTTTGTATTCCTCCTTGTGTTGCTACTTTAATTTGTTTGTTTTATCTCTTCATCTCCTTCTAAATTTTCTTGTTTATTCAATACCGTCTGACCTTAACCTTTCTTTTTTTTTTTTTTACTTCTTGTCTATATTTCGTCTTATTTTTGTATTTCTTTTTCGACGTTTCTCATTTTTTTTTTCTTTTGCGGAGACAAGGGGAGGAGGGAAGGAGGAGGGAAGAGGGGAAATTCCTCCCTCCACCTGTTTCAATGTCTTCCTATTTTTTTCGCATTTGCCATATTATATACCTCTCTCTCTCTCTCTCTCTCTCTCTCTCTCTCTCTCTCTCTCTCTCTCTCTCTCTCTCTCTCTCTTGTATCTCACCAAGTCGATTTTGTTGTATTACTCATTCTTTCCTTCTCTTTCATTTCCGTTTGTTTTTAATTTTAACTCTTGCTCATGTCACGCTAGGGAAGTGGTAAGGAATGTGTGTGTGTGTGTGTGTGTGTGTGTGTGTGTGTGTGTGTGTGTGTGTGTGTGTGTGTGTGTTTGTCTTTGTCTGTATATATGTATGTATGTCTGTATGCATGTATGTTTAAACCAGACGGAAGGTAGAACTGGGGGCAAAGGCAAATTCAAGGAAAAAAATGGACTCGCTGATTCTCAAAAAAATCTAATAAAGACAGCATGCAAGTTTGTAGGTCCTCCTGTGTCTACGTCCGTCTGTCCGTCTGTCTGTCTGTTTTGTCTGTCTGTCTGGGCCAAGTTAGTCCAGGAATTTCATCAGCCTCCCACGAAGCAAATTTACTGGCATGTCATAGCTATGCAAACGTTGTTGTGTTCCCAGGATTGCCTCATCCACACCCTTACACTCGCCTGTGGAAACATGAGCACCTCCTGCCTTTCACCGCCGCCGCCCACACCCCGCCAGCACCAGACTGACTGAATTAATTAATGTAGTCAAATCAAACGAGCCGAGAGGAGGGTCAGCTTCAGTCAAACGATTGCAACTATAAATCAGTTTTACAAGATAGTATTCAGTGAAATTACGTGCGCACTAACACACACACACACACACACACACACACACACACACACACACACACACACACACACACACACAGGTACAGACACAAAAATAATCTTGTTAGTAGTGGAATGTGGCCAATGCAGCCCACCCGCCATCCTCATCAAGCGCAACGCACACCAATGACCTCCTTCCATGGTAAATCCAGCCATAATCTGTTGTATACTGTAGGTCGTTTTAGGCCATGGGCGGCAACTATCATTATGAATATTATTATGAATACTACTATTATTATTATTATTATTATTATTATTTTTAGTTATTATTATTGTTATCATTATTATTATTATCATTATTGTTATTATTATTATTATCATTATTGTTATTATTGTCATTATTATTGTTACTAATATAATTAGCACCATCATCATCATTAACGTTATTCTTGTAGCTGTTGTTGTCGTGGTTGTTGCTGCTTGTGTTGTTGTTGTTGTTGTTGTTGTTGTAGTAGTTGTAGTAGTTGTTGTAGTTGTTGTTGCTGTTGCTGTTGCTGTTGCTGCTGCTGCTATCGTTACTATTATTACCGTTCCTATTAAGATCGTTCTCCTCCTCACCAGGATTAACGCAAGGTGTTTTCCAGCCTGCGGGCGAGGAGTAGCGGCAGGCGGCGGCGGGTGGCGCGGGGCCTGGGAACCGGACGCCCCAGCTCGCCTGTGATGCTGCAACTTTCGCTTTCCTTCACCTCGCTGGAGGGACGACGGCCTCCAGCAGGCGCGGGTCAGCCTACTTGGGTCCCGCTGTGGTATGTAGACAACGACTTGTTTTTATGTACCTTGTCAGGGAGCAGGTGGATCTTCCGCATGATGTTCCTCTTTCACTTTCAATTGGAAACTTATTACTACCTTCACGGGCTAAGTACCCGTCCTTGAGTCTCCCCGTCGAAGGGCGTGTCTCGCGGTGCTGTGGGAACGGTGTACGCACCCCACAGCACTGTGTACTTTGCTGTGATGAATGTCCTTTTTTCCTCATTGAAATCCCGTTACCGCGCCGCTAGACGTGCTTAACACACAAACAGTGGGCGGTAATCAAGGAGGAGCCATGTTTTCGGCCCCATAACACACCCTTATGACTATTTAACTAACCACACCAGGGACGCCAGTTCAGGGACGAAGCACCGAGACCCTTCCTACACTAGCCCTTAATGAGACGTTATGTGAGGCCAGGTGAAGGTGAAGAGGACCACTACACCCTACCGGGAACACTACACCCTACACCCTACACCCCAGCCTTCCTACACCTTCCATCCCTCCTCTCCTAAAAGACATGGCGAGAGGTTTTAAGAGAGCGTTCGTGGTACACGCTGCTTCCCAAGTGTTACCGGGGTTAAAAAAATAAATAAATAAATAAAGGGCGGTAGCAACACGGATCTATGAGTGAAAAGGGACCTCCTGTACTTTTATGATATTTCCCGAGTCGACAGAGAGAGAGAGAGAGAGAGAGAGAGAGAGAGAGAGAGAGAGAGAGAGAGAGAGAGAGAGAGAGAGAGAGAGAGAGAGAGAGAGAGAGAGAGAGAGAGAGAGAGAAAGCCAGGCAAACAATGAAAAATTGCCTAACAGAAACAAGGAAAACAAAGGCAGATGACACCAAAAGACACGCAACCGGACAGACAGGCGGAAACAAACACGTAACCAGACAGCCAGACAGACAGACAACCAGGCATTTCCCAACGGTACATGTCCATCACGCGAGTCTGTCTGCGTGGGCACCACCGCCACCTTCACTACCACCATACGAATCACCTTCCACCTGGTCTGGCGGCTCGAGGGGAAGGATGTGAGCGACCTTGGGAGCATAGCGCCACAAGAACTAAGTCTTGTGAAGGCGAACCACGTTCCTGGACGCCGTATAAAAGGCGCATCTTCATCTTCTGAGGACAATCCGCTCACCTCCTCCACACCGACAACATGAAGCTCGTGAGTAGCGCAGCTCACTGCAACCCCTAGTGTTGACTCAGATGCGCTACTTCTTTCCCTTACTTCATGTCACAGAGAAACAAGGGACACTGGAGTAATCAAATAGTATCTGACAACTATCAAAACAAACTATTGTTTTCTTTTTGTTTTCGCTCTTTTTTTTTTTTTTTTTGCTCTCTCTCTCTCTCTCTCTCTCATTTGGCCATCAGTGCGACAAACAGAACGTGAGTGAAACTCCTCTCCCCTCCCCAGGTCATCCTCGCCTGCCTGGCCGCCGTCGCCCTCGCCCGCCCCCAGAATCCCGACTCCATCGAAATCCTCAGGCAGGAGACTGTTGACAACGGTGACGGAAACTTCAACTACCTGTTCGAGACTGAGAATGGCATCTACAAGGAGGTGGTTGGCAGCCCATCAGCCAACGGCGCCCAGACCATGAGAGGATCCTACAGGTGAGTCCTACAGGCATTCTCGTTTTCAAGTTACAATTCTAATCGTTTTCAGCGATATATTTGTGAAGATATTACTAAAAATTAAAATCTATTGGCTCTACAGTAGTTGTAGCTTTTTTTGTCACGTGTCTCTCCTTGGACACCAACAGAAAGTACTCGCACCCATTGCCGAGATGATAGTCCTTTACGTGACTCTGATTTCCAGGTTCCCCCTCGATGACGGCACCATCGTTGAGGTCACTTTCACCGCTGACGAGAACGGTTTCCTGCCTGTGTCTGACTCCATTCCCACCCCCCACCCTCTGCCCGCTCACGTGATCGAGACCCTCGCCATCGTCGACGAATTGGTGAGACAGGGCGCCACTTGGGACAATCAGGGAAGAAGAATCACCCGTAGGAAGTAAATATCTCAAATATAAAACTCGCGGGATGATCATCCGCTTCGAACCCTCCCCGCTGAGCACCTGCCCTGCTAGGGTCTGTGAGCAGGAGAAGTGAAAGTTACTGTCGAGTGCTGAGTGGCCCTACACTGTACACGGAAACTTCGGGACTACTCGACACCTGCAAGGAACACACAACACCCATGACACAAGGCGACACCACTCGCACTCCAGTCGGGTGTTGTTTCTTTTCCCGTCACCACCACCACCACCACCACGCATACCTACACATACCTCCACACAGGTGCTTACCCTTTTTACATTTCACACTTCTACACATTTTACACTGAAGAGCTTTACTTTCTTTATCCTAACTTCACTTCCAACCACGTGGCCACCCCCGCAGGGCACGTCACAGCCCACACGGACTCCTCTCAACCTTCCAACGTGCCACGCTTGTACATAAGTAAGATCTGTAGCTCCGGGGCTCCAACCAGCATCCCTGAGCACTGGACACAATCCAATGCTTGTCGTCTCTTTATAATAAATACGCCGCAATCAATACTGAGTCTTCCTCATCTCCTGTGTTACAAATCCCTTGTGTCCTTCCAGAGGCCAAAACAAATATACTATTTCTGAGGACGTAACAAACACACAGTCTGGGAAAGCTGCTCACGAGACTACTGAGCTGCGAGACGTTCCAACTTAAGCATCCTTAGAATCCTGCAGTACATGACAAGAAACGATGAATATATAAATCAGTAAATAAATAGATAAATAGATAAATAAAACACATTGACACTCCATTTTCTGCAACAATGCCTTCCCCTACCTGCACAAACAAACACACACACACACACACACACACACACACACACACACACACAAACACACACACACACACACACACATTGTAGAAATATAAAAACAAATCTGGAAGACTACAAATCTAACACGTAGAAAATTATAAATAAGTAAATTAATTAATTAATTAATTAATTAATTAATTAATTAATTGATTAAAAATAAATAACGCCATAAGACCTTCCCCTGAATCCAAGTGCACATACAGGGTGAAACACGAGTGTCTGCAGATATTGCCAGAGGTGACAGTACAGGTTATTTTAAGATGAAAATGTTCTGTGCACATATGTATTTTGAGGCGTTGTTTAGCCGTGGTGTGAAATTGAAGTGTGGCCTGGCGACAGATACAACGGCCGGGTCTGCTATACTTCATGCAGCAATGAATGGCAAAGTGCCATTCATTGCTGCATGAAGTGTCCCACATACTCATCACTCTGGGACGCTCAGAGAAGTAAGCAACACGTGGATAGAGTACTGCAGTGTGATAAAATTGTCAGTGGTGTGTTAATAGAGGAACAGGTAACAGTCGTGACATTTCTCTCTCTCTCTCTCTCTCTCTCTCTCTCTCTCTCTCTCTCTCTCTCTCTCTCTCTCTCTCTCTCTCTCTCTCTCAATGAAAAAACAGAGGACAAAATGAGATAAAAAAAAACTGAAATTAGGGAAAACTATGTAGAAAACAAAAAAAAAAAAAATGGAGCTAGAGGGTGAAAAACGAATAATAATTAAGTACAAACAGGAAAAGATCTCCAAGAAAAAGAAACAGGAAGAACAAGAATCGAAATGAAATTAATCATGAAGAAAATAGAAATTACGTTATGTATATGACTGACTCACAGTGAATAATTAAATGACTGCGTGACTGACTGACCGACTCACTGACGGACTGACTTAAAGCAACGGGAAAAAATAGACCATAAAATCAGCAAGAACTACAAGGCATGACACAAGAGGAACATCCAAGAACAAAAATTCAATACACCCAAAACAAAACAAGTAGTGAGGATTAGGTAACGGTACAGTCCTGCGCCTACCAGCCTACCAGCCAGCCGACCCTACTGGCGGGACGAGGGTGGGAGGTCAGAGGTGCCTTTCCCAGGACATCCTCAGAGGCCCCGTTGTCTGAAGGTGAACGCTGCGTGGAGAAGAACGCAAAAATAACCGGTAGGGAGTCTTCGTTTTCACTTACACGTAGTACTTGTAATGGTATTTGTATGTGTTTCCATGTATTGATATCGATCGTCCTTTATTTGCAGCTGGTTACGTTGGTGTGGTTGGTGCAGCAGTCTATTCTCCTCTTTGCACCGTCTGAATGCGATGAATAAACCAGTCAATCTTCCAATCAGTAAGTTAGCCTATTTATCTATCAGTCAGTCAATCAACGTCTACCACTTCCTCAATTTATTTACTATTCAATAAACCTATCAATATGAAGATAACAAGATAATATCCAGAAAAGGACAATAAGATGAAATATCGTGTCTAAAGCCAACTTGATACATCACTACTGGATAACAAGAGGTAACAAGATAAAAAGAACATAAGGAAGAGGAATGAATGGCCACTTACACTTGGTTTGTGGGCAGCACGAGTGTTATTATATGACGTTATCAACTTGTCGCTGTTCCGGAGCCTGGTCTCGGAAACTAACCTAATGAAGATATAATACGGCGAAGTGAAAAAAAGAAACGACATAAAAAGGAGAGAGAGAGAGAGAGAGAGAGAGAGAGAGAGAGAGAGAGAGAGAGAGAGAGAGAGAGAGAGAGAGAGAGAGAGAGAGAGAGAGAGAGAGAGAGAGAGAGAGAGAGAGAGAGAGTGTGTGTGTGTGTGTGTGTGTGTGTGTGTATAACAGGCGAGCGGAGGATGGTGAGAGGAAGCACGGGATGAAGCTTTGGTATGTCACAAAAGTTTCGTTACGTTCTTCAGAGTGCGAGGAGGAAGACAAAAGCCGAAACATTACAACAATAATACACTCTTGCTTCATCTGGTGTTTGCTCTCCACCATATTCAGCACACTCTTGCGTGTTTGTTGTAGTAGCTAAGGTGGAACGAGAGAAATGAACCTCACTATCTGCAACTACTGATCCCTCGCCTGTGTCCCTTTGAGAGAGACGAGAGAGCCAGCGTGCGTGCCTCAGGGAGTGTCAAGGATGCTGCCGCTGTCTCGCCCCCATATGGTAAGTGCACTGTCTTCTCCCGCTGTGCCCTTCCACCCTCGCTCCTCGCACCTCTGCACCTCATTCTTCTCGTCCTGACTTTTGACGGATGGCGACCAGGTACATGCCAGGTACATGCCAGGTACTTGTGCGTGGGAATGGAAAACATGACCTCGCCTTGACACTTTCTTTACATGTTTCTTGTTATCATATTGTTGCTTTTGCACCAATTCGTTTATTATTATTATTATTTTTATTTATTTATTTATTTATTTAATTATTTATTCATTATATTTTTTTGCTGTTTTTGTCGTTTCCTGTTGTTATTATTTTGATGATCATGACGATCAGCATCATTATCGTCACTATAATTGCTATCATTATTACTATCATTCATGTGAAGGGTAAGTCAGTCTGGCCACGCACTACACAAGCAAGCTGACAAAACAGTATCATCGCTTTCCCTGCCCATCATAAATAAAAGGAAACGTTCAATAGCGGTGCAAGGGGACTGTGAGTCGAACCCCCTTGCCTGATTTTTCATTCCCATATCAAAACATCGTCAGAAAATAAGTAGAATTCACAAGGCCGTTAATTATGGCAATTCCTAAACAGTTAAGACTTAGCATCTATACCTTTGTGTAACGTTCTTTTTTAAACTTCATCCATACATTCTTCTTCTAAATCTATTAACAGTGGTGTTCCTCAGGGTTCTGTCCTGTCACCCACTCTCTTCTTATTATTCATTAATGATCTTCTAAACCAAACTTCTTGTCCTATCCACTCCTACGCTGATGATACCACCGTGCACTTTTCCACGTCTTTTCATAGACGTCCAACCCTTCAGGAGGTAAACATTTCACGCAGGGAAGCCACAGAACGCTTGACTTCTGATCTTTCTAAAATTTCTGATTGGGGCAGAGCAAACTTGGTATTGTTCAATGCTTCAAAAACTCAATTCCTCCATCTATCAACTCGACACAACCTTCCAGACAACTATCCCCTCTTCTTCAATGACACTCAACTGTCCCCCTCTTCTACACTGAACATCCTCGGTCTGTCCTTTACTTATAATCTGAACTGGAAACTTCACATCTCATCTCTAGCTAAAACAGCTTCTATGAAGTTAGGCGTTCTGAGACGTCTCCGCCAGTTTTTATCACCTCCACAGCTGCTAACTCTGTACAAGGGTCTTATCCGTCCATGTATGGAGTATGCTTCACATGTCTGGGGGGGTTCCACTCATACTGCTCTTCTAGACAGGGTGGAATCAAAAGCTTTTCGTCTCATCAACTCCTCTCCTCTAACTGACTGTCTTCAGCCTCTCTCTCACCGCCGCAATGTTGCATATCTAGCTGTCTTCTACCGCTATTTTCATGCTAACTGCTCTTCTGATCTTGCTAACTGGATGCCTCCCCTCCTCCCGCGGCCTCGCAGCACAAGACTTTCTTCCTTCTCTCACCCCTATTCTGTCCACCTCTCTAACGCAAGAGTTAACCAGTATTCTCAATCATTCATCCCTTTCTCTGGTAAACTCTGGAACTCCCTGCCTGCTTCTGTATTTCCACCTTCTTATGACTTGAATTCCTTCAAGAGGGAGGTTTCAAGACACTTATTCATCATTTTTTTTACCACTGCTTCGACCCTTTTATGGGACTGGCATTTCAGTGGGCATATTTTTTATTGAATTTTTGTTGCCCTTGGCCAGTGTCCTTCCTACATAAAAAAAAAAAAAACTCTTGAAATGATCTAATGTCTTTACATCCACTACGTGCATACTGAGTTTGTTCCACTTATCCACAAGCCTGTCCTTAATGACAAGGCTTCTCTGAGCTACCACCCTTCACTGGAAATCTCAGCCTCATAAATAAATACCTAATAATGAAAAAAATAAATAAATAAAAAAATAAAATAATAAAATAATAATAATAATAATAATAATAATAATAATAATAATAATAATAATAATAATAATAATAATAAATATTATTATTATTATTATTATTATTATTATTATTATTATTATTATTATTATTATTAGCGATAATCTAACAAAGAAAATGGAGCTTTTAATCTATTTTCTTTTTTTTCTTTTTAACTACTCCAGAGGCTTCAGATATCCATGATAGTTGACAAAAAATAATGATAATTTCCTTGACTTTAAATTCCGTAAAGAATGCATTGTACTTGTCAACATTTCCTTTACACGTCTTCCCTTCCTACAGGACCAGAGGAGCTATTTTCCTTTCCTTTTTCTTTCCTCAATCATATCTACTCATGTAGTAATGGTGAGTAACGATGGACTAGTTTTCGCTTGTCAGAATAAATATTAAAATCCCGCGTATTTATCTTTACCATTATTCTACTTCTTCGGCAACGTGTTTCAAGCAAACCTATTGGTTAAATCTGTGTCTTCTCGCCTGAAACTCTACCTCGACAAATTCTCAAGTACTCCTGTCTCCTTCAATGTGTAGCTTTGGTTCAGCTGTGTTACAGCTGATCGATGTACGAGGCCGAGGACACAGTCGGAAACACCTTAACAAACCAAAACCGCATGTCATTATGTCGAAAACTTTATACCCAGCATGTTCAAATGATTCTTTATTTGTCAATGTCCCTATATATATATATATATATATATATATATATATATATATATATATATATATATATATATATATATATATATATATATATATATATATATATATATATATATATTATTAGCTGTATTTATGTTTTATCTCTACCATTACCTCCATCACCATCATTTAACATTATATTTGTGATGACCCAACAACTATTTTTTTTTTTTTTTCATTATCTAGCCACCGAGACCTCCTTCTTCATCTTTATCATTACCTTTAACATCGTCACTTTACGCCCATATTCTGAAATAATTTTTCCAGCACCACCACTGCTTTCAAAAGGCTCTAGTTGAACAGACAAAATTTTAATAGTGTTTTTAAAATTCTAGTCACTTATTAACAAGATCTCTGTATTATTAACAGGAAAAACAGTTTTGAGAACCGAGCTAATCATCTCTGCGGCCTTTGCAATTGGTCGTGGTGAGAGAGCATCGTGTTTGACGAACAGGGGACTTAATACTCCCAAGTTCTGGCTCGACGGTGTATTGGCGGCAGGGAATCGAAGCGTCTCGGAGTGTACCTCACCAACAGCGTCCAGCTCATTCCAGTATCTTTATTACATTAGTAACTTGGGACCCTCACCAGCCAACACCCACACTTACTTAATTCCCAAGCCGCTTATTCCATGCCTCCCTCTCACACCCTCCCTCAAAATGCCTTCACACTAATTACTCAGTGAAGGAAAGCCCACACCACCCTCCTTGTCTCCTCAACCCACACGCACTCTCTCACACTCCTGGTCTCCCCATCAACTCACTTACACTTTCAACCTTCTTACCTCTCTTTGACCTCTCATACTCACTACCTTCTTGTCTCCCCATCATCTCATACACACTCTCAGCCTCCTCCAGTCCCTTCACTTTTCCATCCTAAGTTTTACACAACGCAGGAAATTCCGCTCCATCCACCAGTGTTCCAGGAGACGAGGCATGAGGCAAGGCAGATCCATCAGCTTGCCCCAGAGTTATTGGAGTGCCGGTGCTGATGACGAAACTAAACATCTGAAAGGGACATGATTTTTTAAGAATACACGATAAAAGAGGAAACAGATAATTATACAGTGATAATGATGACGCAAGAACGACAGAATCATGATGAGAGAAAAAGCACTTCCAGATTGTACATAAATTATAAAGGCGGACGATAAAGAAGGGAAATTACGATGAAGATAAGGAAATAATGAAAGTCAAACGAACATCTCGAGGAAGATAATAAATATAAAAGGTTAAAAGAAACAACCCGGACGTGTGATGATAAATCCGCATCAGCGACTCAAACGTGACGGAAAGAGACACGACGCTAGAAAAATATATTACAGGAGAAAGGAGAAATGTATGCGTAGCTATGATAAATAAATGCAAGGCAGACAAAGGTCACGGATAAACGAACGAAACAAAAAAAAATAAAGATCAACAGCAAGAGTGAAAATAAAACTGAATGAAGACAAAAGATAAAATAAGGATGCAGAGTTTCAGCAAAACAAAACGAAAAAGAGTAATGATATCAAGACTAGATAAAAAGAAAATAAATGGAGTTTAAGTGTAACAATCCAAGATAAAAGAAATTTAGACTCAAGAAAACAAAAAAAAAAAAAAAGGAAAAACAAGTTAATGGAACATACTAACTCAAATTAATATAGAAAAATACACCTGGACAATTTCTTCACACCACTGGCAATCTTGCGGCACGCGTACACTCTTTCTGTAATTCACACATCTTGTTCTTTTTATCTTTATTAAGCTATATTTATCATATCTTATTTACCTCATTTCCGTAAGGATGCACCGTCCTCTACCGTCAAAGTGCCGCACAGCAAGACGGAGACGCGAGGTGAAGGTGAAGTCTCCGCATTTCCTGTCATAAGAAGAGGACAAAATGGAGGGCTGGGAACACTTCCTTCCTCGGAGTCAAGAACTAGCACGCAGGGAAGAAATGGCCACGTGAAAGAACACATCAAAACAACAACAACAACAACAACAACAACAACAATAGCAGCAGCAGCAGCAGCATCTCCAGTGCCCAGCCCAGGCCTACAGGCTACTCGAATATCACGTTCGCCACCAGATTTCATGCACACAACTTAAAAATGCATAAAACTAACAAAAACTAAATTCTTTCCCTTTGTGTTTCCAGGTGCTCGCGGGGGGCCAGCACAGGCGTCCAGTTCCTGTCCAGCGCGCTGCTTCCCATATGACATCATGCCAGTCGGCCTTTCCTGTTTGCCAGGGTATATTTTTCATGCCAGGATTCTCCACATTTGATGATGGGCTAGTGGAGAAAGCCGCGAAATTAGTTAGCTTTTGTTCGAGTTTTATTGATAGCTACAAGTTTATTTTGAATTTTGTTGACGACTTCTCTTCTCTGTTGTGCCAAAAAATTAGACAAAGTTCAGGTAAGGATTTACAGACTTTTGATTTTTCTCATTCACAATGATATTCTTTTCTTTTAAGACTTAATATTTAAATAAATAGTAAAAATCAACGTTCTTTCCGTGAACGAGTTCTGTTCCTCCTTTCTTGTGAATAATAAACTGATTACCACCTTACAAAAACTTATCAATCAATGACTCTTCCATTAATTCGTAAAACTGGTTCCTTCTCTTTCGCTTGCCTACATATGCAAAGTGTTGAAAGTGGTACTGGTAGAGTGAAGAGTCTGCAGACCCTGAGGTCCTGCAGGCGCGATGCACACCAGTGCCACTCACAAACACAACACATGGAAGGAAAGGCGGCCTGACTTTCCGCCACTTTAAGAATATGTATTTAAACACATTTCCCTGTTCACCATGAGTAGCAGAGCGCCGCGTGACCAGCGGTGAGGGATGTGCTTGCAGAGAAGGCTCCGGTGGCCGTTGCTTCATATTGACGAGATAATGAAGGCTCACTTCACCTTGAAGTTTTACGACAAAGATTCAGTTAAAGACATAAAAGACAGGTGATCTCATGGCTTATTTTAACTGATTTTAATACAGTCTTATAATCATCATCATTATCATTATTATTATAATTACTATATTATTATTATTATTATTATCATTATTATTATTATTATTATTATTATTATTATTATTATTATTATTATTACATTTATAATCATTACTATTATTAGAAATAGTAATAGTAATAGTATGATAATTACGATCATCTTTTGAGGTGTCAGTTTATTTATGTTTCACTGCCATCAAGCGTTTCTTTCTTATCAACATATCACTGAATTTTCAGTACAATTAACAGCACCGATACAAATGACAAACACGTCTCCCCTGCTGCTTGACCGCCCTGCTCCCGAGGCGTGAAGGCGAGGCGTGCATGGGGGAGCGCTCCTGGGGGTGACGGGGCAAGAGGTTACCAAGCGGCATCGTGAAACTTGTTCTGTTTTAATCAGGGCCTTGGGACGCTCCAAAAAGGTGAGCAGGAAGGCGAAGACACGCCTCCCCCGTATATAAATGCAGCTGCGATCGACTGTCTGTCAGAATCAGCTCACCGCAGCCTCTCAACATGCAGCTCGTGAGTACACAGCAGGGGATGCCTCCTCACACACCTCTCGTTACACTGTGACTTGTCCTCAAGTCCCTGCCAGTCTCATCACGACACTCTAATATAAACATCCTTGGCGACTCTGCCTCTCCTCCTCCTGGGCTGTCCTCCACCAGTCCTCGAGACACAGCAGTGGAACATCTTTGGCCAATAAGACTCATTCCTGTCGCTCCTACAGGCTCTCCTCGTGTGTCTGGTGGCCGCCACCACTGCCGCCCCGCAGTTTTTCGGCCGATTCGGGCGCCCTTATTACGGCGACGGCAAACACATCGCTATCGTGTCGCAGTCCCAGGAGGGTCCTGACGGCGCCAGGTTCCGCTACGCATTCCAGACGGAGAACGGCATCAACGTAGAGGCGCGGGGCACTCCTGGATCCAAGGGCCAGAGCAACATCGACGGCAGCTTCAGGTGAGTCACGTGTCCAAGGAAGGACCTGTGAGTACTTGACCCAGGTGTCACAACACTCTTGCCGCCTGCTGATCCAGCCTCGCTAAGCCCAATCTTCCCCGTCATTCCAGCTTTCCTTTCCCTGAGGGAGGCACCGGCAGTGTGAGCTACGTGGCTGACGAGAATGGCTACCGCCCAGAGTCCCCGCTCATCCCCACGCCTCACCCACTTCCCGCCCACGCCATTGAACAGATTCGCTTCGCCCAGAGCCAGGGCAGATCAGGCTGAGGCGCCTCTCCAATGCCGTCCCCGTCCACACCCAGACGCGGACATCTGACGTACACAAGTCCTCATCGTACACGCGTCACTCGTCAGAAAGTTTTCAGCCAGGATAACCTAATCAGTCATGTTGTCAGGCTAATAAAGACAAAGCAGATGAACGCTGGTGCTTCCTTCCTCCCTCAGCCGTCTTGATCAGCTATAGTAGTGCACAGCATTACCTTCCCATCCCATTCCCACCCTCAATTCCACCACCACGACCACCATCACAACCACCACGATCGTACAGGAGACACTGTCACTCCTGCACCTGCCAGCCTACCAGCCCGCGACCCTCCTGACGGGACGAGGGTGGGAGGTCAGAGGTGCATTTCCCAGGACATCCTCAGAGTCACCGTTGTCTGAAGGTGAACGCTGCGTGGATGAGAGCACATAAATAACCGGTAGAGAGCTCTCGTTGTCAATGTGGTAATTACTGTGTCATAGACGTCCTGAATACTATAGCCAAGATATCTGATGCGTTAATATCAAAGAAGTTATAGTTATAGTGAAGTGTCAAGCTGGCACACAAAACGTTCGGCGTTGCACATAGTAAATAGTGTCATTAAGATCACTGATCCATTATGCTACAGGGAAGAAAGAAAAGTTGTACGTTTTGTTTGTGGTTTACAGCAAGGCATGTGACGGGGTTCTCGAGAAATGGGGTAAAGGAACAACAATAAATAATGACCCGCCATAACTGTCGCCCCCAAAAGGTTAAAACACAAGATTTTCGAACATGCTGACCTGAATACTTTAGGAAGTACAGTAGATGTAATAGTAGTAATAGTAGTAGTAGTAGTAGTAGTAGTAGTAGTAGTAGTAGTAGTAGTAGTAGTAGTAGTGGTATTGATAGTAGTAGTAGTAGTACTCAGAAATAATAGCTGCAGCAACAGCAATAACAAAATCAGTAGCATAGTCACTAGTATCACTAGTTTTGCCCCCATCACTATTGTCATAACCTATATTTTCACCATCACATATACAACTTAGACTCACCAGCCAACTACCACACTTACCTAATTCCCTCCCACTCGTACCCTTTAAAGTGCCCTCACTAAATGAACAAAAGGCTACACCAGCCTCACTGTCTCCCGTTCAACTCTCTCTCTCTCTCTCTCTCTCTCTCTCTCTCTCTCTCTCTCTCTCTCTCTCTCTCTCTCTCTCTCTCTCTCTCTCTCTCTCTCTCTCACATACACACCACACAACACACACACACACACACCTTACCTCACAAACAATCAAAACTTTTTTGTTATCCCCCTCAAGTCACACATACTAAAACCTTTCCTCATCAACTCACTCACTCTCATAGCCATCTCTCCCTCTTAAAATGAATAAATAAATAAATGGAAAAGCATCCTAACCAGCGGAGTGCCCCAAGGATACGTTTTAGGGCCTGTAATCTTTCTAGTTTCTATAAAAACATCGATGAGGCTCTCACCTGCATAATATTGGAGTATACCGATAAAAAAAAATGTGAATACCGTAGTCTGCAACGAACATGTAAAAGATATGCAGAACAATTCAGATAAGCTGACAGAGTGGGATAAACTTAGCAAATGAATTTTAACGCTGGTAAGTGTAAAGTTCTTCACTGTGGATATACAAGCGAGAAAGCCAACTGTATGATGAATGGTACCCAACTCAAATGTGTAGAAAGATTGGTTTAGGTGTAACGATATAGAGTACCATAAAACCTGACCAACAATGATCAGAAGTTGTAAACAAAGCGAATAAAATAATTGGCTTTATTAGGAGATTATTTAAATATAAGCCGACGATCCTTTCTACAAAACTTCTTGATTCGTCTCCTTCAGAAATACTGAGTTCAAGCTTGGTGCGCTTACTATCAGGGTGACATACATCATTAAGAAAATTCAACGTAGAGCAATAAAAAAATATACCGAGCCTAAGAAACAAATCAAGCAAAGAGCGACTTTGAGAATTAAATTTATTTCCTTAACTCAAGGAAGACTGAGGTGACTTAATCAAAATGTTAAAAATCATCAAAGACATCGATAACATAGACTGCAGTAAATACTTCACTATCAACTGTTCAGATTACACGCGAGAAAATTGCTACAAAATTGTTGGGAAATCCTTCAACTCCCACGACTCTACTTTTCAATCTATTCGTCAACTTATGGATTGGACTTCCCCGAGACGTGTTCGACTGCAACAATGCAGATAATTTTAAGCGTCGCTTAAATAAACATTTTACCTCAAGTTCGCGAATGTCTGCATTTATCAGAGAATAATTCCTTGCTCTCAGGATATGGGGCACGTCATTTAATCTATTTTATTTATTTATTTTTTTTCAATAAAATTTCATTCAGGTTTTTACTTCTTCAACCTCGTAAGTACTCATTTCCGATACAGCTCATGCCGGAGGGAATGGAGGGTGGGGAGTGAGCCTTATGCCTTGCTGTCCCTTTCTTCTACTATTACTTTTTAAGTAATCCAAGATCAGGTCACCTCGTGTGGACCGCAAGGTCTGTTGTGGCCTGTATGTAACTCTATGTAACTCAACTCACACACACATTCAACCTCCTTCAGTGCCTCCACACTTCCATCCCAAGTTTACGCAACGCAGGAAATCCCGCTCCATCCTGTCCTGAGAGTGTTCCAGGAGACAAGGTGAGAGACAGGGCAGATCTATCACTTTCCTTCACTGCCCTTGCGTCTGAGTTTTTCAATCCCCAAGGCGGACGCGGCGAAAGACAAGACGCCGCGTGTGTGTTCCGGGAGGCAAGACTTGTGTATGGAGGAGAATGTTGGATTTATTACGAAAATACAAGTGCAAGTCATGCAAAATACAGACTTCAGGTGTACGGAAAGACAAAACAAGGAAACAGAGAAAAATCTAGATAGACTGAAATACAAAATGTCAAGATGAAATAGAATACATACCAAATACGAGTATAGAGTGAAAAGACAGGGCAGAGAGAAACAGAAGAAAATTACGAAAGAATAACAGTAAAAAAAAAAAAAAACGTAAGGATGAAGAATACTCGTAAATAAATAAGGAAATGGAGGGGAAACAAATAGGATACACGATACAGATTAAAAGAATAAAAAAAAAAAAAAGAGAACAGGGAAACGGAGAAGGAAAATATAACAGTAACAGCAGTAAACAATGAAATCAAGATAAATACACATACGGTGTAAGAAACCAGAAACTGCAAGGGTAATACGAAAGAAAAAAGCAGGTGAACAGAGAGGAAGGAAAAGATGAGATGAAAGAGCAACAGTAGTATAAGTGTAAGGAATTCAATATATTATAAGTATGAATTAAAGTAGCAAAGATCACGCAGGGAAATAGAGATTAAAGAAAAGATGAAAGAGTACCTAAAGGAAACGAACAAACTTAAGGATTACGAAGAAGAGCGAAGATAAAAAGAAAACATAAGCAGCAATCATTAGACAGTAACAAAAGACAAATTCCAAGATAAGGTAAAACAAAACAATATGGGAAAGTAGGGAACTAGGAAAAAATAATACATGAAAAGTAAAAAAAAAAAACAGAATCAGGAATAATGAAAGAATAACTAAGAACAATTATCAAGAAATAGAAATGGCAAAAATAAAAAAAATAAAAAAACTTTCTACAGACCGATAATAAAGTGAAAGACATTTAAATATACATGAATTATGTGAACACGTGATAAAATGAGGAATAGAAGTATATCAAGCGTTTCACTGGAAACAATAGTAGCAGAAAAAAAGGAAAAGTGAGTTTTAAAGAATAAATTCACTAATCATAAAAAATACCCCTCCATAATTTTTTCCTACCACTGGCAATCTTTCGACACGCGTACACTCTTTGGCTGCCATTCACATCTATTAATTTTTACTTCTATTCACTTTTATTAATGACATTTTACTCACTTCATAGCCATGGAGATGCAACGAGCTGTGCCCTTAAAGTGCGGCACAGCAAGCCTGCCACACGAGGTGCAGTGTCCGTATTTGTAACGTGTCGTAACAGGCGACCACAATGGGAGACGGAGGAGGGCAGGGAACAATTGCTTCCTCTGGTGTCATTATTCCCACAGAGAGAGTAAATGGGAGCATGAAACACCGTGTGAATACTGCAGCAGCAGTAGCAGCAGCAATAGCAGCAGGAGCAACAACAGTAGCAGCTGCAGCAGCATCAAAAGCAGCCGGCATTAGATTTCATGCAGAAAAATTTAATTTATCTACAGGGTGTAACTCGAGTTTCTGTGGATATTGCTAGATATGAAAGTACAAGTTAATCTAAGTCGAAAATGTTCTATGCACATCTGCATTTTAAGGTTTTGTTTAGCAGTGGTGTGAAATTCAAGTGTGGCCGGGAGACAGTACAACAACAGGCGCGGGGCGAGTAATCATGGCGGAGAAACAACATATCACACACTTCATATTACTTTAAATTATGAAATACAATCTGAACGTGTTCATGGTCACTCCACTCACTCCTTCCCACTCCCTGCCAGGGGAGACAATGCATGGTGCCATGAAGCCTATTATTTTATTTATCGCTTATTACATCCATACTGTCATCGTGTAATGTTTATTGGTAAATCACCAGTACGTTGCTATCACTGTAAAACTTCAAAATTTATATAAATCATGACTTACTAATTCACAATTTCACCAACGGACATCCACGTCTTAGCATTCCGCCATGGATACCCACACGGCCCCGCCGTAGTATCTGTCGCCAGGCCATACTTGAATTTCACACCACGGCTGAACAACGCCTCGAAATGCATATGTGTATAGAACATTTTCAAATTACATTAGCCTGTACATTCACCTTTAGCAATACGCGAAGAAACTCGTGTTACACCGTGTAAAAATGTAACAAAATCAAATTCTCTCCCTTTGTGTTTCCTGGTACTAGCGGGGGGCCAGCACAGGCGTCCAGTCCAGCGCGATGCTTCCCATATGACATCACACCAGTCGGCCTTTCCGGTTTGCCAAGGTATATTTTTCATACCAGGATTTTCCTCGACATTCTATTATGGACTCGTGGAGAAAGCTGCGAAATTCATTAATTTTTCTTCGAGTTTTATTGATAGCTACAAGTTTTATTAATAGCTACAAGTTTATTTTGAATTTTGTTGACAGCTTCTCTTCTTGGTTGCGCCAAAAAATTGGACAAGTTCTTAGTTCAAGTAAAGCTTTCTAAACCTTTACTTTTTATCATCCACAATAATATTCTTTTCTTTAATATTAAAAAAAAAAAATCTGTAAAAAATCAAAGTTCTTTCCGTGAACGAATTATATTCCTCCTTATAATACTAAACTGAAGACCACTTTAAGAAAACTTGGTCATCATTCATTCTAGTTCCTATTCTTTCACTTGCCAAGATATGTAGTGTTGAAAGTGGTAACAGTAGTGAAGAGTCTGCAGACCCTGAGGCCCTGCAGGCGCGATGCACACCAGTGCCACTCACAAACAACACATGGATGGAAAGGCGCCCTGACGCTCCGCCACTCTTAACAATGATATGTATTTAAACCCATTTCCCTGCTCACCATCAGTAGCAGAGCACCGCGCGAACAGCGGTAAAGGATGTGCTTGGAGAGAAGGCTCAGGTGGTCGTTGCTTCATACTGAAGGGATAATGAAGGGTCACTTCACCTTGAAGTTCTCCAGCAAAGATTTAGGAAGGACAAGGCATGGCTTATTCTAATTAATTTTAATACAGCTTCTATGATCATCATCATCATTATTATTATTATTATTATTATTATTATTATTATTATCATAGTTATTATCATTGTTATTATTACTATTTGTTACCATTAATATAACTATTATTAGAGTAGTATTACAAGTACTAGTAATATCATCATTACTATCACCAGTTTATTAATCTTTTTATTGCCATCAGATGTTTCTTTATCAATATATCATTGAACATTGTGCCTGTTATTCATTACAATTAACGTCGCTAAGTATCAGCAAAACAAATGACAAACACGTCTTCCCTGCTGCTTGACCGCCCTGCTCCAGGGGCGTGAAGGCGAGGCGTGCAGGGGGAAGCGCTCCTGGGGGTGACGGGGCAAGAGGTTACCAAGCGGCATCATGAAACTTGTTCTGTTTTAATCAGGGCCTTGGGACGCTCCAGAAAGGTGAGCAGGAAGGCGAAGACACGCTTCACCCGTGTATAAATGCAGCTGCGATCGATTGTCTGTCAGAATCAGCTCACCGCAGCCTCTCAACATGCAGCTCGTGAGTACACAGCCTCCTCACACACCTCTCGTTACACTATGACTTGTCCTCAAGTCCCTGCCAGTTTCATCACGACTCACTAATGTGAACACGATGGGCGACTCTGCTTCTCCTTCTCCTGGGCTGTCCTCCACCAGTCCTCGAGACACAGCAGTGGAACATCTTTGGCCAATAAGACTCATTCCTGTCGCTCCTACAGGCTCTCCTCGTGTGCCTGGTGGCCGCCACCACTGCCGCCCCGCAGTTCTTCGGCCGATTCGGGCGCCCTTATTACGGCGACGGCAAACACATCGCCATCCTGTCACAGTCCCAGGAGGGTCCTGACGGCGCCAGGTTCCGCTACGCATTCCAGACAGAGAACGGCATCAACGTAGAGGCGCGGGGCACTCCTGGATCCAAGGGCCAGAGCAACATCGACGGCAGCTTCAGGTGAGTCACGTGTCCAAGGAAGGACCTGTGAGTACCTGACCCAGGTGTCACAACACTCTTGCCGCCTGCTGATCCAGCCTCGCTAAGCCCAATCTTCCCCGTCATTCCAGCTTTCCTTTCCCTGAGGGAGGCACCGGCAGTGTGAGCTACGTGGCTGACGAGAATGGCTACCGCCCAGAGTCCCCGCTCATCCCCACGCCTCACCCACTCCCCGCCCACGCCATTGAACAGATTCGCTTCGCTCAAAGCCAGGGCAGATCAGGCTGAGGCGCCTCTCCAATGCCGTCCCCGTCCACACCCAGACGCGGACATCTGACGAACAGAGGTCCTCATCTGGTTTCGATGACCACGCGTCACTCGTCAGAAAGTGTCTAGCCAGTACAACCTAACCAGGCATGTTGTCAGGATAATAAAGACAGAGCAGATGAACGCTGGTGCTTCCTTCCTCCCTTAGCAGTCTTCATCAACTGTGGTAATGCTCGGCATTGTCTTACCATCGCATTCCCACCCACACCTCCATCACCACTAACGCCGCCGCCGCCACCACCACCACCACCACCACCACCTTCGTACATGAGACACTGTCACTCCTGCACCTGCCAGCCTACCAGCCCACGACCCTCCTGACGGGGCGAGGGTGGGAGGTCAAAGGTGCCTTTCCCAGGACATCTTCAGAGGCCCCGTTGTCTGAAGGTGAACGCTGCGTGGATGAGAGTATATAAATAACCGGTAGAGAGCTCTCAATGTCAGTGTGGTAATTACCGTGTCATAGGCATCATAAATACTTTAACTAAGATATCTGAAGTGTTAATATCAAAGAAATTACTTTTATGATGGAGTGTCAAGCTGACGCACAGAAAGTCCGGCATTGCAGCAAGAACATGGTATCCTTATCATTACTGATCCATTATGCTACGGGGAAAAAAGAAAAGTTATGTTTCATTTGTGGTTTACTGCAAAGCATATGCCAGGGCTTCTCGAGCAATGGGATAAAAGAATAACATGAAATAATGACCCGCCAAAATTGTCGCCCCAAAAAAGATTGAAAAAGACTTTCAAACATCCTGGCCTGAATACTTTCGGAAGTGTCTTGAGACTGAAAGATTAGTAATCTGTTGGTTAGTGTGTTGGGTTCTTTGAAAGCATGTACGGACATACTTCATACGCAATGAACACAAAATATCTTGCAAAAGTTACTTTCACAAGATGTAATAGTAGCTGTGGTGGTGGTAGTAGTAGTAGTAGTAGTAGTAGTAGTAGTAGTAGTAGTAGTAGTAGTGTAGCAGTAGTAACAACAGCAGTAACAATGTAGTAGTAGTAACAGCAGTAGAAATAGTGTAGCAGTACTAACAGCAGCAGTAGTAGTAGCTATAATGATAATGATAACAGTAGTAGTAGTAGTAGTAGTAGTAGTAGTAGTAGTAGTAGTAGTAGTAGTAGTAGCAGCAGAAATAGTAGTAACAGTAGCAGTAATAATAGCAGTAGCAGTAGTAGTAGTAATAGTTATAATAATGATAGAAGTAGTAGTAGTAGTAGTAGTAGTCGGGAATGGCAGTACAGCAATAGCAGCAACAAAAACGGTAAGATAATCCATATTCTCTTTATTTTTGTTACTATGACTAACATTTTCACCATGACATCAATAACTTTTGAGACTCACATGGCAACTACCACACTTACCTAATTCACAAGCGCCCTTAGTCCCTGCCTCTCTTATTCATTGCTTGTCTCTTCCTCAACTCAGACACTCACACCCTCCTTGTCTCTCCCTAAAACCCCACACACACACCCTCCTCGTCGCCCCCTCAACCCATACACACTCACGCCCTCCTGTTCTCCACGTCAACTGACACACCCACTAAAACCTCCTCCTCTCCCCGCCAACTCACACACATTCACAACTTCCTCTCACCCTTAAAGGTTGAAATAAATGGAAAAGCATACAAGAGGACTAGTGTAACCAGCAGGGTGCCCCTAGGATCAGTTTTAGGACCTGTACTCTTTTTTAGTTTCTATAAACGGCATCGATAAAAGATCTCACCTCCATAGTATCAAAGTTTGCTGGTAACACCAAAATTGTTCATTGCGTTCTATCTAACGAAGAAGTAAAAGAAATGCAGAAAAATTTGATATTTTGACAATAACAAAAGACAAACTTGAAAATAATGGAAAACAAAAGTATATGGAGAAACAGGGAAGTAGAAAAAAGATAATACAAGAAAGATATGAAACAGAATCACCAATTCTGGAAGAGCTAAAAACAATTAAAAAGGGAACAGAAATAAGAAAAATAATGTCGTATCTACAGACTGATCAAGAAGTGAAAGACATTTAGGGATACATGAATTATGAAAACACTATAAAATGGAGAACAGATACAAACAATTAATAATCATGATCATGAAAATGATCATGAAAATGCACTTTAAGATGGTACATAAATTACACAGGCAGACAATGGAAAAAGGCAAATTACGATGAGGGTAAGGAAATCATGAAACTCAAGCGAATGCCTCGGGAGGACGATAAACACAGGGTGTCCCCGTATGTTTGAAAAGCGGCTCTTAACCACCACTACATTGCTGTGTTACCTGGACATTTTCTTCACTGACACATACAAAAATTTCTGTCGTTTGCTGTTTCCTGTAAAGATTTGACTGCGAAGATTGTATACAAAAAAATATTACTTAGCCACGCGGCACCACTCGAGGAGGTAGCAAGCCGAGGAAACAGGGAGGGAGGCGGAGGTCCGCCCAGGCGAGCGGCTCCGGTAACACACAACTTACAAGTTAATTTCTCCCAAATAAAGCAAAACACACCATATGTGTATAGAGTATTTGCGACTTAGAATTACTTTATCATATCCCGATATATGTACCTTAACTCGCGGGACACTGTGTACTGTATAAAAGGTTACAAGAAACAACCCGGACGTGTGGTGATAAATGCGCATCAGGGATTCAAACATGACGGAAAAGGACACGACGCCAGGTAAATATATTACAAGTGAAAGGAAACATGTATGCAAAGGTATGATAAATAAATGCAAGGCAATAAAAAGATAAAATAATGAAAAAGACGAAAAGAGAGAAAGAAAAAAAGATAAAAACATACACTGATAAAAAAATTGATTAAAAACCCAAAATAAGTGCTTTAATGAAGCTACTAGTAGTAAAAACAAGGACAAACACAACTTACAATAAATAAATAAATACACCTCTATAATTTTTCCCTACCATTGGCCATCTTCCGAAACTGGTACACTCTTTGGCTTCCATTCAAATATCCTGTTATTTTTACTTTTATTCACTTTTATTAATGACATTTTGTTCACTTCATATTCGTGGGGATGCACCGACCTGTGCCCTCAAAGTGCGGCACAGCAAGCCTGCGACCAGAGGTGAAGTGTCCGTATTTGCCAAGTGTTGTATCAGGCGACCATGTGTAAATCCTGGTTCTTCTAGTACTGTGTAGGTGGTGGCCAGGATGCAGATAAACTCGTTGTTAAAGCAGCTGCAGATATATTAATAAAATAAAACTGTACAAAATGATACGTGATCAGCTGCCAGCGGGCCACATGCTCCGCCACGGAAGCCAGGCGGACACGGACTACTGATGATGGGATGGTTGCTGGGCCTGCCGGCTTAGGTCACGGCCGGGGCTGACGTCCGGAGACAAAGGGATGATGGTTAACCTCACTCCCACGTGGTGATAGATAGGGCGGCCAGAGGTTTGGCGTCAGGTCCCAGAGGACCGGAGAATTGAATACAGGGGCGGGCGAAGCGTCCCGCCACATTGCTCGGCCATCCTCCTCGCGGAGTCCTTGCAGCGAAAGCATACAGGCTGAAGCAGACACACTGATTTACATAATAAAGACGTACTTATCTGTGTAAGACACGTGATGTATGCACTATAGACAATCGTAAGGCTCACAGAACAATGACGTCAGAAAAGTGAGTACTGACGAATCACAGAACTCACATAGCAGTGACGTCAGAAAAGAACACAGCAGCCAAATCACAAAACTCACAGAGCTGTGACGTTAGCACAGCTAATCACAGGTCAACAAAAACACTAGAGAGAACAATAAATTTGCAATAAATTGCAAAATAAAATTGCTCTGCAAAAATCAAAACGTTGCACAAATAACGCACATGATGGCGATAATTTCCGTCGAGTGTGGTGGGTGAGTGGCCCGCGTTGGGTGCAGAGACTGCCACAAAAAGACACCACAGTTTGCACCAGAAGGCATGATATAAAAAATCTTGGAACGACGGGATTAGCAGCAAAGCAGTCGAGTTGCGTCGGTGAAGGCTTAAAAGTTCAAGATTTGAAACAAGGACGGCGTCTGTGACGGCTTGAAGTCGTACAGGAAGAGGCTGGCGGGGCAGGATTGGCATAAAAAGCTTCAGAGAGGCACGGAAAGCAGCTGAAGAAAGCACCGTAGACGTGTAGTAGTGTAGCAGTTTGCGTCGGTGACAGCTCAGCAGAAATACGTCGGTGACGACTTAGCAGGTAACCCAGAGGAGATGAAGATAGCTGGTGTAGCTGACGACGAGAAGGGGGAGTGGACAAGAAGACTGGTAGCGTCGACTCCCATCGCGGCCATCATTTTTATGTACCAGGGAATGTAGTGCTTCTAGGACTAGTACTTCTGTAGAGGTGGTGGCCAAGAAAACACGGTGGTAAAAATCAGCTCCTGTATATTGATATAATAAAATAAAATTATAAAAAACATAATAATAAGTAAGTTGCAAGGACCCGCACGTCCAACATTGAGGCTGGCTGGACGAGGACTACCGATGATGGTGGGGTGGTTGCTGGGCCTGCCGACTCACGTCACGGCCGAGGATGGCTTCCGAAGACAAAGGGATAAGGGTTGACCTGACTCATACATGGTGATGAGGGTATTCATGTGTTTCCTGCTTCCGTGAAAGTTTCAGGCAACTCGCTAGTTATTATTATTACTGTAATCATTACTGTCATTACTGTAATTAGTACTCGTAATACCATCATCATCAATTGAGGCGTCAGTTTATCTATTTACCATTTTATTGACATCAGGTGCTTCTTTAACAATGTATCATTTTGAGCGTCGTTACTGTTCAGTCATTCAGTGCAAGTGAAAGCGTCGCTGAGAATCAACAGTACAAGTGAAAAACACGCATTCCCTGCTGCTTGACCGCCCTGCTCCAGAGGCGTGAAGGCGAGGCGTGCAGATGGGGTGCGCTCCTGGGGGTGACAGGCCAAGAGGTTACCAAGCGGCATCGTGAAACTTGTTCTGTTTTAATCAGGGCCTTGGGACGCTCCAGAAAGGTGAGCAGGAAGGCGAAGACACGCCTCCCCCGTGTATAAATGCAACTGCGATCGACTGTCTGTCAGAATCAGCTCACCGCAGCCTCTCAACATGCAGCTCGTGAGTACACAGCAGGGGACGCCTCCTCACACACCTCTCGTTACACTGTAACTTGTCCTCAAGTCCCTTCCAGTCTCATCACGACACACTAATATAAACATCCTTAGCGATTCTGCCTCTCCTCATCTTGAGCAGTCCTCCACCAATCCTCGAGACACAGCAGTGGAACATCTTTGGCCAATAAGGCTCCTTCCTGTCGCTTCTACAGGCTCTCCTCGTGTGTCTGGTGGCCGCCGCCACTGCCGCCCCGCAGTTCTTCGGCCGATTCGGGCGCCCTTATTACGGCGACGGAAGACACATCGCTATCCTGTCGCAGTCTCAGGAGGGTCCTGACGGCGCCAGGTTCCGCTACGGATTCCAGACGGAGAACGGCATCAACGTGGAGGCACGGGGAACTCCTGGATCCAAGGGCCAGAGCAACATCGACGGCAGCTTCAGGTGAGTCACGCGTGCAAAAAAGGACCTGTCAGTAACTCAAAACCAGGTGTCCCACCACACCTGCCTCCTGCTGCTCCAGTCTCGCTCACCCCAATCTTCTCCGTCATTCCAGCTTTCCTTTCCCCGAGGGAGGCATCGGCAGTGTGAGCTACGTGGCTGACGAGAATGGCTACCGCCCAGTATCCCCGCTTATCCCCACGCCTCACCCACTCCCCGCCCACGCCATCGAGCAGATTCGCTTCGCCCAGAGCCAGGGCAGGTTTGGCTAAGACGCCTCCCCACCGCCGGCCCCGTTCACGCATGAACGCAGACATCTGATGAACACAGGTCCTCATCTGGTTACGCTGACAACGCGTCACTCGTCAGAAAGTGTCCAGCCGGTAAAACCTAACCAGGCATGCTGGCAGGGTAATAAAACCAGAGCAGATGAACGCTGGCGCTTCCTTCCTCCCTCTGCCGTCATGAGCAGCTATGGTAGTGCTCGGCATTACCTCCCCATCATATTATCACCCCCGCCCGCAATCCCAACCCCCTTCCCCACAACCACCACCACTTCCACCACCACCACAATCACCACCACCACTATCATACAAAAGACACTGCCATTCCTGCACCTGCCAGCCTATCAGTTCGCGTCCCTCCTGATGGGATGAGGATCAGAGGTCAGAGGTGCCTTTCCCAGGACATCCTCAGATGCCCCGTTCTCTGAAGGTGAACGCTGTATGGATGAGAGCATATAAATAACCGGTAGAAAGCTCTCGTTGACAATGTGGTAAGTACCCTGTCAGAGACGTCATGAATACTATAGTAAAATAATGTGATGCGTTAATATCAAAGGAAATAGTATCATTAAAATCACTGATCCATTATGGTATAGGGAAGAAAGAAAAATTGTACGTTTTGTTAGTGGTTTACAGCAAAGCGTATGAACAAAAGCATATCAGCAAAGCATATATAAGGATTCTCGAGAAATGGGGGTAAAAGAACAACAATTAATAATGACCCGCCATAAATGTTGCCCCCAAAAGGCTAAAACCACAAGATTTTCAAACATGCTGACCTGAATACTTTCGAAAGTGTCTCAAGACTGTAAGATTAGGAACCTTTTGCTTAGTTTGTTGGATTCTTGGAAATCATGTACCTATTTCCACGTGCGGTGAACTCAAAATGTATAGGAAAGTCACTTTTATAAGACGTAATAGTAGTAGTAGTAGTAGAAGTAGTAGTAGTAGTAGTAGTAGCAGCAGCAGCAGCAGCAGCAGCAGCAACAGCAGCAGCAGCAGCAGTAGTAGTAGTAGTAATAGTAGTAGTAGTAGTAGTAGTAGTAGTAGTAGTAGTAGTAGTAGTAGTAGTAGTAGTAGTAGTAGTAGTAGTAGTAGTAGCAGCAGCAGCAGCAGCAGCAGCAGCAGCAGCAGCAGCAGCAGCAGCAGCAGCAGCAGCAGCAGCAGCAGCAGTAGTAGTAGTAGCAGTAACAGTCGTTGTAGTAGTGGTAGTAGCAGTAGTAGTATTATGATTAGTAGCAGTAGAGGTAGCAGTAGTAGTAGTATGATTAGTAGCAGTAGAGGTAGCAGTAGTAGTAAAGTCGGGAATAGAAGTAGCAAAAGCAACAACAAAAAAAAAGGTAGCATAGTCACTTAGTATCATTAGTTTTGCTCCTCTCACTATTGTCATAAAGTATATTTTCACGATCGCATCTATGACTCACCAGCCAACTCCCAGACTTACCTGATTCTGAAGTCCGCTCCATCATTGTCTCCCTGTCATACTCTTCTTCGAAATGCTTTCAGACCACTCCTCGTTATATTAGTTGAACGAAAGGCTACATCAACCTCAATGTCTCGTCTTCAACTTACAAACACACCCTCTTTGTCTCCCCCACAACCAATACACACACACACACACCCTCCTCCTCTCCTCTTCAGCTTATACTCACGACCTCCTCTACCCCTCCAGCGTAACCTGCAGGGTGCTCCGAGGATCAACTGTACTCTTTTTAGTTTATATAAACAACATTGATGAGGGTGTCACCTGCATAATATTAAAGTATGACGATAAAAAAAAAAAAATGCTAATACCGCTGTATATAATGCACAAGTAAAATAAGTGCAAAGCAATGTAGAAGAAACAAATCATGCAAAAAGCTACTTGGAGAGTTAAATTTATTTCTTTAACTCAAGGAAGACTAAGAGGTGACTCAATAAAAATGTTTAAAAATCACCAAAGGCATCGATAACATGGACTGCAATAAATACCTCACGACCAACGATTCAACTCACACGCAAAGAAAAGCCTGCAAACTGTTGGGAAATCCCTCAACTCTCACAACTCTAAAAAAAAAATACTTCTTTCAATTGAGTCGTCAACTTATGGAGCAGACATCTCCCAAAATGTGGCCGACTTTTGAGCGTCGTTCAGATAAATATTTTGCTTCAAGTTCGCGGATGGCTGCAGTAATTATTATTATTATTATTATTATTATTATTATTATTATTATTATTATTATTTTAATGTAGGGGCACCGGCCAATGGTAACAAAATTATAATAAAAAAAAAGGCCCACTGAGGTGCCGGTTCCCAAACACAGTCAAAAGCGGTCGTCGAAAATTAAAGGATAATTATATTGAAACCTCCCTCTTGAAAGAGTTCACGTCATGGGAAGGAAGAAATACATAAGCCGGCAGTGAGTTCCAGAGTTTACTAGAGAAAGGGAGGAATGATTGAAAATACTGGTTAACTCTAGCATTAGAGAGGTGGACAGAATAGGGGTGAGAGAAAGAAGAAATTCTTGTGCACCAACACCGCGGGATAAGGGGAGGCATGCAGTTAGCAAGATCAGAAAAGCAGTTAGCATAAAAATACCAGTACAAGATAGCAAGAGATCCAATATTGGAGTGATGAGAATAGAGACTGAGGACAGTCGGTTAGAGAAGTTGATAAAACGAAAAGCTTTTGATTCCACCCTCTCAAAAAGAGCGGTATGAATGGAAACTACCCTCACTGAACGTTTGCCTTTGTGTCTCACAACACAAATGGGCAGTCACAGCCTTCCCTCTAAAGACAACTCTCTTCCTTCATACGAAAGTACAAGCACCTATTTACGCATAGACACCTTCACTCAAAAATTCAAAATTATCACGGCGACTCCTACACCAGCCTCGGAGTCTCCATCTGGGGAGGGGGCCAGAAATGTTCCCTGGTCGGACTGCTCTTCTGGTATCGACCTTAAGTTTAAGTGTCTTGACACCCCACCTTAACTTTTTCTTCATTAACTTCTGCAACATTCGCTGTCTTAGATCTAATTATCAATCTGTAGAACACCACTTCTCCTCTATTAAACCTATTAAACCTCATCTTCTTTTCCACACTAAAACACAGGTGTTTGAGGCAACTGACAGTAGCCCCTTTTCTGTTCCCTCCTATTTTCTCTAGCCTCATTTTCAATCCAAAGCTGGATGTTACATTTATGTGCGCACCATTTAACCTGCTCTCGTGCCCACACTCTTAAATCTTCCAAGTTTTCCACCATCTGGCTACGACTACAGAGTCACTCTCAAACTAAATTTATCTGTGCAGTATACCTCTCACCTAACTCCTCTGACTATAAGAAATTCCTTGACTACTTAACTTCTAAAGTGGAGCATATTCTGACTCTCTTCCCTTTTGCAGAGTTCTCCATTCTTGGAGACTTCAACGTTCACTATCAGCTTTGGCTTTCCTCTCCCTTCACTGACCATCCTGGTAACTAGTCTTGAACTTTGCTAGCCTCCACGACCTAGAGCAATTGGTGCAACACCCTACTCGTATTCCTAGCCGTCTTGAAGATACGCCCAAAATTCTTGACCTTTTCCTAACCTCTAATCCTTCTGCTTATGCTGTTACCCTCTCTTCTCCGTTAGGCTCTTCCAATCACAATCTCGTATTTATATCCTGTCCTATCGCTCGAATCCCTCCTCAGGAAACCCCTTAAGCGGAGGTGCCTCTGGCGTTTTGCCTCTGCTAGCTGGGGGGACCTGAAGAGGTATTTTACTGATTTTCTTTTCAATGACTACTGCTTCCGTGTCAGAGACCCGTTTCTGTGTGCCAAGCGCATAACAGAGGTGCTAGTGTCTGGCATGGAGGCGTACATTCCTCACCCTTTTTCTCGGACTAAACCTTTCAAACCTTGGTTTAACACAGCCTGTTCTCGTGCTATACATGATAGAGAGGTGGCCCACAATGGGTACTTCAGCCCTCCATCACCAGAATCTCGCACACTTTATATTTCTGCCTGGAACCATGCCAAGTTTTTTTTTACAACTACCCAAAAACTCCTTCATTAACAGAAAGTGTCAAAATCTTTCAAGATCAACCCCTCTCGTGAATTCTGGCATCTAGCCAAAAAACATCTCCAATAACTTTGTTTCCTCTTCTTTCTCTCCTTTACTTTAAACATAATGACACCACTGCAATCACATCTATTTCTAAAGTTGAACTCTCCGCTCAAACCTTTGCTAAAAACTCTACTTTGGACGATTCTGGGCTTGTTCCTCCCTCTCCTCCACCCTCTGACTACTTCATGCTACCTATTAAAACTCTTCGCAATGATGTTTTCCATGCCCTTACTGGCCTAAACCCTCGGAAGGCTTATGGACCTAATGGAGTCCCTCCTATTGTTCTCTGAAACTGCATCTCCGTGGTTGCACCTTGTCTAGTCAAACTCTTTCAACTCTGTCTGTCAACCTATCCTTCTTGCTGGAAGTTTGCCTACATTCAGCTTATTCCTAAAAAGGGTGACCGTTCTAATTCCTCAAACTACCGTCGTATTGCTTTAATTTCCTGTCTATCTGAAGTTTTTGAATCTATCCTCAACAGGAAGATTCATAAACATCTATCACTTCACAAACTTCTATCTGATCGCCAGTATGGGTTCTGTCAAGGCCGCTCTACTGAGTCTTGCTCATCCACTTTTAGAGATTTTGGTGAAACTTTTGCTGTTACCTTAGACATATCAAAACCTATTGGCACAAAGCCTTCCAAACTACCCTCTTACGGCTTCTATCCTTCTCTCTGTAAGTTCATCTCAAGTTTCCTTTCTGACCGTTCTATTGCTGCTGTGGTAAACGGTCCCTGTTCTTTTCCTAAATCTATTAACAGTGGTGTTCTTCAGGGTTCTGTCTCGACATCCACTCTCTTCCTATTGTTCATCAATAATATTCTAAACCAAACTTCTTGTCCTATCCACTCCTACGCTGATGATACCACCCTGCACTTTTCCAAGTCTTTTCATAGACGTCCAGCCCTTCAGGAAGTAAGAAGTTCATGGAGGATAGCCACAGAACGCCTGACTTCTGAGCTCTCTAAAATTTCTGATTGGGTTAGAGCAAACATGGTATTGTTCAATGGCTCAAAAACTCAATTCCTCCATCTATCAACTCGACACAACCTTCAAGACAACTATCAGAGAAGATTAGACAAGTTTATGAGAAGATTAGAGAAGTTTATGGATGGGGATAGCAGATGGAAATAGGTAGGTGTGTTTCATACAGGGACTGCCACGTGTAAGCCTGGTCGCTTCTTGCAGCTTCCCTTATTTCTTATGTTCTTATGTTCTTATCCCCTCTTCTTCAATGACACTCAACTGTTCCCCTCTCCGACAATTAACATCCTCGGTCTGTCATTTCCTTATAAACTAAACTGGAAACCACATCTCATCTCTGTCTAAAACAGCTTCTATGAAGTGAGACGTCTCCGCCAGTTTTTCTCACCCTTCCAACTGCTAACTCTGTACAGGGGTCTTATCCATCCATATATGGAGTATGTTTCACATGTCTACAGGGGTTCCACTGATACTGCTCTTTTAGACATGGTGGAATCAAAAGGATTTTGTCTCATCAACTCCTCTCCTCTAACTGACCGTCTTCAACCCCTTTCTCATCGCCGTAATGTTGTATCTCTATCTATCTCTTACCGCTATTTTCATGCTAACTGCGCTTTTGATCTTGCTAACTGTATGCCTCCCCTCCTCCCACGGCCTCGGTGCGCAAGACTTTCTTCTTTCTCTCACCCCTATTCTATCCACCTCTCCCATGCAAAAGTTGAGTATTCTCAATCATTCATCCCTTTCTCTTGTAAACTCTGGAATTCCCTGCCTGCTTCTGTATTTCCACCTTTCTATGACTTAATTCCTTCAAAGAGGAGGTTTCAAAACACTTCTTCAATTTTTGACTATCGCTTCGAACCGTGTTCGGGGACCGGTATCTGTGAGCTTTTTATTTATTTATTTTTTTTTTATTGGGTTTTTATTGCCCTTGGCCGATCTCCCTCCTACATAAAAAAAAAAAAAAAGAATACATGTGAAGCATACTCCATACATGGATAATCCCAGGTACAGAGTTATCAGCTGGATAGGATAAGAAAAACTGGCAGAGACGACTCAGAACACCTAACTTTATAGAAGCTGTTTTGGTTAGACAGGGCACAAAGGCACAAATGAACCCTGAAGAACACCACTGTCAATACATTTTGGAGAAGAACAGAAACTGTCTACCACACCAGCAATAGAGCGGTCAGAAAGGAAACTTTAAGAAGTTACAGAGAGAGAGAAGGATAAAAGCCGTAGCAGGATAGTCTAGAAGTCAAAACTTTGTGCCAGATTCTATCAAAAGCTTTTTATATGTTTAACGCAACAGCAAGTGTCATAAAAATCCCTGAAAGAGGATGACCAAGACTCGTTAAAAAAGCCAGAATCGGAATCGACAGAACTCATACTGGCGATGAGATAGAAGGTTAAGTGATAGATTTTTAAGAATCTTCCTGTTGAGGATAGATTCAATAACTTTAGAGAGGCAAGAAACTGTTACAGAATACTTCCTTGCACCCAGTAAATGGGGGCATCTCACTTAATCAATTTTCATTTTTTCCTATAAAATTTCCTTTGGGTTTTTATTTCTTCATTTCAGGTATTCATTTACTATCTGTTTTCTCTCTTCTACGGCTTATTCTGGAGGGTGGGGAGAGAGCCTTCTGCCTTGCTGTCACCTTCTTCTACTATTATTTTCTTAGAAGTCCTAGAACAGGTCACCTCGTGCGGACCGCAAGGTATGTTGTGGCCTGTATATGTAACTCTATTTAACTTAACTCACACACAAGATGAACCTACTTCAGTCCCTCCACACTTCCATCACAAGTTTACGCAACGCAGGAAATCCCGTTACATCCTGCCCTGAATTTTCCAGGAGACGAGGTGAGATACATCACATTTTCTCAGAGGTACTGGAGTGCCCGTGCTGCTTCACAGCCATTGCGTCTGAGTTTTTCAATCCCCAAGGCGGACACGGGAAAAGACAAAACGCCGCGTGTGTTCCAGGAGGGAAGATTTATGTAGAGAGCAGAATGCTGAACTTATTATGATTATGAGCACGAAGGAAAATACAAGTGCAAGTCATGCAAAAATACTGACTTCAGGTGTATGGAAAGACAGAACAAGGAAACAGAAAAATCTAGAATAGATTGAAATACAAAATGTCAAGATAGAAATAGAATACATACAGAATATAGACTGAAAAGACAGGACAGGGAAACACAGAAGAAAAGTACAAGGGAATAACAGCAAAAAACGCAGGGATGAAGGAGAATAAATAAATTAGGAAATGGAGAAGTAAAAAGGATACACGAAACGGATTAAAGGAATAAAAAAAAAAGAATAGGGAAACGGAAAATAAAGAAAATATAATAGAGTAACAACAGTAAACAAAGAAATCAAGATAAATATATATACAGTGTAAGAAACCAGAAACTGTAAGAAAAAGCGGGTGAACAGAGAGGATGGAAAAGATAGCGCAACAGTAGTATAAGTATAAGGGATTCAATATATTATAAGTATGGTATAAAGTAGCAAAGATCACACAAGGAAATAGAGGCTAAAGAAAAGATAAAAGAAATAAACATAAGAATAACGAAGAAAAGCGAGGATAAAAGAAAGCACAAGTAGGAAACATTATACAGTAACAAAAGACAAACTTGAAAATAATAGAAAACAAAACTACACGGAGAAACAGGAAACTAGGAAACGATAATACAGGAAAGGTAAGAAAAAGAGTCAGGATTTATGGAAGAACAGCTAAGAACAATCAAAAGGGAACAGAAATAAAAAATAAAAAAATTCCGCTTCCACAGACTGATCATAAAGTGAAAGATATTTAAAAGATACATGAATTATAAGAACATACGAAAAACGAGGGACAGACACAAACAATTAATAGAATCACGATGAAACAAAACACACTTCAAGATGAAAAAGGCGATGAAATACGCAAATTATGATGAAGATAAGAAAATAATGGAAATCAAACGAACACTTCCAGAAAGATAATAAACATAAAGGTTACAAGAAGGAAACAAGCCGGACGCGTGATGATAAATCCGTATCAACAACTCATACGTGACGAAAAAGGACACGACGCTAGAAAAGATATATTACAGGTGAAAGGAACAATAAATGCTTAACTATGATAAATAAATGTAAGGCAGACAAAGATCACTGATAAACGTATGAAACAGCAGAAAAGATCAACAGCAAGTGTAAAAACAAAACTGAATGAAGACAAAAGATAAAATACGGATGCAGAGTTTCAGCAATACCAAACGAAAAAGAGTAATGATATCAAGACTAGATAAAAAGAAAATAAATGGAGTTTAAGTGGAGGAATCCAAGATAAAAGAAATTTAGACTCAAGAAAAAAAAAAAAGAAAAACAAGTTAATGGAACATACTAACTCAAATTAATATAAAAAAATACACCTGGACAATTTCTTCACACCACTGGCAATCTTGCGGCACGCGTACACTCTTTCTGTAATTCACACATCTTGTTCTTTTTATCTTTATTAAGCTATATTTATCATATTTTATTTACCTCATTTCCGTAAGGATGCACCGTCCTCTACCGTCAAAGTGCCGCACAGCAAGACGGAGACGCGAGGTGAAGGTGAAGTCTCCGCATTTCCTGTCATAAGAAGAGGACAAAATGGAGGGCTGGGAACACTTGCTTCCTCGGAGTCAAGAACTAGTACGGAGGGAAGAAATGGCCACGTGAAAGAACACATCAAAACAACAACAACAACAACAACAATAGCAGCAGCAGCAGCAGCATCTCCAGCGCCCAGCCCAGGCCTACAGGCTACTCGAATATCACGTTCGCCACCAGATTTCATGCACACAACTTAAAAATGCATAAAACTAACAAAAACTAAATTCTTTCCCTTTGTGTTTCCAGGTGCTCGCGGGGGGCAGCACAGGCGTCCAGTTCCTGTCCAGCGCGCTGCTTCCCATATGACATCATGCCAGTCGGCCTTTCCTGTTTGCCAGGGTATATTTTTCATGCCAGGATTCTCCACATTTGATGATGGGCTAGTGGAGAAAGCCGCGAAATTAGTTAGCTTTTGTTCGAGTTTTATTGATAGCTACAAGTTTATTTTGAATTTTGTTGACGACTTCTCTTCTCTGTTGTGCCAAAAAATTAGACAAAGTTCAGGTAAGGATTTACAGACTTTTGATTTTTCTCATTCACAATGATATTCTTTTCTTTTAAGACTTAATATTTAAATAAATAGTAAAAATCAACGTTCTTTCCGTGAACGAGTTCTGTTCCTCCTTTCTTGTGAATAATAAACTGATTACCACCTTACAAAAACTTATCAATCATTGACTCTTCCATTAATTCGTAAAACTATTTCCTTCTCTTTCGCTTACCTAGATATGCAGTGTTGAAAGTGGTACTGGTAGAGTGAAGAGTCTGCAGACCCTGAGGTCCTGCAGGCGCGATGCACACCAGTGCCACTCACAAACACAACACATGGAAGGAAAGGCGGCCTGACTCTCCGCCATTCTTAAGAATATGTATTTAAACACATTTCCCTGTTCACCATGAGTAGCAGAGCGCCGCGTGACCAGCGGTGAGGGATGTGCTTGCAGAGAAGGCTCCGGTGGCCGTTGCTTCATATTGACGAGATAATGAAGGCTCACTTCACCTTGAAGTTTTACGACAAAGATTCAGTTAAAGACATAAAAGACAGGTGGTCTCATGGCTTATTTTAACTGATTTTAATACAGTTTTTATGATCATCATTATCATTATTATTATAATTATTATCATTATTATTATCATTATTACTTTTATAATCATTACTATTATTAGGAGTAGTAACAGTACTAGTATGATAATTACCATCACCTTTTGAGACGTCAATTTATTTATCTTTCACTGCCATCAACCGTTTCTTTCTTATCAACATATCACCAAGTTATTCAGTACAATTAACAGCATCACCGAGTATCAACAACACATATGACAAACACGTCTTCCTTGCTGCTTGACCGCCCTGTTCCCGGGGCGTGAAAGCGAGGCGTGCAGGGGGTAGCTCTAATGGGGGTGACGGGGCAAGAGGTTACCAAGCGGCATCGTGAAACTTGTTCTGTTTTAATCAGGGCCTTGGGACGTTCCAGAAAGGTGAGCAAGAAGGCGAAGACACGCTTCACCCGTGTATAAATGCAGCTGCGATTGATTACCTGTCAGAATCAGCTCACCGCAGCCTCTCAACATGCAGCTCGTGAGTAAATAGCGGGGGTCGACTCCTCACACACACCTCGTTACACTGTGACTTGTCCTCAAGTTCATACCAGTTTCATCAAGACACACTAATGTAAATACCCTGGGCGACTCTGCCTCTCCTCATCCTGGGCTGTCCTCCACCAGTCCTCGAGACACAGCAGTGGAACATCTTGGACCAATAAGACTCATTCCTGTCGCTCCTACAGGCTCTCCTCGTATGCCTGGTGGCCGCCGCCACTGCCGCCCCGCAGTTTTTTGGGCGATTCGGGCGCCCTTATTACGGCGACGGCAAACACATCGCTATCCTGTCACAGTCTCAGGAGGGTCCTGACGGCGCCAGGTTCCGCTACGCATTCCAGACGGAGAACGGCATCAACGTGGAGGCGCGGGGCACTCCTGGATCCAAGGGCCAGAGCAACATCGACGGCAGCTTCAGGTGAGTCACGCGTGAGAGGAAAGACCTGTCAGTACTTAAACAGCATGTGTCCCAACACACCTGCCGCCCGCTGATCCAGCCTCGCTAAGACCTATCTTCCCCCGTCATTCCAGCTTTCCTTTCCCTGAGGGAGGCACCGGGAGTGTGAGCTACGTGGCTGACGAGAATGGCTACCGCCCAGAGTCCCCGCTCATCCCCACGCCTCACCCACTCCCCGCCCACGCCATTGAACAGATTCGCTTCGCTCAAAGCCAGGGCAGATCAGGCTGAGGCGCCTCTCCAATGCCGTCCCCGTCCACACCCAGACGCGGACATCTGACGAACAGAGGTCCTCATCTGGTTTCGATGACCACGCGTCACTCGTCAGAAAGTGTCTAGCCAGTACAACCTAACCAGGCATGTTGTCAGGATAATAAAGACAGAGCAGATGAACGCTGGTGCTTCCTTCCTCCCTTAGCAGTCTTCATCAACTGTGGTAATGCTCGGCATTGTCTTACCATCGCATTCCCACCCACACCTCCATCACCACTACCGCCGCCGCCGCCACCACCACCACTTCGTACACGAGACACTGTCACTCCTGCACCTGCCAGCCTACCAGCCCACGACCCTCCTGACGGGGCGAGGGTGGGAGGTCAAAGGTGCCTTTCCCAGGACATCTTCAGAGGCCCCGTTGTCTGAAGGTGAACGCTGCGTGGATGAGAGTATATAAATAACCGGTAGAGAGCTCTCAATGTCAGTGTGGTAATTACCGTGTCATAGGCACCATAAATACTTTAGCTAAGATATCTGAAGTGTTAATATCAAAGAAATTACTTTTATGATGGAGTGTCAAGCTGACGCACAGAAAGTCCGGCATTGCAGCAAGAACATGGTATCCTTAGTATTACTGATCCATTATGCTACGGAGAAAAAAGAAAAGTTATGTTTCATTTGTGGTTTACTGCAAAGCATATGCCAGGGCTTCTCGAGCAATGGGATAAAAGAATAACATGAAATAATGACCCGCCAAAATTGTCGCCCCAAAAAAGATTGAAAAAGACTTTCAAACATCCTGGCCTGAATACTTTCGGAAGTGTCTTGAGACTGAAAGATTAGTAATCTGTTGGTTAGTGTGTTGGGTTCTTTGAAAGCATGTACGGACATACTTCGTACGCAATGAACACAAAATATCTTGCAAATGGTTACTTTCACAAGATGTAATAGTAGCTGTGGTGTTGTTGTTGGTGGTGGTGGTAGTAGTAGTAGTAGTAGTAGTAGTAGGAGTCATATTAGTAGTAACAGTAGTAGTAGTGTAACAGTAGTAACAACAGCAGTAACAATGTAGTAGTAGTAACAGCAGTAGAAATAGTCTAGCAGTAGTAACAGCAGCAGTAGTAGTAGCTATAATGATAACTAGTAGTAGTAGTAGTAGGGAATGGTAGTAGCAGCATTAGCAGCAACAAAAACGGTACCATAATCCATATTTTCCTTATTTTTGTTACTATGACTAACATTTTCACCATGACATCAATAAGTTTTGAGACTCACATGGCAACTACCTCACTTACCTAATTCACAAGCTCCCTTAGTCCCTGCCTCTCTTATTCATTGCTTGTCTCCTCCTCAACTCAGACACTCACACCCTCCTTGTCTCTCCCTAAAACCCCACACACACACACACACACACACACACACACACACACACACACTCCTCGTCGCCCCCTCAACCCATACACACTCACGCCCTCCTGTTCTGCACGTCAACTGACACACCCACTAAAACCTCCTCCTCTCCCCGCCAACTCACACACATTCACAACTTCCTCTCACCCTTAAAGGTTGAAATAAATGGGAAAGCATACAAGAGGACTAGTGTAACCAGCAGGGTGCCCCTAGGATCAGTTTTAGGACCTGTACTCTTTTTAGTTTCTATAAACGACATTGATAAAGATCTCACCTCCATAGTATCAAAGTTTGCTGGTAACACCAAAATTGTTCATTGCGTTGTATCTAACGAAGAAGTATAAGAAATGCAGAAAAATTTGATAATTTGACAATAACAAAAGACAAACTTGAAAATAATGGAAAACAAAAGTATATGGAGAAACAGGGAAGTAGAGAAAGATAATACAAGAAAGATATGAAACAGAATCACCAATTCTGGAAGAGCTAAAAACAATTAAAAAGAAAACAGAAATAAGAAAAATAATGTCGTATCTACAGACTGATCGCGAAGTGAAAGACATTTAGGGATACATGAATTATGAAAACACTATAAAAATGGAGAACAGATACAAACAATTAATAATCATGATGAAAGAAAATGCACTTTAAGATGGTACATAAATTACACAGGCAGACAACGGAAAAATGCAAATTACGATGAGGATAAGGAAATCATGAAACTCAAGCGAATGCCTCGGGAGGACGATAAACACAGGGTGTCCCCGTATGTTTGAAAAGCGGCTCTTAACCACCACTACATTGCTGTGTTACCTGGACATTTTCTTCACTGACACAAAAATTTCTGTCGTTTGCTGTTTCCTGTGAAGATTTGACTGCGAAGATTGTATACAAAAAATTATTACTTAGACACGCGGCACCACTCGAGGAGGTAGCAAGCCGAGGAAACACGGAGGGAGGCGGAGGTCCGCCCAGGCGAGCGGCTCCGGTAACACACAACTTACAGGTTAATTTCTCCCAAATAAAGCAAAATACACCATATGTGTATAGAGTATTTGCGACTTAGAATTACTTTCTCATATCCTGATATATGTAACTTAACTAGCGGGACACCGTGTACTGCATGAAAGGTTACAAGAAACAACCCGGACGTGTGGTGATAAATGCGCATCAGGGATTCAAACGTGACGGAAAAGGACACGACGCCAGGTAAATATATTACAAGTGAAAGGAAACATGTATGCGAAGGTATGATAAATAAATGCAAGGCAGACAAAGGTCAAGGATAAACGAATGAAAAAGAAGAAAAGAGCAACATGAAAGATAAAAACATATATTGATAAAAAAAAAAAGATTGAAAAACCCAAATGAAGTGTTTCAGTATAGGAACTAGTAGCAAAAACGAGGAAAAACACAACTTGGTATAAAGAAATACATCTTCATATTTTTTTTCCTAGCCTAGCACTGGCCACCTCCCGAAGCGGATACACTCTTTGCCTCCCATTCAGATATCTTGCTGTTTTCATTCTATTCACTTTTATTAATGACAGTTTGTTCACTTCATGTTCGTGGGGATGCACCGACCTGTGCCCTCAAAGTGCGGCACAGCAAGCCTGCGACCCGAGGTGAAGTGTCCGTATTTGCAAAGTGTTGTATCAGGCGACCATGTGTAAATCCTAGTTCTCCTAGTACTGTGTAGGTGGTGGCCAGGATGCAGATAAACTCGATGTTAAAGCAGCTGCAGATATATCAATAAAATAAAACTGTACAAAATGATAAATGATCAGCTGCCAGCGGGCCACAGTGAGAGACGGAGGAAAGCTGGGAACAACGGTTTCCTCTGGTGTCATTATTCCCACAGAGAGAACAAATGGGAGCATGAAACACATGAATATTAAACAACAGAATCAGCACCACCAAGAGCAAGAACTTCAACAGCAGCACTAGGATCAAAAGCAGCCAGCCACCAGATTTCATGGGGCATACACCAACATTAAATATATAAAACTAATAAAAGCAAATTATTTCCCTTTGTGTTTCCTTTTTCTTGCGGGGGGCCAGTACAGATGTCCCTTTGCAGTCCAGCGCCCTGCTTCCCATGTGACATCACGCCAGTCGGCCTCTCCGGTTACTTTGCCAAGGTATGTTTTTCATACCAGGATTCTCCTCGACATTTTATGATTGACTAGTGGAGAAAGCAGCGAATTTAATGAATTTTTGTTCAAGTTTTATTGATACAAGTTTATTTTCAATTTTGTTGGCAGCTTTTCTTCCGAGTTCAGGTAAGGATTTTCGCTTTTGATTATCATTATTATTATTATCATTATCATTATTATTATTATTATTATTATTATTATTATTATCATTTTTATTATCATTATTATCATTATTATTATCATTATTATTATCATTCATCTTCTACCACCGTTAGAGCGACTTGATGCTTTCACAAATGGTAATCTAAGAGTTGTTGGTTCATGGGATCCGTATCTAGTGTTAACCTATGGGTACCTTGAGGACCTCATAATCTTACTAAGGGTATTCATGTCTCCCCTGCTTCCGTGAAAGTTTCACGCGTCTCGCTAATTATCATTACTGTAATCATTACTGTCATTACTATAATTAGTACTAGTATTATCATTATCATCATCATATGAGTCATCAGTTTATCTATTTATCACTTTATTGACATCAGGTGTTTATCAATGTATCATTTTAAGCGTCGTGTCTGTTCAGTCATTCAGTACAACTGACAGAGTCGCTGAGAATCAACAGTACAAGTGGCAAACACGTCTTCCCTGCTGCTTGACCGTCCTGCTCCCGGGGCGTGAAGACGAGGCGTGCAGTGGGGGAGCGCTCCTGGGGGTGACAGGGCAAGAGGTTACCAAGCGGCATCGTGAAACTTGTTCTATTTTAATCAGGGCCTTGGGACGCTCCAGAAAGGTGAGCAGGAAGGCGAAGACACGCCTCCCCCGTGTATAAATGCAGCTGCGATCGATTGTCTGTCAGAATCAGCTCACCGCAGTCTCTCAACATGCAGCTCGTGAGTATACAAAAGGGGACACCTCCTCACACACCTCTCGTTACACTGACTTGTCCTCAAGTCCCTGCCAGTCTCATCACGACACACTAATGTAAACACCCTGAGCGACTCTGCCTCTCCTCATCCTGAGCTGTCCTCCACCAGCCCTCCAGACACCCCAATGAAATATCTTGAATTAATAAGACCCATTTCTGTCGCTCCTACAGGCTCTCCTCGTGTGCCTGGTGGCCGCCGCCACTGCCGCCCCGCAGTTCTTCGGGCGATTCGGGCGCCCTTATTACGGCGACGGAAGACACATCGCTATCCTGTCACAGTCTCAGGAGGGTCCTGACGGCGCCAGGTTCCGCTACGGATTCCAGACGGAGAACGGCATCAACGTGGAGGCACGGGGCACTCCTGGATCCAAGGGCCAGAGCAACATCGACGGCAGCTTCAGGTGAGTCACGCGTGCAAAAAAGGACCTGTCAGTAACTCACCACCAGGTGTCCTACCACACCTGCCTCCTGCTGCTCCAGTCTCGCTCACCCCAATCTTCTCCGTCATTCCAGCTTTCCTTTCCCTGAGGGAGGCATCGGCAGTGTGAGCTACGTGGCTGACGAGAATGGCTACCGCCCAGTGTCCCCGCTCATCCCCACGCCTCATCCACTCCCCGCCCACGCCATCGAGCAGATTCGCTTCGCCCAGAGCCAGGGCAGATTTGGCTAAGACGCCTCCCCACCGCCGGCCCCGTCCACGCATGAACGCAGACATCTAATGAACAAAGGTCCTCATCCGGATACGCTGACCGCGCGTCACTCGTCATAAAGTGTCCAGCTGGTAAAACCTAACCAAGCATATCGTCAGGATAATAAAGACAGAGCAGATGAACACTGGTGCTTCCTTCCTCCCTCTGCCGCCTTGAGCAGCTATGGTAGTGCTTGGTATTACTTCCCCTTCATATTCTCACCCTCACCACCACCACCACATCCACCATCACCCCTACTGTACAAAAGACACTGTCACTCCTGCACCTGCCAGCCTCCCAGCTCGCGACCCTCTTGACGGGACGAGGGTGGGAGGTCAGAGGTGCATTTCCCAGGACATCCTCAGAGGCCCCGTTGTCTGAAGGTGAACGCTACTTGGATGAGAGTACATAAATAACCGGTAGAGAGCTCTCGTTGTCAATGTGGTAATTACCGTGTCATAGACGTCCTGAATACTATAGCCAAAATATCTGATGCGTTAATATCAAAGAAGTTATAGTTATAGTGAAGTGTCAAGCTGGCGCACAAAACGTTCGGCGTTGCACATAGTAAATAGTGTCATTAAGATCACTGATCCATTATGCTACAGGGAAGAAAGAAATGTTGTACGTTTTGTTTGTGGTTTACAGCAAGGCATGTGACAGGGTTCTCGGGAAATGGGGTAAAGGAACAATAAATAATGACCCATAACTGTTGACCTCAAGAGGCTAAAAACACAAGATTTTCAAACATGCTGACCTGAATACTTTCGGAAGTGTCTCAAGACTGTAAGATAAGGAACATGTTGGTTAGTCTGTTGGATTCTTGGAAATCATGTACCTATTTCTACGTGCGGTGAACTCAAAATGTATAGGAAACAGTCACCTTTATAAGATGTAGTAGTAGTAGTAGTAGTAGTAGTAGTAGTAATAGTAGTAGTAGTAGTAGTAGTAGTAGTAGTAGTAGTTGTTGTTGTAGCAGCAGCAGCAGCAGCAGCAGCAGCAGCACCAGCACCAGCAGCAATAGCAGTAGTAGTAGCAGTATTAGTAGCAGTAGTAGTATAAGTCGGGAATAGAAATAGCAACAGCAGCAACACCAAAAACGGTAGCATAGTCACTAGTATCATTAGTTTTGCTACTATGGTCTGACCATTTTGAATTATGCGTTTAGGCGTTGTCCTTTCCGGGGATTACCCGGCCTGCGGCACTGCCAAACCTTGTACTGGACAATTATCAGATTAGAGGCTGTGTGTCGCTGATAACCTCGTTCCTCACACACCACCTCTCTCTCTCTCTCTCTCTCTCTCTCTCTCTCTCTCTCTCTCTCTCTCTCTCTCTCTCTCTCTCTCTCTCTCTCTCTCTCTCTCTCTCTCTCTCTCTCTCCATATACAATCTACATTTCATATTAATCTATTTCTATCAGAGATATATACTTGCCTATAAATCATTAAAATTTGAGAAAAAAAATCTGCCTGTCGGTCAGTCAAGCTGCCTCCTCCTCTCTCTCTCTCTCTCTCTCTCTCTCTCTCTCTCTCTCTCTCTCTCTCTCTCTCTCTCTCTCTCTCTCTCTCTCTCTCCATTGTGAGTTTCGTTTAAATGTGATAGGTTTCCCTTTTGGCATGATATTTCCTTTAAACTATGATATATTTTTAATTAATTAGTTACGACTTTTCACACCACCATCGAGGTACAAGTCAAGGCACATTGGTGGCTTTCGCTGTTCGGGAAACAGCTCTTAAGAGGTCAAGTAATGATCCCCTATTAGATCTTTAAAAAAAATAAATAAAATACTTATTTAGTGAGCAAGTAAGCTCTTCTCGGCTATGGTGATGAGAGCGAGCGGGAGAAGTAGCTTCCATCCTGGCTGGAGGCCGCGAGAGGAAGTGACCATGGATGAACACTGTCACTGACCGTATGACCTCACTTGGTCACCCACGGAAATGTGACAACGCCAGGAGGAAACGTTCCCAAGTGTTGTGGTGTTTGCGAAAAAAAAAAAAAAATGCAAGTATCATTAAAAAAGAAAAAAAAAAAAAAAATAAAATATATATATATATATATATATATATATATATATATATATATATATATATATATATATATATATATATATATATATATATATATATATATATATATATATATATATATATATATATATATAACACTAACTTGCCTTTTAGAGCATCACGGTGTATATATATACTACAACACCATTTAATTTTGAGGTAGGAAATACCTGACATGAGGTGTGTCTTGGTATACCTGTGGCAGGGCTGCAGGCCGGGGATTCTCCGGATAGGACAACGCCTAAACGCTACATTCAAAATGGTCAGACCATAGTATCACTAGTTTTTCTCCCATCACTATCATCATAAAGTACATTTACATCACATCTATCACTTAGACACACCAGCCAACTACAACACTTATCTGATCGCTAAGTCCCCTCCCTCCTTACCTCTCTCGTATACCCCTCTTCAAAATGCTTTCACACTTCACTCCTCGTTATGGTAACTGAACGAAAGGCTACACTAGCTTCACTGTCTCTTCAACTTACAAACGCACACCCTCCTTGTCTCTCCCTCCACCCACACACACTCACACCCTCCTTCTCTCCTCTTCAACTTACACTCACGACCTCCTCTCCCTCTCAAAGTGTAACCTGCGGGGTGTCCCAAGGATCACATGTACTCTTTTTAGTTTATATAAACGACATCGATGAGGGTTTCACCTGCATAATATTAAAGTATGACGATAAAAAAAAGCTAATACAGTAGTCTATAATGAACAAGTAAAGGAAGTGCAGAAAAATTTAGATTAGTTGATAGAATGAGGCAAACTTGGCGAATGAGTTTTAACATTGACTAGAGTAAAGTTTTCACATTGGATATACAAGCGAGAAAGCCAATTGTACAATGAATGGTAGTTAGGGAGCCTAATTTAGAAGTAACGACCAACAATGTCAAGAAGATGTAAAGAAAGCAAATAAAATAATTGGCTCTTTTGGGAGATCATCTGAATATAAACATATGATAACTCACTCTATATAATTCCCTGGTCCATCAACTTTTGGAATACAGCGTTCAAGACTGGTGCCCTTTCTATCAGAAGGACATATATAGATAATAAAGAAGATTCAGTATAGTGTTAAAAAATATACCAACCCGATGAAACAAATCATACGAACAGCGACTTTGAGAATTAAATTTACTTCCTTAACTCAAGGAAGACTAAGAGGTGACTCAATCAAAATGTTTAAAAATCACCAAAGGCATCGATAACATGGACTGCAGTAAATACCTCACGACCAACGAGCAACGACCACGAGCAAGATATGCAACATTGCGGCGATGAGAATGAGCCTGAAGACGGTCGGTTAGAGGACAGAAGTTGATAAGACGAAAAGTTTTTGATCTCATCCTGTAGAAAAGAGTGGTATGAGCGGAACCTACCCATGCATGTGAAGCATACTACTTACATGGATGGATAAGGCCTCTGTAGAGTTAGCAGCAGAGGACGACTCAGAACGCCTAACTTCATAGAAGCTCTTTTGGCTAGAGATGATATGTGAAGTTTCCAGTTCAGATTATAAGTAAAGGACAGACCGAGGACGTTCAGTGTGGAAGAGGGAGTCAGTTGAGTGTCAACTAAGAAGAGGGGATAGTTTTCAGGAAGATTGTGTCGAGCTGATAAATGGAGGAATTGAGTTTTTGAGGCATTGAACAATACTAAATTTGCTCTGTCCTAATCAGAAATTTCAGAGAAATCAAAAGTCAGGCGTTCTGTTGTCTCGCTGCGTGAACTGTTTACTTCCTGAAGTGTTAGACGTCTACGACAAGACGTGGAAAAGCGCAGGGTGGTATCATCAGCGTGGGGGTGGATAGGAGACGAAGTTTGGATTAAAAGATCATTGATGAACAATAGGAAGAGTGGATGACAGGACAGAACCCTGAAGAACATCACTGTTAATAGATTTGGGAAAAGAACAGTGACAATCTACCACAGAAGTAACAGAACGGTCAGAAAGGAAACTTTAGATGAAGTTACAGAGTGAAGGATAAAAGTAGTAGCAGAGTAGTTTGGAAATCAAAGCTTTGTGCCAGACTCTATCAAAAGCTTTTCAAATGTCTAACGCAACAGCAAAAGTTTCACCAAAATCCCTGAAAGAGGACGACCAAGACTCGGTAAAGAAAGCCAGAATTGGAATCGACAGAACTCATACTGGCGATGAGATAGAAGGTTGTTAAGTGATAGATTTTTAAGAATCTTCCTGTTGAGGATAGATTCAATAACTTTAGCGAGGCAGGGAATTGTTACAGAATATTTCCTTGCACCCAGTAAATGGGGGCATCTCATTTAATCAATTTTCATTCTCTTCTATAAAATTTCTTTCGGGTTTTTATTTCTTCACCCTCGTTAGGTATTATTTTCCTATCTGTTTTCTCTCCTCTACGGTTTATGCTGTATGGTGGGGAGAGAGCCTTCTGCCTTGCTGTCCCTTTCTTCTACTATTACTTTCTAAGAAGTCCTAGAACAGGTCACCTCATATGGACCACAAGGTCTGTTGTGGCCTGTGTATGTAACTCAACTCATGCACAAGATGAACCTCCCTCAGTCCCTCCACATTTCCATCACAAGTTTACGCAACGCAGGAAACCCTTTTCCATCCTGCCCTGAAAGTGTTCTAGAAGACAAGGCGAGACAAAGGGCAGATCCATCACCTTGGATCTGGAGTGCCCGTGCTGCTTCACTGCCCTTGCGCATGAGTTTTTCAGTTCCCGAGGCGGACATGGAAAAGACAAGACGCCGCGTGTGTGTTCCGGGAGGGAAGATTTGTGTAGAGAGAAGAATATTGGACTTATTTACGATTAAGAGCACGAACGAAAATACAAGTGCAAGTCATGCAAAATACTGACTTGAGGTGTACGGAAAGACAAAACAAGGAAACCGAAAAATCTAGAATAGATTGAAATACAAAATGTCAAGATAAAAATGGAATACATACCGAATATCAAGATGAAAGAAAACGCACTTTAAGAGGAAAGAGACGATGAAAAAGGCAAGTTATGATAAAAATAAGGAAATTGTGGAAATCAAATAATGGCCAAGAGCACCTTTCGGTGTCCATCGCATATAAAAATTGCAATTTCAGTCTCGGAAACACCTCCTAGTGGGTAACTTTTAACGGGGCATCTCTTGTTTTATGACATTTCTTCGTCAGACCCACTTTTTTGCCGTATTTTGCATATTTCGACTTATCCGCATGTGAGCAAACATTTCTACCTCGGAACTCGCACAACTATCACCTAATCACTACAGATCGAGCTCAATCGCACAAAATGCGCGAATTATTTGCCATAACTCACTTAATATACGGGATAGCCGGTTCTGGTTGACACCATCAGACTGTAGAATCAAAATGTATCGTAAAATTTTGACAAAACAGAAAAGAAAATAGTATTACGAGTTGAAATGTGAAGATGTTAAAAAAAAATGCTAATGTGTTTTACTATTTTCAACAGTTAATCAGTGAATGCTGAAATATATCATTACATTATGTAGGAAGAAAAAACTCTCGTGAACACGATAATGTAGTCAGAATCCAGATAAAGCTCCACATATTGAAACCACATATTGAAAACACAGAGTCATTTATAGTAATATGTCACTCGCGGCAACCATCACGGGACGGCGCGACACTTGGCGTGGCATGTGCAGGCGGGCTCCAGATGACCAGGTCTGCGACGCGTCTAAAAATTAGAATCCCCAGCCACTGGAAGATCCTTTTAAGTTGCTCCGCAGCTTAAAGCACCTATTACCTGGTTATTATTATTATTATTATTATTATTATATTATTATCATTATTATCATTAATATCACTATTGCTGTTATTGTTGTTGTTATTATTATTATTATCATTATTATTATTATTATTATTATTATCATTACTGTAAGTGAATGCCGATCTCATGTCGCGGCAGCACACGCTGCTCGGGAAGTGCGTTTTACTTAAGGTCTCCCAGCAAGCATAAACAATGGGCTTGGACAAATTGACTTATTGGCATCTAAAGTGCATTTCTCCTCCTCACTCACGCCCATAGTAACAATGACCAGTCTTGCGTAGATCACCAGTGTCAGTGTTCACTGTGTCTTTGGTGACGCGTGGTCGGCTCTGTTATCGGGATGAAACGCATGTTTCATGCTGTGGTGTTTGTATTGGTAAGTGCGAGGCAGACAAGTCACGCTGATGTAATTCAGTCATAGATCTTCACATATCGGGCTTAAATGTGTCGATATAGCAAAATATGTGGATTTAAAACGCGAAACTTGCAGAACCTCAAAAAAAATTTGTCCAGGGCGGCAGCGAAGGGTTGTCTTTTCACAAACACGGTGGTGGGATCCTTCATCGTTACCCCCGCGGCTTCTAGCCTCTCTACGAAGGAATTTAGACTCTATTCCGACTCTTATGGCAAGACAGCTGCAGGGAAGTAGCGGGGATGCCACCACTGCACATGTAAAGACAATTCCTTACTCCCTCGCTTGACAAATTTTTTAATTAGGTTTAGGTTCTGAAAGTTTCGCGTATTCTAATTCACATGTTTTGCTACATCGACACCATTCAAGCCCGACATGTGAAGATCCGTGATTGACTTTTTCTCGCAACCATCACTACAAGCACCACAAAATGAGGAGAAAAAAATGCGTTGCAATCAAAGGGAAAGCCGATTACGCGTCACCAAACACACGATGAATACTGAGCGAGGAGGAGAGATGCACTTGAGATGTCAACAAGTCAATTTGTCCCAGCCCATTTTTTATGCTTGCTAAGAGATCTTAAATAAGACGTGCTCCCCAAGCAGCCTTTGCAATTTCAACTCAAGATCGGTATTCGCTGACTGCATTATTATTATTATTGATAATATCATTATTACTATTACTAATAATATCATTATCATTATTATTACTATCATCATCATTAGGATCGTCAGTTTATTTAATAGTCTTTTTATTGCTATCAGGTGTTTCTTTATCAATATATCATTGAACATTGTGTCTGTTCAGTCATTCATTACAATTAACGTCGCTAAGTATCAGAAGTACAAATGACAAACACGTCTTCCCTGCTGCTTGACCGCCCTGCTCCCGGGGCGTGAAGGCGAAGCATGCAGGAGTGAGGTGACGGGGCAAGAGGTTACCAAGCGGCATCGTGGAACATATTCTGTCTTAATCAGGGCCTTTGGACTCTCCAGAAAGGTGAGCAGAAAGGCGAAGACACGCCTTCCCCGTGTATAAATGCAGCTGCAATAGATTGTCTGTCAGAATCAGCTCACCGCAGCCTCTCAACATGGAGCTCGTGAGTACACAACGGGGGACGCCTCCTCACACACCTCTCGTTACACTGTGACTTGTCCTCAAGTCCCTGCCAGTCTCATCACGACACACTAATGTGAACACCCTGGGCGACTTTGCCCCTCCTCATCCTAGGCTGTCCTCCACCAGTCCTCGAGACACAGCAGTGGAACATCTTTGGCCAATAAGACTCATTCCTGTCGCTCCTACAGGCTCTCCTCGTATGCCTGGTGGCCGCCGCCACTACCGCCCCGCACTTCTTCCGGCGATGTGGGCGTCCTTATCACGGCGAGGGCAAACATATCGCTATCCTGTCGCAGACTCAAGAGGGTCCTGACGGCGCCAGGTTTTGCTACGCATTCTAGACGGAGAACGGCAACGACGTGGAGGCGAGGAAGACATCTGTATCCATGGACCAGAGCAACATCGACGGCAGCAGCTTCAGGCGAGTCACGTGTGCAAGGAAAAACTTGTCAGTACCTCACCAGCAAGTGTCTCAACACACCTGACGCCTGCTGATCCAGCTTCGCTCAGCTCAATCTTCCCCGTCATTCCAGCTTCCCTTCCCCTTAGGCAGGCACCTGCAGTGTGACCTATGTGGCTGACGAGAACGGCTACCGCCCAGTCCCTGCTCATCCCCACGCCTCGCCCGCTCCCCGACCACGTCATCGAGCAGTTTCGCTTCGCCGAGACCCAACGCAGGTTTGACTAAGGCGCCTCCCCTATGCCGGTCCCGTCCATGCATGAAGGCGGACATCCGATGAACACTGGCCCTCATCTGGTTACGCTGACCACGCGTCACTCGTCAGAAAGTGTCCAGCCAGTTAAACCTAACCAGGCATGTCGTCAGGATAATAAAGACAGAGGAGATGAACACTGGTGCTTCCTTCCTCCCTCAACCGTCTCGAGGAGCAGCAGCAGCAGTAGTGGTGGTGGTGGTGGTGGTGGTGGGTGGTGACAATGCGCACTCAGTGAACCTGGCGTAACACTAGCAGCACCTCCGCACCACATCCCCACCCCAATTCCTATCCGCTCCCCCACCACCACCACCACTACCCAACACCATCGTACAGAAGACTGGATCAGTTCTTGCTGGTTATACACAAGTAGAGGATGCGGCCTATAACTTTAGATTGCTTGACTGATTTGAGGCGCTGAAATAACACTTATAACAAAGAACAGAAGAACAAGTGAAGCGCAAATTCAGCCCCACAAATCCATTAATCCACCGATCAGAGATCAGTGGCGGCGTGCTGGCTACACGACGTCTCATTAACGTAACCACAGAGTACATTTAGTTAGTCAAAAAAAATTACTAGAGAATGAGAAGTAATCTGCTTGCCTTGTGGTTGTTATACCCTTTCCCTTCTTTCGTCACCTTATTATACCATCACTGTCGATACTACCTGATCATTCTCGAATATAAGAGAATCCTTTGTATATAGCAGTAAGCTGATTGCATTAAGCTCCGTACATTTTTTTCTTTATCCATCATCATCACCTGGTTGTCTTCACTGTATCCTTCTGCCACATGAATGATTCTTCGGCGTGTTGCCTCTCTTTTCACGCAATTGTCTTCAGTAATGTGTCATAAAAAGAACTTCACATCGGAAAAATGTGAGAGTGAACTGTCATGGCAGAGAAAGACTGACTGCACGCGGATCCCTTGTCCAGATACCTTAGCTTAATATCTTCAGACAAACAGAAAAACAGACAGACAGACAGAGAGACAGAGACAGACAGACAGACACACACACACACACACACACAAACACACACCCAAAAAGCAACTAGAAACGCCCACAGCAACACCCTCACGTTTCTTTGGATTGACTGACTGAAAGATCGACTGACTGATCTTCATGTATGTACATCATGTCAGCTTGTGAATCTTGACATGATCTCCACCTGGACACACGGACTGATGCTTCACATGCAGTGCACTTTACAATGTTCCTTTCAGCAATCATGACCAACGAACTGTTAAAAAGAAAACCTTACGAAATGTTTCCGGAAAGGTAAGAGAACAAAACGCTGCTATTTTTGTTACAAGAGAAGAGATACGAGACACAAGGGAACAAGGAGACAAGAGCAACTAATGATTACTGTCCCCTGATGTAACGTGCAAGTCATCCATACCCTGAGGGAGCGACGAGGAGACGGGGCGGTGAAGGGCAGGGGAGGAGGGAGCCGATGAGTGGGAAGGGAAGGCCAGCAGAGGAGGGAGTAGGTGTCAAGAACAAGACCAGAGAGCAACAGCGCAGCGAGGTCGGCGGCCCCTCCCGGCGTGAGGTCCAGTGGCATCTTCAGTCGGAGGAAAAAGTGGAGCCATTGTTGGACTCGTCTGCCGGTAGCTTCTTCAGCACGTAAAAACTAGCCGTCAAGAGCTCCACCCGACTCCCGCTGCCCGACCCGCTCACCCCACGCCCTCCCCCTCATCTGGGCCGCAGACTGGGAGGAGACGCTCAACTTAACTGGTTCAGCGAGAGATCTGGCCGTGAACTTCTGACTGAACACGACAATGGGAAAAACAGAAATAAATTAAGGAGAGAAAAGAGAAAGATGTTTACGGGAGAGTAGTGGTGGTGGTGGTGGTGGTGAGGAACAGGATGGGTACACATGTTAAGGTGTTGAGGAGGTAAAGGGAAGGGAAGGGGACGAGTGTTGGAGAGGGTGAGGGCATTAGTTTGGGGACGAGGAAGCTGAGGGGTATGGATGGTGAAGGGGACGGTGAACGCTTCGGTAGTGGTGTAGTTTGCGTGGTAATGGGGACGTGTTGCAGGAGGAAGGGGAGCTGGGACGGGGTGGCGGGAGGGCTTGGTGATGGGAGAAGGGGAGGAGGAATGATGAGTCCGCACTATCACCTGTATTGAGATTCTCATTACTGACATGCAAGACTCCTTTCCCTCCTCCTCCTCCTCCTCCTTCTCTTTCCATCTTTCTTTTTATTTTCTTTCCTAGATACTTCCTGCATTGCATCTTCCTTCATTCGTTCTCTCAATACACATTTCCTTTTTTTTTTTCTTTCTCTCTTCAATTCATCCTTACCTACGTCTTTTCTTATTTACGAGTATTTCGTTTTTCCTTTTATTTCCTCTTATCATAGTTTCCCTCGTATTATTTTCTCTCTCTCTCTCTCTCTCTCTCTCTCTCTCTCTCTCTCTCTCTCTCTCTCTCTCTCTCTCTCTCTCTCTCTCTCTCTCTCTCTCTCTCTCTCTCCCGTTCCTTTCTCCTCCCCCCTTTCTGCTTCTTCCCATTCTCTTATTGAGTCCTTCGAATCTTCTCTCCTAGCTCCTTCCCATTTTCCTCCCTCCCAATTCCCTTCACTCCTTCCTTCTCTTCTTTTTGCATCAAAGCTGTTCCGTCACTATGCTGAATAAATAATATGCAGTAAAATAATCAACATATCACCAAAAAATTGACTAACGACTGACAACACGCTACGCTCTCTCACGGCAGAAAAAGTTTACATTTAAGAAATTAAAAATTATTCACGGATTAAGAAGTTCCACCCTCCTCCCTCCCTCCCTCCCTCCCTCCCTCACTCTTCTCTCGCCTTCATCGTTTTACCTACGGAGAAAAAACTTGCTCTGTCCACTCTTATAGCTCTCTGGGGGCCACATTTCCTAACCACTTTGTTTGGGCCGGCCGACGGTACGAACTCACGCCAG
>NC_087162.1:5387500-5390000 GCF_035594125.1 Scylla paramamosain | reverse complement strand
CGCGTTAATACAAGTCGTTGAAATAATTTACATAACAGGGTCATCATCAAAAGTTCATCTGTCTTCAAAACAAGATCATCTCTCCTTAAAACAAAGTCAGCTGCATTAAAAAGGTCACCTCCATCTAAACAAGACCATCTCTTCTCAAAACAAGGTCAGCTCTTACAAAACAAGGTCATCGCTCTCAAAACAAGCTCATCTAAATCAAAACAAGGTCATTTCTTTTCAAATAGGGTCATCTCCACCAAAACAAGGTAATCTCTTCACAAAACAAGGTCATCTCCATCAGAACAAGGTCATTTTTCCTCAAAACAAGGTCATTTCACAAAATAAGGTCATCTCCACCAAAACAAGGTAATCTCTTCACAAAACAAGGTCATTTCTTCTCAAAACAAGGTCATTTCTTCTCAAAACAAGGTCATCTCTTCTCATAACAAGGTCAACTCTTCTCATAACAAGGTCATCTCTTCTCACAATAAGGTCAACTCTATAAAAAAAAAAATATTATATTCCACAAGAGGGCCGCCTCCCTGAAAAATCGATTGATGATGTAATGAAACTGGTCTTCGTGTTTGCCTGATGTGCAGAGCAATGAGAGAGCAAGGCTGGTGTTTCCCCGGGCCGCCGCCTACTATCTCTGCGCAGTGAGAAAAAAGTCTGCGCAGTGTAAACGTCATTGACAATAGTGGAGAACGCATATAAACACAATTCCGGTGGCTAACTTTATTTTGTGTTCTTATATTTCCTTGTATTTTTTTTTTTTTTGTATGCAATATGCGCTTCATATTTTTCGTGTTACCTTAACGTTTATCTTATTTCCATGTTTTGCTTTTTGTTTAAGCTTTCTAAGTAACTTTTTTTTTTTTTTTACATTTTTCGTCTTATCTTTAACTTTTTTCTTCTATTTTGAATTTTTTTTTTTTGTAAATTAAGCAGTCTTTACGTTTATTTATTAATCTTTGCTAATTGATTTTATTTTTTCACTTTAGGGAAGGTATCCACTTCTTGCGTTTATTTAATTAAATTCAAGTTTAAATTTCCCGTTACTTTTCTTTGTTTGTTGAAGAGTTATCCAGTCTCCATTCATTTTTTCTTTTATCCTTCCATATATATTTCATCTATCCATACTTTTACATTTATATATTCATCACATCATCATCATCATACTTATTCCACTATCCTACATTCTATTTCACTGGATTACACTTTCTTTCTTTATTTCTTTCTTTCTTTCTTTATTTATTTATTTATTTATTTATTTATTTATTTTATTTATTTATTTATTTTTTTTTTTTTTTTTTTTGCACGTTCCATGTACTTTAATAACTTACACTAAAATCCACGGGGAAGAACATCTCCATTCCACGTCCACCTCACCCAAGATGCCTTCCTCCCGGCGGTGCCACAGGTAATACACTGTGCGTGAGCTCAAGATCAACACGGCAGCAGGGAGGCAAACGAGTAGCTAACAATGGTGTGGCAACTTAACCTAACCTAACCAAACATGAGCTGACACAATGTAATTCCATCTAACTTAACTATCCTCACCTCTCACTCACCCTCAGCTCCCCATTCTCTCTGTTTCTTCCAATGTCCCCCTCCCCCCCGCTCCTCCTCCTACTCCTCTCCCTTTCCTTCCCTTTCACTCTCCCTTCACCGTCCCTCACGCCTCCATCTCCTTTCTCCTCCACATTTTCATGAACTTTAATTTGATTGATTACTGGTAATTTAACTCGCACGCGCGCACGCGCGCAAGTGTGTGTGTGTGTGTGTGTGTGTGTGTGTGTGTGTGTGTGTGTGTGTGTGTGTGTGTGTGTGTGTGTGTGTGTGTGTGTGTGTGTTTACGAGAGAGAGAGAGAGAGAGAGAGAGAGAGAGAGAGAGAGAGAGAGAGAGAGAGAGAGAGAGAGAGAGAGAGAGAGAGAGAGAGAGAGAGAGGGAGGAAAGAAGAATAGATGGGTGGATGGATGGAGGTGGTCTTGGAAGGCAGAAGGGAGGGAGGGAGGGAAAGAGGGAGAGAGGAGAAGAGAGGGAAAGGAGGGAGGGAAGAATCACAACGGTGGTCGCTGGTGATTTATGCAGATGAAGTGGATGGCCTTCACATGCTCCTCCTCCTCCTCCTCCTCCTCCTCCTCCTCCTCCAGTGTAAGTTCTGTTGTGAGCCATGACTTCTCTCTCTCTCTCTCTCTCTCTCTCTCTCTCTCTCTCTCTCTCTCTCTCTCTCTCTCTCTCTCTCTCTCTCTCTCTCTCTTCCTGAATCATCAGTTCATGAATAAGTGAATTCATTTTTACTTCATGTGTGTGTGTGTGTGTGTGTGTGTGTGTGTGTGTGTGTGTGTGTGTGTGTGTGTGTGTGTGTGTGTGTGTGTGTGTGTGTGTGTGTAAAATTAAACGGGGTTGTGGCTCATCTTCCCCTGCTACACACACACACACACACACACACACACCTTCCCTACCCATTTTCATTCTGGTCACGTCACACGAATGGACCTTTATAGAAAA
>NC_087162.1:5352500-5385000 GCF_035594125.1 Scylla paramamosain | reverse complement strand
GAAACTGAAGGTGAGGAATCAATTTTTCTTTTTCTTTTAATAAGGGAGAGGGAAAGGAAGAGTAAAAACAAGACAGGGAAGAATAGAGGGAACAGGAAGAATAAGAAAAAAAAAGAGATGCGGAGATTAATGGAAGAGTGAGAGTGAGAATGAGAATAGGGTGACATATGGGGATGAGGGTACAAAAAAGAAATGAATAAAGAAGACAAAAAGAAAAGAAGAAAATAGATGTACTAAAAAACAATGAAGAAAGAAAGAAATGAAGAGAAAAGAAAAAAACAACGAAAATAGGAGGAGGAGGAGGAGGAGGAGGAGGAGGAGGATAGATGATGATGATGAGGCCTTTAGAGGAGGAGAGGAACCGAAGAGATAAAGAACAAGAAGAAGAGAAGAAGGTGTTAAGGAGGGGATCCGAGTGGGAGGGGAGAGGGGAAGAGTGAGAGGGGAAGCGAGGAGGGAGAGGAGATGACCTTCCCTGGCGCGGGTCGGGGTCACGGTGGCTCAGCAAACAAAAACTAGACCTGACCTTTGACCTGTTGGCTCATCCTCCCGCCGCAGGTCACCACCACCACCACCACCTTCAGGATAACTCTCTCTCTCTCTCTCTCTCTCTCTCTCTCTCTCTCTCTCTCTCTCTCTCTCTCTCTCTCTCTCTCTGAAAACAGGTAAGAAGGTAATAATTATTCTATTTTTTTTTTCTGATTTTATTCAAGACTTTCCTGTTTAGTCTCTCACACACTATGCTTCTCCTTCAGTAGTTCCAACATCTTGTCTTCTTGTTCTCCTCCTCCTCTTCCTTGTCCTACTCGTCCTCCTCTTCCTTGTCCTACTCGCCGTCCTCTTCCTCTTCCTCCTCCTCCTCTTCTTCTCATAAGGCACACCTGCATCTACATCCCCCACATCTCTCTCTCTCTCTCTCTCTCTCTCTCTCTCTCTCTCTCTCTCTCTCTCTCTCTCTCTCTCTCTCTCTCTCTCTCTCTCTCTCTTACATTCCCTCTTCTGTCTGTCACTTCCTTTCATCTTCTCTTTACCCTCCCACCTCCCCATCCCTCTCTCCTTCACTCTCCTCCACCTCTCTTGCACTTCTCTCCCTCCTTCTGCCTCGGGACGCCCCAGGGACACTCACGAGGGAGTGGTGCAGTCAAGGTCTTACCTAACCCATCCACCCACACCACCCTCGCCATCCCCACTTGCCCCTTCCACCCAAACGCCACCCCCTCCCAACACACCACGCCACTCACCGCAACCACCTCCCCTTCCCCTTGCCTTCTTTAACACACACACACACACACACACACACACACACACACACACACACACACACACACACACACACACACACACACAAAGGACTAAGATTTGAATAGCGTAGTTTACACAAAATGGTTACTTTTCACACACTTTTTTTTATCATTATTTATTTATTTTTTTTCATCGCTCAGGACACACATTGGGTCTGCGTGAATGACATGAGGCAATCTGTGTTATTTATTTATGTAGAGATCTCGAGTGGTTTTTTATCAGTGTTGTCTTCTCTTTGTTTGGATTATCTGTGTGTGTGTAAGGGTTAGGGGGAGGGGCGCCACTTTGCCTCATCTGTAGGAAATAAAAAATAATCTAGACTTAACAGACAACGAGACAGGGCTTTTTTTTTTTTTTATCTTCAGGGAAGCAGCTTTTTTTTTTTTACTTTTTTGTCCTAAGCAAGTTTTTTTTTCGTATAATATAGTATTACCATTACCATTATTATTATTATTAGTAGTAGTAGTAATAGTAGTAGTAGTAGTAGTAGTAGCAGTAGTAGTAGTAGTAAAAGTAGTAAAAGCAGCAGCATCAGTAACAACAGTAGTATAAAAATAATTATTAATAATTTACCTTACGAATTTTTTAATCACCCATGCATAACCACTTTTCTTCTTTCTTTCAGACAGACAAGGCTCCTGAAGGTCTCTCAGGAGCTGCTCAAACTTGCAGGACTTCTGTTGACTTTTTTCCCTCCTGACAACATGACGCATTTAACCTGCTCCTGTCCTCTCCGTCCTTTCCTCCACCTCACCTCAACCTCATCCCACCACCACCACCACCACTACCACCACCACCTCTCACTTGTTCCCTCCTCATCACGATCCCACATATTATTCCCTCCTTCTCCCCATACTCATACATCCTTCTCTTCATTCAGCCCACACATCAGTCCAACCATGTCTACCCTTTCACGGCCATTTCACACATCTGTCCCCTTCCATCCTAATTCTGACCTCGACCCCAAATCCTCCATCCAACCCTTCCATCTCCCACCTCTACCCATTCCTTTTACATTCCCTGCCACCACCCTACCACCTCACACTCAACCCTTTTCGATCATAAATCAATCCCAACACACTTAAATTCCTCCATCCTTCTCCGATCCTTCCTCCTACTCCTCCTCCTCGGCCTTCCCTCCCACACCAGTCACACTCCATTCCTCCACGCTGACTAACCTGCCGTAAATACTCACACTCGCCTGTGTACACTTGCCTCCGCGTTATCCATCTCCTAAATCTTCTGCCTCTTATCCTCCAGCTCCCTCTCCCCCTTCCACCCCGCCCCGCACGAGCCACAATGCCATGCTTCGGACAAGATGGATGTTAGTACCCAGTCTCCGCTCCTCAGACCCACGAGTTTCAAAAGGGCGTCGATGAATGGGGGAGGACTCGCGGCTTTTGGTTGGTGTTATTGCCGTGTTACGTCAGCCTTATTTTAGTGGGTGCCTGTGTTTTGATTTTTTTGTTCGGTGTACTGTGTTGTGTGTTTTATTAGTGTGTGTGTGTGTGTGTGTGTGTGTGTGTGTGTGTGTGTGTGTGTGTGTGTGTGTGTGTGTGTGTGTGTGTGTGGGGGGGGATGGATGGGTGGGCGGGGTGTGTGTGTGTGTGTGTGTGTGTGTGTGTGTGTGTGTGTGTGTGTGTGTGTGTGTATCTTTGCGTGTGTAGGAGTTTGGCTAAGGGCACAAAAAATGGGTATTGGAGAGAGAGAGAGAGAGAGAGAGAGAGAGAGAGAGAGAGAGAGAGAGAGAGAGAGAGAGAGAGAGAGAGAGAGAGCGCTCAAAGCACCACTCTCGAAAAGTAAACGAATTCCAAAAGTTTCATTCTTTGTTGTTGTTGTGCTTGTTGTTGTTGTTGTTGTTGTTGTTGTTGTTGTTGTTTTAGTGAGCAAGGAGGTGAGTTAGGATGGGTTACGTTGAAAAGTAAACTGTGAGAGTAATGACGTAAATAACAACGAAGCATGATGCATTACTCATCTAAAAAAAAGTGTCCTCCGCCAGAGCGAGAAGGGCGTGATTCTAAGAATTTACCTGACTTTCCGAGGTCGTTCCTGTCACGAAATTGATTGACATGAGCGTGTTTGGGCAATGGAACACAACTCTGACACACGCTGCTTACATGGCGGGGACAGTGGCGCCATCTCCGACCATTAGGGAACCTCGGAGGGAAAGGCAGAAAAAAAAAAAAAACGGATGGAGGAAAAATAAAGTGGACTGAAATGGCAAAACTCCTACACATAGAATACGGGAGAGCGTGGCTACACACACACACACACACACACAGGTCTGATAGCCTCGTACGGTTACACAACGTCGGCTTAATGCAGCGTTCCCTCTGAGTCACCGGCGCGTCAGTACAATGCTACTCACGTATTTCTCTGCGAAGACACTAATGGCGAGGCGCTGGGACGAGGCTGGGCTGGGGCTGGGACAAGAGGTGGCAGAGGTGGCCTGGGATGACTAGATCTGCATTAGGAGACCGTCCCTCCCACCGAGAGCTGACAGGGAGGGGAGGCCGTGGGTCACCTTAGCTCCCTTGGTTTCCTGCCTCCTGCCCCTCTCTAGCCGGATACAATTTGAGGACACGTAAGCACACAACACTCGAAGGGTACACGTTAGATAAGGATACACGCGGACACGCACAAGCAAGCCACGGAGACGCACCACACGCACAAACAGAGAACACCGGGTTTCGGCAACGCCTGTAGACTGCCACTCCTGCCACCAGTGGACACGACGCGATACAAAGTTCAAGAACAGTAGACGCTTCATGTCGGTGAGTGAACGTGGCTTCGAAGTTCTATATATTGTTTACTCGTCTTCGAAGCTCCGAGATACCGATCAGCTTCACAAAGACGCTCCTTTATATGGTAAAGTGAATGAAAACTGTTTATGTACCTTACAAATTCAATAAAGGCACATGTAATCTAAGCATCATAAATCTATACATTCACAACGTAGTCTATGAAATATTAATAAGCTATTGTTCGAAATAAGGGGTTGCGGATTCGAGCAAAGCAGACCACCACCACCACCATCACACCTACTCCTACATCCAAGGAAACTTAATTCGCTATGTTACGCTCTGTTAAGTTAGAGTTGGTGGGCTTAGGTTTGCTTAGGTTAGGTATAGGTTACAGGTTAAGTTAGGTATGGTTAGATAAAGTGTGATTAAGTTTTACTATGTTACGTTAGAATAAGTTTGGTTTGGTTAGGATAGGTTATATTAGTTTGTTACATTTGCTTAAGTTTGTTTAGGTTTTGTTAGATTACGTTAAGTTAGATTAAGTTAGGACAACGTTTCCTAACCGTTTCCGACCTCAGCACCTATAATCAAGTCCAGGCAGTCCAGCACCCCTAACTCTGGCTAACACCTGGTTGCAGAGGATACAGTTGCAACACACTTTTATGTTGTTCATGCTCCATAAATAAAACATGTAGTTACCACAGTACCACAGGCGAAAGCAATGCATTAAGTGCTCTTCCTCACAACATTAGAGTACATTAACAGTTGGAAAAGAGGTCAAAGTTTATTGAATAAAAATTACACTATTTTCAAAAGCATCTCTTTGACACTTGCATCCCTTTTGACGAGCGCTGCCATTGTACTGTCATATGTGCAGCATTTCCAACTATCACTAAAATTTATTTCAGCACACCCTAGCAATGCTCACCCCCGAGGTTAAGAACACCGTGTCAAGATAAGATAATGTAAGGTAAGGTTAGGTTAGGTTAGGTTATGTTAGGTTAGGTTAGGTTATGTCAGGTTAGGTTAGATTAAATTAGATTTGGATAAGGTACAGTTCGATTATGTCAGGTTAAGTTAGGTTAGGTTAAGTCAGGTCAGGTTAGGTTAGGTTAGGTTAGATTAAATTAGGTTAGGTTAGGTTAGGTCAAGTTAGGTTACGTCAGGTAGATTGAATTAAATTTGGATAAGGTACAGGTCGATTACGTCAGGTTAGGTTAGGTATGGCAACTTAGCCTAACATAACTTCGTGGACCGGGTAGGTGTGATGGCAGCAAGAGAGCAGAGATAAATGGGGATGGAAGGCAGTATATGAACTGATGAAATAAAATACCATGGCTCGTGCTTTGAAATGCTATGTTCTCTCGTAAGGAATAACTTCAAAGGCCACAAAGATGATTAGCCAGAACTTCATGGATTTTTCCCCATTCACGATACATAATACCAGGTAAACTATCACTGCAATCATTAAAACACCTTCAAGATCTCATTACCTACTAAAAGCTTGTTCGACTCTGACTGCCATGGGTACTTGAGCTTAGTACAGTCGTCTGCTTGAAGTTTAGATTATATTTCTGAGACGGCGAAGACAGCAATGCGTAAGTCGAATAGTTAACGCCTTTCAGCATGCGCAGTTTTATTTATTCATTTATTTATCTATCTATTTTTTATTTATTTATTTATTATTTTTTTTATTTTATTTATTTATTTTATTTTTATTTTTTTTTGCACACTGAAATTGTCTATCGTTACTGAAATGAAATAAGTGTCGCAGTATCATAAGCATTCAAAGGGTTAACGTGGAGGTAACACGCGTATATGTTTAAGATTACGGCGAAATAAAAGATAAAAGATTGCCTGTCATCAAACGTTCTTGCGTAAAAAAAAAAAAAAAAAAGATTCATTACAACCTTCATTCACGCATACCCCCATTTTATTTTTTTTTTTCTTTGTATTTACTGGGATTTTTTTACAAGGTTTATTCAAATACTGATATCTTTCCTCCTTTCTCGTATTTCGTATTCCTCGTTTTGCATTTATTTTGATTGTGTGACAGTGATGCTTCGTTTTCTTTCATATTATCCTCATCCCGTTCTCTTTGATGCAGCTCGTCTTCAATTTTTTTTTTTTCACTCACGACTCACTTGCCTTTTCCTGTTTTTCCAGCCTTTATCCCACTCATCTCTCTAGTTCTCCTCTTTTTTTTTCCTCGTTTTCCTCTTTATCTCTTCCTCATTCGTTATTTTAATTTTTGTTCCACTTACCTCTCTCTCTCTCTCTCTCTCTCTCTCTCTCTCTCTCTCTCTCTCTCTCTCTCTCTCTCTCTCTCTCTCTCTGACTGACTAACAGGCCGACACACTCACTCACTTTTTACTGACTGACCTTTTGACTGACTTACTAACTCACTCACTCATTCACTCACTCGTCTACTGAAACAATGACTGAGACTAACTGACTGACAGACAAGCAAATAGACTGACACCTGATACTGACTGACGGACAAACTCTCTCTCTCTCTCTCTCTCTCTCTCTCTCTCTCTCTCTCTCTCTCTCTCTCTCTCTCTCTCTCTCTCTCTCTCTCTCTCTCTCTCTCAGACGGATGTATACGTTAAGTAGTAAATCTTTACTTGGTAGAAGATAATGGAAACGTGCTAATAGTGGGTTGTCACTCTCTTCATCCACGCAATTGTCACTTCTGGTTAATATCATCACTGTTGTTTTCCTTCTCTTTTCTTTAACCTTTATTTTATCTATACATTATTTTTTTTTAAAGAGATGTTCGATTCTTTGTCCTTCTAAAGTAAATGTGGTTGATTACTTGGCAGGATTCCGCGTTAAAGTTATCGTGTCATGACGTTCACCCTCACCCCTCTCTCTCTCTCTCTCTCTCTCTCTCTCTCTCTCTCTCTCTCTCTCTCTCTCTCTCTCTCTCTCTCTCTCTCTCTCTCTCAGACGCACATTCACTTTTACTCTCTCTCTCTCTCTCTCTCTCTCTCTCTCTCTCTCTCTCTCTCTCTCTCTCTCTCTCTCTCTCTCTCTCATTCCCGGTCAAGACTCATGTATTTACTTTACCCTTTCTTTTGTTTCTCTTTTTTTTTTTTTGCTCTCCCTTTCCCTCTCTATCCTTTGTCTTTACTGACTTCTTATTTTTCTTGCTTTCCTTTGTGATTCGTCTGTATTTCATTTCTTTCATACCTTCTCTCATCCTCTCCGTCTCTGTATCTCTACTCGAATTTTTTTTCTCGCCCCACCCATCTTTTTTTTTTACTCATTAAATATATTTTTTCTGGTAGTTTTCTTGCTTTGTATTTTTTTATTTTTTTTTCTCTCCCTTGTCCACCTTTGTCTCTTTGTCATATTCTCTTCCTTTCGTCTCTCTTATCCTCACTGTTAGTATATTGCCAGTGACATTTTCTCTCCCTTTTATTACGCTTTCCATCTCTTCATTACGTTGTCTTCCTCTCTTTCCTCTCATCTTCTGGATTATTATTACTACATTTCACATGGCATTTTATTTTTTTCTCCTTGTCTTCTTTCCCGTCTCTTCAGTGTATTTTCTTTCTTTTCTCTCATTTTCATAGTTATCGTATTCTCAAGTATTGCATTTATATTAGTTTCGTTTTATTTTGCCTTCTTTATCTTTTTTTTACTTCTTTTGTCTGATTAGCGCGTTTTTATGTTTCAATTTCCCTTCGTTGTCTTCTATTGCATCTCTTCCTTTTCTTATATTCACCTCCATTATTATCTTATTACTAGTTACGTTTATTTTCATAGCATTCTTATTCATACTTATTTTCCTTTCTTACCTGTATTTATTTGTCATATTTTTCTGTGTATTTCTGTTTTATTTTCTTTATATTCTTCTTCTTTCTCCATGTCCCTTCCTTACATTCATCTCCACTATCATTTAATCACTGGTTGCATTTATTTATTTTTTTCCTTCACAGCTTTATTCGTCTTTGTTTCCCTTTCTTAGCTGTATTCATTACCATATTTTCTCTTTCTCTCTATATATATATTTTTTTCATGATCATCCTTTTTCTTTTCTTCTATTTTCATTGCAATTTTACTTTTTTTCCCCTTACTTAGTCGTATTTGTTATCATTATTTCTGTTTGTTTCACTTTACTTTTCATTCCGATCAACCTATTGTTCTTCTCTCTCCATGTCTGTGGTTCGCGGTTCTCGTAAAGAGGAAGGAAGGGTCGTGAAGGGATGATGGGTTACTCTGTTATTATTTCGTGATTATGTAACGAACCTCCTCCTCCTCCTCCTCCTCCTCCTCCTCCTCGGCGTGTTCCTACTCCATCTTCTCGTCCTCTACCTCATTTTCCTGCTTGTTCTCTTTCTTCCCCCCTCTCTTTCTTCTTTTTTTCCCTTCCCCTTTCCCTTCTCCTTCTTTCCTCTCTCCTTTCCCTTTTCTTTCCATTCACCCTGTTCCTTTCTCTTTACTGTTCTTGTTCTTTTTTTTTCCTCTTTTTCTTATCATTATTCTTCTCCTCACCATCTTCCTCTCCTTTTCTCTTTCTCGCACGTAATTCGTTTTTCCATCTTTTGCATCATCTTTCCTTCACCTCTTCATTCTCTTTCCCCCTTTCTTCGTCATTTTTTTTCTTTTATATTCTTATCCTTCTTTTATTTTTGTTATTGTCTTTTTTTTTCTTTTATTTCGTCACTCACCTTCTTCCCTTACATTGAATTCATGTTTTCCTTCTACTTTCCCTTTTATTCCATCATTTTTGACATTTACTCCTTGTGTTTATTCTGCATCTCATTTCTGTTATTCTCTCTCTCTCTCTCTCTCTCTCTCTCTCTCTCTCTCTCTCTCTCTCTCTCTCTCTCTCTCTCTCTCTCTCTCTCTCTCTCTCTCTGGCTTCTAACTGTTTTTTCATCCTTCACATTTATCATCAAACACTATCTTATGTTTTTTTTATTTCATTTTTTTCAACATGTTTTTTTCTCCTTTGGTTTTGCGTATCTATTTTTTTTTCATTCGTCCTTAAGTTATTTTTAGTTTCATTTTTTTCCTCCTTCAATCAATTAACTATTTCTTCATCATTATCTTAACTTGAACTATCCTCTAGATCCCGTAACCATTGCTTGCCCATCTATGTATCTTATCCTTTCTGTTATGTATCCTTCTATCCATCTTTGTTTTTGTTTTCCCTATTTCCTTATACACCTTATAAATGATACTAATCCTTTATTTCACCCTTCATTCTCCCAACCTTAGCTCTTCCTAGTACACCTTCCATTCCCACGTATCCTTATATGCAACCTTTTCCCTATCGCCCTCTACGCAACAGTCAAGACGCCCTTTATAATCACAACTCCTACAAAATAATACCTATTCTTTATGTCACCCTTCATCCACCCAACCCTAACTCTTTCCTCGCCCATGTTTCGTTTTTATGCATCATATTAATTCTTTCTTCCTACCTTTTCTACGTAACATTCATGACGCCCTTTACGACTGCAACACCAACAAAACAATAACTATTTTTTTGTCACCCTGTATCCATCCAACTTTAGCTCTTCCGTCGCACACCTTTCATTCCCCACCGTACCAATGGCTCTTTCATTAATCATAACCTCCACTGCATCATTTCCATCCGCTATTTTACAAGGCATCCACCCAAGCCTTGCCTCTTGCCTCACCCCCCTCTCATTCCCTCATTATCCAGGATTACTCGCCAGACAACACCTCAAAGTTTATCAACGATGAAATTCTGCGTAGGTACAACAAAAAAGAAATATGCTGTTTTCTATTTTCAACCTGCAGGGACTGAAGGATTTCGGCTCCGCTTTTAAGGAGAGAATCACCACTCATGAATTTAATTTTTCCTTTCTTATAAAACAGCATGACTTTGACCCGACGGCCGCGGAGTGAAAGGCGGTGACACAGCAACGGTGGGCTTTTGGGGTGGTGGAGGAGAGGGTCGCCAACAGTACGTGGTTATAATGTATGCAAACAACGGCCACACTGCCTCCCCAATAACCCCCATCCATGGCAAGCCGTCGAGAGGTGAGAGAGGACGGATGATACAGTGAAGGGTGATACAGGAAGGTGACGGGGGGTTTTCGTTAATTCTATTGTTATTCTGATCCTCAGGCAAACAGTTCTAGTAAGGTCAGGGGATCCTCCATCCATATAGGGGCGTCGAGATGAGAGAAGAGAAAGGACAATGCAGTGAAGGCTTATAGAAAGGCACATGACGGGACACTTATACTGCATGCAAACACTCCTGTCCTTCAGCTCTTCAGTCCCCAGGGGTCGACAAGGAAGAGTCGGAAAGGGTGATGGAATGAAGGGTGACAGAGATCGTGATGGGACATTATACTCGTACTTGGCAATGCTTTATACAGAAAATCCAAGTAATACCCCCTTCAAAAATAAATAAATAAATAAAAAATAATAAATCTTCCACTCATACCAAGAGAACGGAGAAGGGGTAATGTGTGGTGAAGGGTGATGGAGGAAGGGTGATTCGACACAACGTGGTTATATCAAGGGCAAACAAACTCTGTGATACCCCCATCCATACCTAGAGGAGAGGGGAGAGAAAAAAGGAGAGAGGAAAGGAGGGGGAGAGGGATACTGCAGAGAAGTAGGACAGTCTGCAGCTCGGAGTGTCACAAGAATCCCAAAGGCGTTTTTTTTTTTTTTTTATTCAGTATCGTGACTGTAATTATCGTAATGGCAATGTTCCCGTGAGAGTCTGCGTGCAAAGGGCGGCAGGGAGGAAGGAAGGAAGACGATATGGCCTTGGCGCCGTAAGTGGGTGCCCGTTGCGTGTGCTTCTGCTTGTGTGTGCGTGCGTGAGTGCGTGAGTGTGTATATGATGCCGCTGACCCTAAGGCGCCGCACAGGTAGTTGATGTCACATGCAGAAATACAAATGCCTGGGTTTAGACATTGTGTCATGGGAAGGATTTAGGCCCACACGTAGGCCTTCACTTAGCAACACCCAAGTGAAGATGCACCTCCAAAAAACCCAGTCCCGGATGAGGTGTGAGAGGAGGGCCAGAGGAGGGTCAGAGAGAGGAGGGGAGAGGCGTGAGGTCAGGGAAGGGGAGGGCTGAGGGGAGGAGAGGGTTCGTACACACCTAACTTTGGAGCATGGACTGTCAGGAGGGAGAGAACCAGCAGGGGTTGGGGGGATAGAAACACCTCTCGGTCCTCAGGGTATATAAGCACGGCGTCGGGTCTTCTCCTCACAGTCGACTCATCCTCACTCACCAACATGAAGCTCGTGAGTACCTGGGAGACCAAGCGTGAGGCAGCACTCACAGCCTGTCCCTCATGCCCCATGGTCCCTGCCGCGGCGAGACATAGCATCCTTAGCCTGGGATACTAAGCCCCAGGATCTTGCCCCACACACACACACACATACACACACACACACACACACACACACACACACACACACACACACACACACACACACACACACACACACACACACACACACACACACAAACACTGCACTATTCCTCAACCTTTTCAAGACACCCGAGCAAAATCCTTTATACAGTAAAATACCTATAATTACACATTATTAAAGCTAAAGTAATTCCTGCAGCAACTAACCTCATATCCACAAAACATTTAGCAGGTCTGACGCTCCTTCCCGTCCCTTGCCCTTTCCGAAAAGTTATTGTCTTCTATCATCGTTTTCCTTCCTTACCTGCAGGCCATCTTCGCTTGCCTGCTGGCTCTCGCCCTCGCCCGCCCCCAGTCCCCTGGGGACGCCCAGACTCTCCGCAGCGAGAACATCAACGAAGGCAACGGCGTCTTCCAGTACAACTTTGAGACAGACAACGGCATCGTGGTGGAGGCTAGCGGCACCCCCAACGCGGAGGGCAGCAGCGACATCGCGGGCACCTACAGGTAAACAGATCCTTACTGACTTCTTAACTTCCTCCCGCAACTCCTGCAGTAACACATCTACGGAACACCTAATGCACCCTCACTAGTTCCTTCTGTCTTACCTACGTCAGTGTCCCTATTGTAGATCTAATACATCCTCACTAGCTTCTCTTGCCTTCCCTTCACCAACACTCTTACAGGCATCCTTAAAATTCCTCACTAGTTTTATACCTTCTCTGCATCAGCGTCCCTACTGGAGATCTAATGCATCCTTCCTTGTATCGCCTTCCCTACTGGAGACATGAAAATTCTTCATCAGTTCTTCTTACATCCTCTGCATCACCTCCTACAGAAGATCTATCAAGTCTCTCTAATTCCTCTTACATCCTCTAAATCACCTCCTACAGAGGATCTAACAAGTCTCTCTAGTTCCTCTTACATCCTCTGCATTACCTCCTACAGAATATCTAACAAGACCTCCCCAGTTCCTTTTACATTCCCTGCATCACCATCCAGGGAACTAATAAATCCTTACGTGTTCTTGCCTTCTCTGACTCGCCACTCTATGCATGCGGCGCTCTAATAAATAACTCACCTCAAGCAACCACAAGTCTTCTACTAAACTCCACTTACCAAATTCTCCACGCAAGTCTTAACCTTCTCTCTTGGTAAAATGTACAAATTTACAGATTAATTTCGCAAGCCACCACCGCCAGTAATTTGTGTGATAGAGTACTTAAACATTTAAAGACACTATAGTACATGCAGTTTTATGTTTCGTTTGTAAAATCGTCCTGAGTAACTCAATTAAGATAGGAATCACGCAGTTAAGGCTAAAGGTGATGGTGGTGGTGGTGGTGGTGGTGGCGGCGGTGATGTTGTGTAAGTGCATCTCAAGGTGTCGTTAAGATTACGTAACCATTTCCACCACCTGTTCCTCCTCCTCCTCCTCCTCCTTCTCCTCCTCCTCTGTCTTCCCTTCCCAGTTCTCCCTTGACATTCTCCTTTACAATTCCCTCCCTACATCTCCCTAGCCACTCCCGCCCCACTCCCTTCTCTCTTAACCAATCTCCAACAATAGTTATTCTACCCGCCACTCCCAGACACGTGACGCAACATGTCCTACACAGCTCTGCCTCCTCCCGCCCTCCCATCCTGCCTGCCTCTCTCCTACCTTACCTCCTGACCTTTCACCTCATTCTCCCTTTCTCTCTTCTGGTTTTTCCCTTCTCGTTTTCCTTTACTACAGTTCTCTCTTTGCCCACTCACCTCATATTCATCTCTCTCTCTCTCTCTCTCTCTCTCTCTCTCTCTCTCTCTCTCTCTCTCTCTCTCTCTCTCTCTCTCTCTCTCTCTCTCTCTCTCTCTCTCTCTCTCTCTCTCCCAGCATGGGCATTGTTAAAAATCACTGTCATTTGCATACCTTCACTTGAGCATTCTTTCTTTTTTCTTCTTCCTCCTCCTCCTCCTCCTCCTCCTCCTCCTCCTCCTCCTCCTTCTCCTCCTCCTTCTCCTCCTCTTTACAGTCTCTTCTTTCTCTTTCTTCTCTTCCTTCTATTTTCTCTTCTTCCCCTCCTCATCTTCCTCGTTCTTATTCCACTCATTCAGTAAAAGCATCATCATCATCATTATCCTCTTCTTCACTCTCCATTTTCACTTTCTTCTCTTTATTTCAGTCAGTTTGTAATACGTTTTCTTACTCACTCTATTTTTTTCTTCCTCCTCCTCATTCCTTTAACCTCCTCCTCCTCCTCCTCCTTCTCCTCCTTGTCAATATTCCTGGCAGTTCGTAACGTGTCCTTTCTCCTTCCTTAGATTCCCTCTCGGCAGCGGACGGTTCCTCGAGGTGACCTACTCTGCCGACCAGAGAGGATACAGGCCCTCCACCAGGTACGTCAGCCAGAGGAAGTAAGAAGCGAGGCGACCCACACACCGCGGCTCACACGTCACGTCTCCACACCATACGCTACCCCGCTCCACTTGAGACATGAAGACGCCTCTCCTACACATACAAACACACGATATCTGCACGTAGGAGGATGGTTGTCCCCGTATTCCGTCTTCCCTTTCTCGTCACTTCCTTTCACTTTTCTTCCTGACTGACTCCACCTTCCACAGTCTTCGCATCTTAGCATCTTCTCGCATTCTCCGTCTATCTGTTCTACACTATTCATTCGTCTCGCTGTGGACTTAACGAGCACCTTTCCCGGGGGTTTGTTCCACGCGATGTACACGATCTACTGTTGTTATTTTTATTTCTTTTGTTTTCGCAGCAAATAAATGCTTTTCCATACTCCCTTGTTTTATCTCACCATTTTGACCTGAATTGAGGCAGGGCAATGAATCACAATCAGTCCATCAACCAATAAATCAAGTAATCAGTCACCTACAGGAAAAGTGACACTAAACCCCAACTTTCTAATACCGAACATGAAAGAAAAGAAAGGCAATAAGCATCATGAGAATACAATGCACGCAGAATAAATACACAACGAGGAAAAATGCAAAACAGTCGCCGTCTTAATGCATCTTTAGAAACCACTGAGGAAAGAGAGAGAGAGAGAGAGAGAGAGAGAGAGAGAGGGGTGAATGACAAAAGACAACTAGGAAAGGATGGCTATCTGGGAGTTCAAAATTTCCTAGAGTGACGTAAGACTGTATTAGGTGGACAGGTAGGAGTTCAGACAGGTGGTGAGGTGAGCAGGGTGGTAGGTGAGCAGGGAAGGCACGTAGGTGGGTAGATGGGTTGATTAGAAGGTAGGCCGGTAGGTGGGTAATTCAGTAGCTGGATGGATGGATGGATGGATGGATGGATGGATGGATGGATAGATAGATAGATAGATAGATAGATAGATAGATAGATAGATAGATAGGAAGATAGATAAATATATAGATAGATATAGATAGATAGATAAATAGATAGATAGATAGATAGATAGATAGATAGATAGATAGATAGATTAGATAGATAGATAGTTAGATAGACAGACAGACAGACAGACAGACAGACAGACAGACAGACAGACAGACAGACAGACAGACAGAAAGATAGATAGATATATAGATAGATAGATAAGTAGGTAAGCAGGTGAGGAGATACTACATTAACAGTTAATATAAAAGGTTGGCAGTGAAGTAAGTAAGTAAGGAGCTACGTACAGGTAGGTAGGAAGGTAGGTAGAAAGAAAGGAAAGGAGGAATGAAGCAGGAAGGAAGAAGAAAGGTAGGACGGTAGGTTGAAAGGCGAAAGGCAGATAGATACGTAGAGAGAGAGAGAGAGAGAGAGAGAGAGAGAGAGAGAGAGAGAGAGAGAGAGAGAGAGAGAGAGAGAGAGAGAGAGAGAGAGAGAGAATTTATAAACAGATAACGAATAAAGCACATGTAATATTAAGTAAAAAAAAAAATACACATAAAAAATCTAATTCGAGAAATACTGCGACATTTTTACTTGCACATGAAAGCGTCGCCTTGCAAAACACACGTGGCGACATCAAGGTGCGCCCGTCTGAGTAATTACGAAACACCTGCGATTAAGTTACCAGGTACATAACATCTCATAACTCCTCTCTCTCTCTCTCTCTCTCTCTCTCTCTCTCTCTCTCTCTCTCTCTCTCTCTCTCTCTGTTGCTTTCGTGCAATTTATTATTATTCTTTTTTTCTATAATATTCTTTTTTTTTATATACATTTTGTCTTCCCTGTATTTTTTTTTTATCATATTCTCTCCCGGACACGATCTTCAATTATTACTTTTTTTTTCTTTTCGCTAATTTGATTTTTTTTATCTCTCTCTCTCGTCCTTATTTGTTCGTTTCCTCTCTCTCTCTCTCTCTCTCTCTCTCTCTCTCTCTCTCTCTCTCTCTCTCTCTCTCTCTCTCTCTCTTCCAGTGTTTGTCTTCCCTTCCTTTGTTTTCTATCTTACTCACATTCACTTTTCCACTTTTCCTTGACACTTTTTTTTTCTATCAAGCGTCTTTCTCTTCCTTATTTTTCCTTCCCTTCCTTCTTAACACTTTTTTCCCTTCCTTCCTGCTTGCCTTCTTTTATTCCTTCTCCTCCTTCTCCTCCTCTTCCTCCTCCTCCACATCCTCCTCCTCCTCCTCCTCCTCCTCCTCCTCCTCCTCCTCCTCCTCCTCCTCCTCCTACTCGTCCTCCTCCTCCTCCTCCTCCTCCTCTTCCTCCTCCAGCTGATATTTACTTTTATAATTTATTGCTTGGGATTTTTGCTACTAAGCACATTTTCATCCTGCTTCCCCCTTCTTTCCACTTCTCCCTCTTCCTTTTTTCTTTCCTCCTTTCCTTTCTTCCTTCTTTCCTCCTTCCCTTCTTCCTTCTCCTTGTACAGTCATCCGTGAGATTTTCTTTTTTCCTTTTTAAGCACCTTTACTTATTTCTTCTTCTTCTTCTTCTTCTTCTTCTTCTTCTTCTTCTTCTTCTTCTCCTCCTCCTCCTCGTCTTCTCAACGGCGTAGCAAAGAAGTTGAAGGTCAAATTACCCACTGTCAGCATCTAACCTTGAACCTAACCCCCCTTTTCTCTCCCTCTCCACTCTCCCTCCTCTCCCTCACTTCTTTATAACCCCTTGCGTCTCTCTCTCTCTCTCTCTCTCTCTCTCTCTCTCTCTCTCTCTCTCTCTCTCTCTCTCTCTCTCTCTCTCTCTCTCTCTCACACTCCCTAACGTGCATGTTTCCTCTCCATTCTCATCTCTCTCTCTCTCTCTCTCTCTCTCTCTCTCTCTCTCTCTCTCTCTCTCTCTCTCTCTCTCTCTCTCTCTCTCTCTCTCTCTCTCTCTCTCTCTTAAAATCTTCAGGATATATGTATGTATGTATGAGAGAGAGAGAGAGAGAGAGAGAGAGAGAGAGAGAGAGAGAGAGAGAGAGAGAGAGAGAGAGAGAGAGATTGCATGGTCACTCGTCCTTTATCAAAGTCAAACAAACGCCAGGAGTTATTGTTGCGAGGCGGTAAGGCGTGAGGATTGCGTTCCTGAGGCTCCGATACGCAGTGGATGAGAATAACTAAGCGATTCTCACCTCCGTATTCTTCAAAGTTCTAAACCTTCATTGAGACTCACGACCATATTCTGAATCGCCTCTATGCCGCACCCTGACTACTTTCAAAGGCTCTAGTTGAAGTTCCACGTGTTTCTACGAGTAAGTGTTTTGCGGTTCTAGTGACAGATTAACAAATGTTCTATATTATTAACTGAGGAAACATTCTTGAGAACCCGGCTAGTTATCTCTGTTGTGGTGAGACAGCAAAGCGTTTCAGAATACCGGCCTGCGAGACGATCAGCCAGGTTCTAATGTACGTTTCTCCCCATTGATGATGCAATTTTTTTTTTTATCGCGCTAATCATGAAATCCCGTTTTAAAATGCAAATAGCTTACACTTGTGCTTGTTGGAAATTGTCGAGGTAAGACGCGGAAGCATCTGACAATACTCTGAGTTCAAAGGTTAAAGAATGACACACTCGTGCGGCGGTGGCGGTGCAGTTCAGAGCGCAAAAACAAACACCACGCCACGGTATATGGAGTAAGGTGGCCAGTCCCTTTCTCCGCCGTGTTGAATCCTCCCAGTCACTATTGACCGGTGCCCATGTAAGGCTGAGTGAAGCGAGAGGCAGTCAGTCACTCCAGAAAAATTTCAATTGCAAGCTGGTATTTGAAGCCAGAATCTCCTTTAAAGTAGCCAGATGCATTGCTACTTGAGCCACCGCACTTCACACTTACAAACGATACAGTGTTAGGCAAAGTGGTGTACTGATACCTAACATCAATTACGTAATTATCACCGCAATGAGTAATAATATGTCTCTTCACACCCCCAACGAAAGAATCACAACGGGTTTTGAAATCTGTAAACGAGAACACGAGCAACACTGTGGCTTTCAGATTCTAGTCACTCTTCAGAAAATAAATTAGTGTTTTCTTTCCATGTTTTAATTCGATGCAGGTTCAGCACAACACTGAGTCCCTCTCCTTCAGAACGACATCCGGTGTGCCCTGAGTCTTGGAGGTAATAACACGTCCTTTCATCCCGATCCTCATACATCCCGATACTCAGGCACGTACACAGTCTTCTCCGTAGCCAAGTCCTGGATACAACAATACGTCCTTCGAAACGATACAAAAAACATCCCTACATATGTGAAAAATTGTCTAGTCCTCACCTGAAATGCATACGAAGACGCTTGTAAAAACACAAACACATCCATATACATCCCGAGTCCTCAATACGTACAACAATGCAACCCTTAACATTCGTGCATACATAACAATAAATTCTTCTCTACACCTCCAATCCTAAATCCAAACCTAAAAACAACCCTATACTAGCCTAGACAAATAACAACTTCTCTAAACTTTGGTCGTCTTGAATCTAAATAAACAATACAACCCTCGATAAAAAAAAAAAGTAAATAAATAAATAAATAAAAAGAAAACACCATCCACATCCCTGTACACGTATATGCAAAAAATAAATAAATAAATAAGTAAATAAACAAACAAATAAATAAATAAATAAATAAATAAATAATCTCTCGCTATAAAAACTTAAGGTCCTGAATATACCACACAAAGTAAGTCCACTGCAACAACGCCGCAGAAAGAAAGGAAGAAAGAAATATCACCATATACAGTAACGCAAGATTTCCAGATTTACTTATTTACATAATCATTTTCCTCCATGGTGATTGTTTCCAAGGAGACTCTGAGTTTTCCTAATCATCTATGCGGTCACCTTCACTTACCATGCTCGGGGACACGGACACGCCCGCCAGCCACTCAGCCCCCCTCCTGGTCCCGGGGGCGTGGTGGCGAGGCACGTCCACCGCTGGCCGCCTCTACTGCCTCGGGACTTTCTAGGGAATAAAGAATGTGAGGTCCTCTGTTAGTACACCTGGGCATTAGGCGGGGAAGGTCTGTGTGTGTGTGTGTGTGTGTGTGTGTGTGTGTGTGTGTGTGTGTGTGTGTGTGTGTGTGTGTGTGTGTGTGTGTGTGTGTGTGTTTCTAAGATTAAGTTACCATGTAAGTTATGTATATGTAGTGTGTGCGTTCACAAGTGGGCGGTCAACGAAGCATCCACCTCTCGGTCTATTGTATTACCTATCTATCTATATATCCATCTACATATCGATGTATCTATGCATCCATCCGTCCGTTCATTTAATTGTTTTATTCATCTATCAAGGTATCTGTGATTGAGAGAGAGAGAGAGAGAGAGAGAGAGAGAGAGAGAGAGAGAGAGAGAGAGAGAGAGAGAGAGAGAGAGAGAGAGAGAGAGAGAGAGAGAGAGAGAGAATGCCACTGAATAACACCACCAAAACCAGAGAACACAACAAATGGTCTCGAAAATAAAATGCACCACCAAACCAAACACATAAACGTAACTAGCAGCAAACTATCACCACCACCACCACCACCACCACCACCACCAAGCAAAGGACACACAAATAAATAAAGAGCAGTGATTCACTCAATTCACTCAAGGCATTTATTACTTCTCTTCTACATGGCAGTTTTCATTAAGCTAGGATGTGTATTGGTAACAGTGACTCCGTGTGGCTCCTCGCGGCTCCAGGAGTATTGAGCGCCAGTGTCCCGCCTTCGCCCACCCCAACACTGTGGCGGCAAGAGGCTCAAGCTCACTCCTTATTGCTCAAAAGGCTGAGGCTCGAAGGTGATGCCCTGCTCGCGCTGCTCCTCGGCGATGCGGATCTGCTCGATGGCGTGGGCGGGAAGAGGGTGGGGCGTGGGGATCAGAGGGGACTCAGCGCGGAAGCCATTCTCGTCAGCGATGTAGCGGACCTCAGCCAGGGTGCCGTCAGGGAGAGTGAACCTGTGCACGAGAGGAAGAAAGGGAATCATGGGGCAGGTGTTCGCCAATCATCAATGTCTTTAATGTAATCAACGTGATACCCTGTGCATCATTAGTCTTTTGACTGCTAGTGATGATGACATTCTTTTTTCTTTTTAAGTAATCCTAATTGATTTTACTGAAGAAAAAAGCTTCAGGTTTATACTCGTCAACCACTACTTTTGGTGACGGTGGATTACACTCCAAAACTGCAGCACACCGTTTCATTAAGCTTGAGGAGTCACGGAAGTCCAGGGGTTAAGGTTCACAGCATACCTGTAGGTGCCCTGCATATTGCTCTGGCCGAAGACGCCGCGGGTACCAGTCCTCTCCTCCAGGATGCCGTTCGCTGTCTCAAACACGTAATTGAAGTTGCCGTCACCACTGTCCTGACGCTCGTCCCTCAGGATGACGATGGGCTGTGGCTCAAAGGAGTCCACGAAGCCGCCATCAATGATGTTCTGAGGGGCGGGCGGCGGCGGCGGCGACCAGGCAGGCAAGGAGAACCTGTCCGTCACACAGAGGCGATAAGAAAGTCTCCACTTGAGTGCTGTCATGTGTCTCATTCGTAACGGAGCTAAGGTTTGTCCTGTCAGGGCCGTCTGAGGTTAATCTAATTTTATATGTGGATGAAGCAAACAGTCTTTAGCAAACAGTCACGCGTATATACTCGTATATGCAGAGTGACCGAGTTGACTTAGGAACATGAGTCTGTGCAACACAAGCACAGGTCCTGCACCAGCAGCGAAGCGCATCATGCTGCAATCACGCTTGTGTCATAAGGAAATCCTCGAGGAACATCTCATATATGATTTTCAACACTGATAATCCTGTTGAAGAGATGAGGACAGCTGAAAATGAAACACTTTATAGGTAGTTAAAGTCGGAGATCGTTCTGATTGTTCTAGGAGGAGAACAAGGGACGAGGACGAGGTGCAGTACTCACGAGCTTCATGGTGTTGTTGAGTAGTGGACGGTGAGTCTCTGATGGTGTTGGTTGCGTCGCTACCCACATATATACCCCGCCTTCGAAACACCGGCCGCCAGATGATCTTCAAGGGTCACCTGGATTCCTCGCGGCCTTGAAACTTTCCCTTCTCACACGTCTCGACAGGAACCACGTGGTCGCATAATGAAGCACAGGAGTCCAGCTTTTCCTCCACGTGTACATAACTGTTCTTGGTTCTCTCTGTGTTTCTAGACCAGGGGCTTTGAAAGCGTGAAGCGCAAAATAACCGTGAAAAAATTCATTATCCTTTATTCTAACACGTTCTTCCTTTCCCTTTTGGCATTTCCGGTTGATAAAATGTAGTACCTGGGGAAGCCTTTCTCCAGGTAACCTTTCTAAGGAGACGAGAGAGGGAGAGGGAGAGGGAGAGGGAGAGAGGGAGGAGAGAAAGGGAGGTATTTCCTGTCTATCTTAACTGCATGTAAGAAATGAGTCCTTTCTTGAGGCACTGAACAAGATGAAGAGTGAATGGTGAAATAAATTATAATACTAGAATGCAATGAAAAAAAAAAAAAAAAGCAGAAAAAAGATGAGTTGAGATGAGTGGAGAATGAATGGCGGCGTGGCTGACGTGGCAAGGAGGAAGCAGGTGTATTCTTGTCTCGTCTGGAACTCTCTGTCGCGCTTGGTATTGCTTTAATGATGCCAGAGTGTCCTTTTAAAGTTCCCAGAAGCTCAAAAGATTTGAATGTATGAATGGAATGTGTGTGTGTGTGTGTGTGTGTGTGTGTGTGTGTGTGTGTGTGTGTGTGTGTGTGTGTGTGTGTGTGTGTGTGTGTGTGTGTGTGTGTGGGTAGCAGTTTTTCTTTTGTGCGATTATATTACATTATCAATTACCTTACACACACGCACACACACACACACACACACACACACACACACACACACATTATACCCCTTTTTAATTAGCTGAGAAAACAATTAACGTAAGAAAGTAATTACTAGCGAGTCTACTAACCGTTAAGTAATTACCAAAGTACCCAAGTCCTCTCTCTCTCTCTCTCTCTCTCTCTCTCTCTCTCTCTCCTCTCTCTCTCTCTCTCTCTCTCTCCTCTCTCTCTCTCTCTCTCTCTCTCCTCTCTCTCTCTCCAGCCAGCAATAACTGTTGGCGCACCCCTTCAGGAGAAAAGTAGAGTGGTTGAAGGAGTTTGCTACGCCCTCACCTTAGTCATTTATTTATTCATTTATAACGTATCAGGAAAAATCGAACAAAGGCACAAGAATCAATAGAAAAAAAATTATACTTCCAATGCCATTCCCAAAAAGAAAAAAGAAGAGTAAACCAGAGAAGCAAGAATCTGCGTGCGTCTCAGTTTCTCCCCCAGCACAGTAGCAGTGGTTGTGGCGGACTGGTTTGGGTGCTCTCTGTGTCTTCAGGTGTGTGGGAGATCTTGTCCAGGTGTTAGCAGTTTCTTTCAAGCCCTCTTTGTCTTTTGCTTTCTTTTTCTTTTTTTTTTTATTTATTGTTGTTGTTATTTTGGTTTTATTTAGTTGTTTACTTATATTATTTATTTACTTTATTTATTTAATTTATTCTATTTATTTACTTTTTTATTTCTTTTTTTTATGTGTTGTGAAAAAAAAGATAGCAATGACTTTAAAGAAATGGAATGATGAGCAAAAATCTGTTTACAATAAAAAATCCCTCTCATCCGGCATTCGAGTATCCGGCAGCTTCAAGTATCCGGCACATTTTTCCCCGAGCCTTAAAATCATTAAAAAATCAATGTGTACTCATAAAATCGATTAAAATTCCCGCGCGAGGCATACTTTGTCCCCCTCGCCACCAGAGCGCACTGCTTCGCGCCACCCGCGGCCCACTGCACTGTGTTTACTCAGTGACTCAGTCCCGCGTGTGCACTGTTTATCGCCTGACGCCTTCATCATGCCTAAAGTTGTAGAAAAGGGGAAGCGTGTTGTGCTTACACTTAAGCAGCTGATCAGATCAGCTGCTGATTAAGATCAGCTGATCTTTGTTATGGTAAGATGCGTGAGTGTAGGGTGGTGATTGTGGACATAATTTCACTTCTATTCAAGTATCCGGCAATATTCTCAAGTATCCGGCATGTCGGCGGTCCCGTTGATGCCGGATAAGAGGGATTTTACTGTATTTATTACCCAAGAAAACCTAGGAAGACTTCTAAGACAGTTGCTCAACAAGGATAAGCAGGCGGTGATGAGGTGTGCATTTTCACAGAAGGGAGTATTGAAGCGGTGATTTGATATGCACGGAGTAGCTCTTCCCATCACTCTTCGCGGAAACACCGAAGCCAGGAGCTGTTAAGAATAAAGTGATGAAACAGGACACTCCTCTTGGGAAATATGTTGATCAAAACGCTATCAAGGAACTCAGATTTCTTCACCTTATAAATAAAACAGACTCAGGATGAAATGTAATTGATTGGAAAAAAGGTGCTACCAATTGTAAAAGCATCAAAACTATGTGGGCTCCATATCCATAAACAATCACTGGAAAGTAATGGTACCCTGTACCTTAAATATACGTTACATGCGACGCGGTTCTTCCCCACACGTAGTTTGCTCCCTAAAGACACAGTAAGGTGATGGTAAAGATCGCCAGTACTGTGGTGAGCGTGGCGCAGGAACACAGGACAGTCATCAGCGTGTGGTCAGTCTTGCAGTGATGAGTATACTCGTTCCAGGATCCCTGCTCCGTTTCTGTATAACTGTGACTGTCTGTGTGTTTGTTTGTCTCTATATCTATCTGTCAATCGGTACATAAGATACTAAGGAGAGTGCACAAGGTCATTTGGCTTACATGAGGCAGCTGAGCAATCAAGACACACCCTCATCCATTCTCATCCATATATTCATGTAACCTTCTCTTGGTACTATCTAATGGCTGTACAAGTGCTACGTCCTTACTAAGTTTGATCCATTCATCAGCAAACCCTTATTTGTAAACCAGTTTTTGTCTGTCTCAGTTCCACTCATCCGCAACCCTTATTTGTAAGCCAGTTTTTTTTTTTTTTTTTTTTTTTTGTCTATGTCATTTTAAATCTGGATTTTGTCTACCCTGTAACCATATGAGGCGAGTTCTAACTACTCGTACTTGCCTGAGTAAAAACACCTGATTTTTACCGTTTGTTGGACCCTTTAACCCAATGAAACACTTCCATCATGTCACCACCACGCATCTCACGCCCCCCCCCGATGAAGTGCCAACTTGTGTGTGTAACATGTCCTGGTAAGGTAAATTTTTTTAGTCCCTGGATCATCCTAGTCAGCCTTCTTTGAATAGACTCTAACCTGTCATGTCCATTTTGTAATAAGGTGACCATAACTGTACAGCATAATCTAAGTGCGACCTAACTTAAGCTAAAAATGATCTAAAAAATCAAAGCTGCTACTCCTACTGTGTTGTATGCTTTAATATACTACTTTTTACTGCCACTATACCATTACTTATCTCTTTCTGACGCGCATCTAAAGCTATACTCGTGTCCTGTAAAGTATATTTATTTAATGTTTTTTTTTTTTTTCTCCCAACATGTAGAATGCTATATCTATTAATGCTGATTTACATTTCCCATTTATCTGGCCAGTCACACATTGTCCGGTTTTCTCCTTAATACGACTGTCTTGCTCTGACGGAATTAATCTTATTTTGATGTCGTCGGCAAAATTGGAGACGCTGCTCCTTATTCCAGAATTAAGATCCCTAATGTAGATTATAAAAAAAATGTAATGGGTCTAAAAAGAGATCCCTGGAGAACCCCATTAATAACTTCGCCCCATTTTGACTTATTTCCACATATTTGTAGCGGTCTGTTTCTCTAATCAAGTGGAAAAATTTTACTGTCAATGCCGCGAGATTTATTTTTCTTTAATAATTCATGACCAAGCCCCTTACTGAAATCAAGATATATTACACGCCAATTATAATCGTTACCTGCCTCCTTACACACCCTCTTACGCAAAGAAAAATATTGGTCAGACATGATTTACCCTTTGTGAAACCACGCTGGGAGTCACTGATCAATTCGTACCCATCTACATATTCACGAATTCTTTTATTAATGAGAGAGAGAGAGAGAGAGAGAGAGAGAGAGAGAGAGAGAGAGAGAGAGAGAGAGAGAGAGAGAGAGAGAGAGAGAGAGGGAGAGAGAGAGAGAGAGAGAGAGAGAGAGAGAGAGAGAGAGAGAGAGAGAGAGAGAGAGAGAGAGAGAGAGAGAGAGAGAGAGAGTCACTAAGTACAAAAAAAAACAAGCAGGGTCTAGTACAAGTATCGGCCAAGTAACATCATCTCATGTTAGTAGTAGGGCCAAACACGAGAAGAAGAGCTGGCGGGAAGAGAGAGCGGGAGAAAGAAGCAGTCCCTGACTTAGAATGCCGTGCTGGTGCAGGCGGGAGAAGACAGAAGATGGTCCAGGAAGTCATGAGGTTATTAAGACGCGTGAAGGTGAGTCGTGCTGAATGTTGCGAGCAGGTGTAGTGGGCCACGTACACCTGCAGGAGCCTTGGGTGTTACAATGGCTACTCAATGAGACTCCCATGCCACTCCCGCTGCGCCGCCACACGTGTTGAGCAATCTCAGGAAGGCGTGTGTGACACTCAGGTGCATATTCTTAAATGCTTTGCTCTCTCATCACGAGTACTTTCAAAGGCTGCAGAGATGATCAGCCAGGTTCTTAAGAGTGTGTTTCCCTGTTCATAATATACAAAATCTTGTTAATCTGTCACTAACCACGTAAAAACACCATTAAAAATCCCATGTCACTTTAACTAGAGCCTTTTGAAAGTAGTCTGAGTGCGGGGCAAGAGGTTCTCAAACACCACATCTTGCAGAATGGCAAGGCGAGACGAGTGGGGCTTCCAGGAATGACACATGGCAGGCTGGCCCACAAACACACCTATGCGTTCACTAAGAAACACCCGCCAGAGAGCCCACGTCCGCCACCAGACCCTCGGGCAAGGGGAGGTCGCGTCTGCACCCCGCTGGCCGCCTTGGGTCCGGGCGGCGGGAGTTCTGCGGGCCGGGAAGGGTCGTGTTTGGGGATGGTAACCAGGTACTCGCAGGGACTCAGGAACAGGTGCTCACTAGGCAGGCAAAAAAGTCTTCTCACGTGTAAAAGTTTCGTGATCAATTGTAAGTTTTCATTTGATTGCGCAGTGTGTTGGGGAAGGAGGAATGTCTACGTGTGGGCGAGTGTACGTCAGTGGAAAGCGTGGTGGTGTTCCTGGTATACTCGTACATTGTGGCTCTACACTTCTGAGTGATTGATTCCGAATGTCTGTTTGTAGTGACGTTGTTTGTGGTTGAACAGAAAAAAACAGGCACTCATTCACCAAGAGCTAAAAAATAAATAAATAAATAAATAAATAAACAAAGTTCCAAGTATGAGGGAGTTGCCATCCTGAGTATCCGGGTCGGTGGCGGAACCGGCGCTCACTACAGGCGGTAAAAAAAAAAAAAAAAAAAAAAGTCGTCAGGTAAAACGTGTAAGTATTTCGTGATAATTTATACATTTTCTTCTATCTCCCCTGATTCTAAATGTCCGGTGGCCGTCACGCCGAGTCTGTGAAAATTTCTACCTCATGCAAACAGTCAATCAGATCCTTGTATAGAAAAGATTAACCTTCAATATTACCAAATTGCCTCACCCTTACACACTCACTGCAAAAAAAATCAATAAAAATCACTATATAAAACCAGTCAATCAATCACTTCTTTGAATTATAGAAAAAAAAGTCATGAAATCTTATAATGGACACGGCGTGACTGATTGACTGACTGGGCACTTGGATTTGTTGACGCCTTGATAACAATTGAGTAGCAACAGTGAGTCACCAGAAGAAGAAGAAGAAGAAGAAGAAGAAGAAGAAGAAGAAGAAGAAGAAAAAGAAGAAGAAGAGGAGGAGGAGGAGGAGGAGAAGGAGGAACAGAACAACAACAACAACAACAACAACAACAACAACAACAACACACTCACCACCACCACCACCACCAACACCACCAATAACAACAACAACAACAACAACAACAAAAACAACAACAACAACAACAACAACAACAACAGGCCAAACTATAATACTAGTAAATACGAGTAGACGAGGAGGCGAGGCGAGGCGAGGCGAGGCGAGGTGGACTCATCTTCACTGTTGAGGAGCGAAGGTCGTGCAGAGGGAAGGAGAAGCCTCCAGGCAAGGTTATAAGGTGGGTCAGTGCGGCCTTCCCATGTGGCAACGAAGGAAATTCTTGACTGGGCAATGCAAGGCGCGAGGGAGCAGACAAGGATGCGGGGAGATGCCGAAGCGGAGGCCCAGAATTACCAAATATCATAACCCGCAAAGTGTAATAACCAAAGAAACTTAATTCACTGCGATATGCAAAAATTCAAACCACGAGTAGCAATTACACGGAGTTTTTATAAGCATACACAAGAAAGAAGGGCATAAAAACAGTAGATTTTGCAATTTTTAGCCAGTACGATGTTTAAAGGTGGCTGTAAGACAAGAAAAGAGGCCCCAGATTGGTTAGTGATTAAGGAAAGGTGTGGCAAATGTGAGGGGAAGAGTTAATGTTATATTCTAAAACGCTTATCCTCCTCACTTGAAGCCAGCACATCGTAATACCAGCCTTCTTAATCTATAACACTCCACTTTTCGCTGATTAATCCCATTTCTCATTATATCTTGTCAATTTTCGTGATTCTTTTTACCAACTTTTTTACTCTACCACAGTTTTGTTATTACTATATTCCCACCTCTTCTCGCCCCTACTCATAAAAAAAAAAAAATATTGTAACACCATTTTCTACATAAACTGTTAAAATGGCATTACCCTGTTCACTATTTTAATTTACCATTTTAGTTGCTTTGAACATTTCGTAGCAGAGCTGTATGACCACGATGTTGCACGCCCTTCTCCCCCCCTCCCCACATTTTTTTTTTTTTTTTTAATCAACCAATCATCCAATCTGAAACGCTTATTCGCTCCACTCACTACATTCAAAAAGGCTCTACGTGAAGTTGCTCGTGTTCTTAAGGATGTTTTTTAACGGCTCCAGTGACATATTAACAAATTTCTACATTATTAACAGCAGAAACACTCTTGAGAACAGGTTAATCATCGGTGTGGCCTTGGAAAATAGCCGTGGTGAGAGGGCAAAGGATTTTCTGAATATGGGAAGATAACCCTCCTTGATGGATCCCGATAGACGACTCAACGTTAAGGAAGGGAGAACGTGCGGGAATTGAAGGGAAACTCGCGATAAAAGATTCAAAGAAAACGCGAAAAGGAGGGAAAAGAAATAAGAAAGAGAGAAAACGAGGAAATTTTAACGGGATACTTTGCAACAATAGGATTAAAAAAAATATATGCCTCAAGAAAATATTTGGAGGTATAAAGGAATAAAACCAAGGAAATTTAAACGAAACTTGCAATAACGGATATAAAGAAAACGTGCAGAGGAGGGACAAGAAATATGAAACAAAGAAAACAAGGAAATTTTAAGGCAAACATTGCAATAATTAGAGTAAAGAAAAACTTGCTGAAGGAAAATATTTTGATGAGATAAAAGGGAAACTCGACAAAAACAGAAGAGAAGAGAAATAATGAAGAAAGCAAAAAATAAATAAATAAATAAATAAATAAATAAATAAATAGATAAATAAATAAAGTCAATTTGTTTCAAGGGAGTCATGGTTAATAGAAAAAAAAACTCTAAAATTTACTAATTCATAACTACTTATAAATTATCAGATGAACCTTTTACTCTCTCTCTCTCTCTCTCTCTCTCTCTCTCTCTCTCTCATATATTTCATAATCCCCAGTTTCTCCATCTCATCCTGACCTTCACAAACAGTCTGGACATCATCTTCCCCATGCCTTTGGAGGTGAAGGGAGAGAAGAGCCAAAGAGAAGGGAGGAGGAGGAGGAGGAGGAGGAGGAGGAGGAGGAAGAGGGGGTGATGGTGGTGGTATCTTCTACCTTCCTTCATCCCTGCACTATCAATCATGCTTTGCTGATTCACGGAGGAGGAAGAGGAGGAGGAGGAGGAGTCAACATTATGAAATTATGGAGTACTCCCCCTCCCTCCCCTGCTCTTCCTCCTCCTCCTCCTCCTCCTCCTCCTCCTCCTCCTCCTCCTCCTCCTTTACCATTTGTCCCCGTGTATTGTTTATTTCTTCTCTGTCTCTTTGAATGACTCGCAACTTTTATTCGTAATTTATTAGTTATTGCAGTTGTTCGTTCGGAGATTGGATAACCTTTGCTAATCCACCATGAGAGAGAGAGAGAGAGAGAGAGAGAGAGAGAGAGAGAGAGAGAGAGAGAGAGAGAGAGAGAGAGAGAGAGAGAGAGAGAGAGAGAGTGTGTGTGTGTGTGTGTGTGTGTGTGTGTGTGTGTGTGTGTGTGTGTGTGTGTGTGTGTGTGTGTGTGTGTGTGTGTGTGTGTGTGTGTGTGTGTGTGTGTGTGTGTGTGTGTGTGTGTGTGTGTAACATGGTGAACATACTATAATGAAAAATGGTTATGGAAATTTTGATTATAAATTCACATGACCTCGCTGTCAGTGGGTGAGGAAGGGAGGGAGGGAGGGAGGGAGGAAGAAAGAAAGAAAGAAAGAAAGAAAGAAAGAAAGAAAGAAAGAAAGAAAGAAAGAAAGAAAGGGAGGAAGGGAGGAAGAACACCACAATGAACAAGGAGAAGCAGACAAAGATATGAAAACACGACGCCATAACATAAGAAAACATAAACTTGAAAATTATCACTGATTTCCGTGACCTAATACATTAACAAAACCTAAGATTTAACCCATCGAGAAGAAATAAAATGCAGACCTAACTTTTATGAGAGAATACTTCGTTTCTTGAACCTTTAACTTTCTTTCTACGATCTATTCCAACCATAATGTTTCTGTGGCTATAATGTTTTCACTCACAATATTATCCACTCGGCGTATATAAATATTTGTTATAATCTTATCTGTGGTGGAAGGTTGTAGTGCATTAGATATAAAAATTCACTAACTCCCAATAAGATAAGTTGTAATGAGGTTAAGATAAGTTGCAATGGAGAAGGTAAAGTTTAGAAAAAAAATCAGTAAATTGTGATGAGGTGAAGTAAATTGCAATAGGTTAAGTTGCATTGGGATGAGCGAGTTACTGTAAGGAGAGTGCGTTGCAAAGGCATGAGTAAGTTGTAGTGGAGTGAGTGAACTGCAATGGGATGAGTTGTGATGATATGAATAGGATGCAGAAGAGTGAATGAACTGTAATGGGATAAGTAAATCTCACTCAAACAGCTTCCATTACGTGTTACCTTCGCTAATTCTTTTCCTTCCTCCAGGCTGACGACTCTATACACGAGCCAGGTCAAGTTCTGTCCTTCTATGAATGCAGTATTGTTCCTACATATGGGGGCGTTAAACTCACATAGCACTCCTAAACAAACGGTGCACTCCTAAACACGGTGGAGTCAAAATCTTTTTCGTTTCGCCTCATCGACGCCTTCGCTCTAACAGACTGTCTTGATTCTCCCTTATCGATCCAATGCTGCATCTCCTAAAATATTCCGCCGTCCTTTCAATGCTTGCTGCTCTTCCGAAGTTGTTAAATGAATGCCTTACGAGATCTCGCCGTACATGACTAAATTTGCTTTCTCCTGTGTTTTGTCCACTTCGCTAATCCATGTTAACCTATCTCCACTCTTGTATCTCTTTTTACTGTTAAACTATAGAATTCTCTTCTTGGTTCTGTATTTTCTGCTACCTACGACTTGATTTGTTTCAGGAGAGGAGCGCCACGACACCTCATAAACTAAACTGGTTGTCGTATTTTTTTCTTTGATTCCTCTTCTCCTCTTTCTTTGTTTGAAGCGACATGTTCGTTTACTTTCTTGTTCTTTTTTTTATTTTATCTTATTTTATTTTATCCATTTTAATTTATCTGTTTTTATTTCATTTATCTTATTTATTTTTGCCTAACACGTAAAAATTTGCAGTGTAAAGTAAGTTGCAATGGAAAGAGCAAATTACAATGAATAAATAGAAGTGGAACGAATACAGTGCAATAAGGTGATTAAGTACCAACAGCGTGATTAAGTTACAATGAGATAAATAAACTGCAAACAGAGTAACTTGCACCACGGTAAGCTGTTGACAGGTGAGTGAGTTGCTAAAGCTTAAAAAAAATTTGAGGGGAAAAAAAAAAAAGTTGGTTACAAAGAGGTGAGTTGCACGTTTTGTGTGTGTAAGTGAATGTCGTGGCTTGAGTGAGGGTGAAGCGCAGCGGACAGTGATTAGTGGCGGGGTTAGGGAGAGATGGGAGTTCAGATACCGGCTCTCTCTCACGACTGTTTCTGTGTCGCGCCGTGTATGTGACGGGAACCCAAAAACTAACAGGATGACCTTCACCTATTATAGTCAGGTACACACACACACACACACACGAGCGTATACATAATATTCTATCACACTAAAATAGCAAAACCAAAACAGAAAACGGCAAACAACGATTTCAAGGCAGTATGAACTATTTTCAAGGGTAAAAAAGTTTGGGTACTAAAAATAATTGATCAAATGAACCGTTTTAAACCTTTTTCCATAACACAAATGTAGCGCAGTCCTTCTGGTGACAAAGTCCAAGGTGTCGCCCTTATAAATGAACTACTTGAGTATTGTTGCTGTTGCTGTTGTTGTTTTTTTTCACCAATTTCTCGATTTTTGTTAGGATAAAACTCTTCTTGATCCTCACCTTTATTGCTTTTACTGTAGAAAAAGAAAAATAAGGAAATGGTGCTTTTATACACCTCCCCAACCAAAAATAAGATAAATAAACAAATTAAAATAAAAAATATAAAAAAATACCTGGACAATCTGTTTATGAAGGTAACGAATATAGTAATAAAGTAATGTTTAATCTCAAAACACATACATTTTTCTTCCTTTTCCAAGCATATAGGATTGAATGCTGCTTAAATGGAATGCCTTAATAATGAAACACAGACTATTAAGGCAAGACATCCAACACACGCACCAAACACTTCCATTAAGGCTTCCTCCAGTCCTCCTCGTCCTCGTGAGCATAAAGAAAAAAAATTAATAAGGAATAAAGAAAATGATTACCGTCACTCTTACCCGTCGCATTGGTAAGTGCACCTGTCCGTGTTAATTAACTTCTAACCTATGCATTACCTACTCTTCGATCCTTTCCGCGTCTCTCTCTCTCTCTCTCTCTCTCTCTCTCTCTCTCTCTCTCTCTCTCTCTCTCTCTCTCTCTCTCTCTCTCTCTCTCTCTTTCACAAAAGGATAACTTGTTTAGAGTGCAATGGTTGAGAGAGAGAGAGAGAGAGAGAGAGAGAGAGAGAGAGAGAGAGAGAGAGAGAGAAATACTTTCTAGTCCTCCTCAGAGGTGTCCAGTCTTAGCAGTGTGTGTTTTGAAGATTTTTATTTATTTCATTTATTTTATTTTATTATTTTATTTTATTTGTTATTTATTTACTTATTTATTTATTTATTTATTTATCTTTATTTTTATTTTATTTTATTTTATTTTATTTTTCATTTTATTTTATTTATTTATTTATTTTTATTTATTTTTTTTTTGTGTGTGTCTGTGTGTGTGTGTGTGTATGTGTGTGTGTGTGTGTGTGTGTGTGTGTGTGTGTGTGTGTGTGTGTGTGTGTGTGTGTGTGTGTGTGTGTGTGTGTGTGTGTGTGTGTGTGTGTGTGTCAAGATGTCTGTATCCTGTCCTCCTCAGAT
>NC_087162.1:5302500-5347500 GCF_035594125.1 Scylla paramamosain | reverse complement strand
GAGTTTCCCAGAGAAAGGGATGAATGATTGAGAATACTGCTTAACTCTTGCATTGGAGAGGTGAACAGAATAAGGGTGAGAGAAAGAAGGAAGTCTTGTGCAACGAGACCGCGGAAGGAAGGGGGGCATGCAGTTAGCAAGATCAGAAGAGCAGTTAGCATGAAAATAGCGGTAGAAGACAGCTAGAGATGCAACATTGCGGTGATGAGAGAGAGGCATGTGAGGAATACTCCATACACGGACGGATAAAGCCCTTGTACAGAGTTAGCAGCTGGGAGGGTGAGAAAAATTGTCGGAGACGTCTCAGAACACGTAACTTCATAGAAGCTTTTTTATATAAAGATAAAATGTGAAGTTTCCACTTTAAATTATAAGTAAAGGACAGACCGACGATATTCAGTGAAGAAGAGGGGACAGTTGTGTGTCACTGAAGAAGAGGGGATAGTTGTCTGGAAGGTTGTGTCGAGTTGATAGATGGAGGAATTGAGTTTTTCAGGCATTGAACAATACCAAGTTTGCTCTTCCCCAATCAGAAATTTTGAAAGATTAGAAGTCAGGCGTTCTGTGGCTTCCCTGCGTGAAGTGTTTACTTCCTGAAGAGTTGTACGTCTATGAAAAGACGTGGAAAAGTGCAGGTTGGTATCATCAGCGTCGGAGTGGATAGGACAAGAAGTTTGGTTTAGAAGGTTATTGATGAATAATAAGATAGTGGGTGATAAGACAGCACCCTGAGGAACACCGCTGTTAATAGATTTAGGAGAAGAATAGTGACCATCTACCACAGCAGCAATAGAACGGTCAGAAAGGAAACTTAAGATGAAGTTACAGAAAGAGGGATGGAAGCCGTAGGAGGGTAGTTTGGAAATCAAAGCTTTGTGCCAGACTCTATCAAAAGCTTTTGATAAGTCCAAGGCAACAGCAAAAGTTTCACCAAAATCCCTTAAAGAGAATGACCAAGACTCAGTAAGGAAATCCAGAAGATCACCAGTAGAGCGGCCTTGACGGAGCCCACACTGGCGATCAGATAGAAGGTTATGAAGTGAAAGATGTTTAAGAATCTTCCTGTTGAGGATAGATTCAAAAACTTTAGATAGGCAGGAAATTAAAGCAACAAAACAGTAGTTTGAGGTATTAGCACGGTTACCTCTTTTAGGAACAAGCTGAATGTAGGCAAACTTCCAGCAAGAAGGAAAGGTAGATGTTGACAGACAGAGTTAAAAGAGTATGACTAGGCGAGGTGCAAGCACGGAGACGCAGTTTCGAAGAATGGGATGGACCCCATCAGGTCCATAAGCCTTCCGAGGGTTTAAGCCAGCAAGGACATGGAAAATATCATAGTGAAGAATTTTAATAGGTAGCATGAAGTAGTCAGAGGGTGGAGGAGAGGGAGGAACAAGCCCTGAATCGTCCAAGGTAGAGTTTTTAGCAAAGGTCTGAGCGAAGAGTTCAGCTTTAGAGATAGATGTGATAGCAGTGGTGCTATCTGGTTGAAATAAAGGAGGAAAGAAGAAGCAAAGTTATTGGAGATATTTTTGGCTAGATGCCAGAAGTCACGAGGGGAGTTAGATCTTGAAAGATTTTGACACTTTTCTATTAATGAAGGAGTTTTTGGCTAGTTGGAGAACAGACTTGGCATGGTTCCGGGCAGAAATATAAAGTGCATGAGATTCTGGTGATGGAAGGCTTAAGTACCTTTTGTGGGCCACCTCTCTATCATGTACAGCACGAGAACAAGCTGTGTTAAACCAAGGTTTGGAAGGTTTAGGTCGAGAAAAAGTGAGGAATGTACGCCTCCATGCCAGACACTATCACCTGTGTTATGCGCTCAGCACACAAAGACGGGTCTCTGACACGGAAGCAGTAGTCATTCCAAGGAAAATCAGCAAAATGCCTCCTCAGGTTCCCCCAACTAGCAGAGGCAAAAGCCAGAGGCACCTCCGCTTAGGGGGGATCCTGAGGAGGGATTGGAGCGATAGGACAAGATACAGATATGGCAATGTAATCGGACGAGCCCAACAGAGAAGAGAGCGTGACAACAAAACCAAAAGGATTAGAAGTTAGGAAAAGGTCAAGAATGTTGGACGTATCTCCAAGACAGTCAGGAATACGAGTAGGGTGTTGCACCAATTGCTCTAGGTCGTGGAGGATATCAAAGTTGAAGGCTAGTTCACCAGGATGGTCAGTGAAGGGAGAGGAAAGCCAAAGCTAGTGGTGAACATTGAAGTCTTCAAGATTGGAGATTTCCGCAAAAGGCAAGAGTCAGAATGTGCTCCACTTTGGAAGTTAAGTAGTCAAAGAATTTCTTATAGGCAGAGGAGTTAGGTGAGAGATATACAGCACAGATAAATTTAGTTTGATAGTGACTCTATATTCGTAGCCAGATAGACTGATTATAGACTGAAGCTCATATGAAAGTGTGAGAATTTAAAAGGATTGGAAATACAAAACACACACACACACACACACACACACACACACACACACACACACACACACACACACACACACACACACACACACACACACACACAGCTACCATCTAACCCTCTCCATCCTTATTAACACACACGTCTATTCCCACATCCCACGCATCTTTCCCATTAAGTGTTGTCACTATTATCACTATCTCCTCGGAAGCCAGTGTTATTTTATCCTCTCTTCGCCACGTAGTTTAACAGTATATTTCTTCTGTCTGGTTCTGTTATAGGTCGCCACAGTGGATCAGACTTCTCGTGTGTCCCTTTCTTTGCTACAGCCATTACAGGCGTGTCTTCTTTAACTGCACCCATAAACTTTTTCCTATGTTTTTTTTTTTTTCTGCCTGAACCACAAATGAAAGCAATACATTGCTTCCCATTAGCAAAATAGAAAAATATGACTCGCATGCCCTCGTTACAGACCAGCAGATCTAATACTCGCATCTGTACCATCATGATCAATCTCCATGATTAGACTTAAGGGTAAAGGCTTTCCCCAACCTCCCACGCTCCTCTCTGTGTGGTACCCCTCTACTGCAAACCATCCCAGGAAAACATGTATTCTCTCATCCCTTTCAATCTACCCTAGCGCATTCCTGTCTTCCCTCACCGCACACTCATAAGGGCATTGGAAGATAATTGAGTGTAAAAGGCCAGTTGACTTACAAGACAGCTCCTGAGTACTTAAAAACTTACCATTTGCCATCATTGTCTATAAATTTATCCAATCTTCTCGTGAAACTGTCTAATGTATGCAGACTTACCACGTTTTTGCTAAATTCCTTCCTCTTTACATCCTTATTTGTGAACCAATATTTGCCTATCTCCTTATTTAAATCTAACTCTGTCTAGTTTAGCCCATCAGCGGAGCCTTCTCATGCACCGCCCAACAACCCTCACGTCAAATCAGGTTAACAATTTCTGCTTTGGTTAATTCCTCACCTTCCAGACCCCTTAGCTCACCTGTTCATCGCCTCAACAAGATAACACCTACCCACCAGCGCTTCCTGCCACTTATCCCACATTTTCCCTTAGGTTCAGGTCAGAGGGCGCTGCCACACTACTTATTTACTTACGTTCTTGCCTCCTACCTTGAGTCTCTCCACAGGTGACTACAAGAAATAGTAAATACATATACATATATTTTTCTTCCTCGGTGGTTCCGTTTGGGGGAGTTACGAGCAAAGTGTGAAATATGTAATCTTACTGTCTATTTTTTTTATTTTTTTTTTTCCTTTTTATCTACAGGAAACAATAAATTACAAACGCCAACACACACACACACACACACACATACACACACACACACACACAGAGAGAGAGAGAGAGAGAGAGAGAGAGAGAGAGAGAGAGAGAGAGAGAGAGAGAGAGAGAGAGAGAGAGAGAGAGAGAGAGAGAGAGAGAGAGAGAGAGAGAGAGAGAGAATTCTTTTTACGCTCCTCCATTGTATATATATAAAAAATATATATATACATGTAAAATATGAATGATTTTTGTCTACCTTTCTTCTTCCTCTTCTTTTCGTTGAGTGAAGTACTGATGAGTGAAGTGCTGATATGCAACACTGAAGTTCATTAGAGGAGAATTATAAGAACTGAAAATCATTAAATAGATAAGTTTCTTCCTACGTGTTGCATTTGAGTTACGACTGTAGTGCAAAATATTCAACCTTTGTGTCTACTTTTTCTTTTCACTTCTTTCCCTCTGTTGGACTGAAAGGAGGATTTATGTAAAAGATTCATACCTAAAAATAAATTTTAAAAAAATATGGAGACGTTTCTTACCATCCCATTTCTTTTGGAGTTACGAGTTTACGATGAAATATGTAACTTTTCTCTGTAAATTGTCCTTTACTTGAAGGTAATGTTCCCCAATAAATAAAAGTATATGGACGTTTTCTCCTAAACTTTTCGTTGTGGGTTACGATTTTGGTAATAAATATGTTTACCTTTTTGGCTAGTGTATCTTCTTCTTCTTCTTCTTCTTCTTCTTCTTCTTCTTCTTCTTCTTCTTCTTCTTCTTCTTCTTCTTCTTCTTCTTCTTCCCATATTTGAATAAAGCACTGATGCTGATAAATAACTGTACATCGACATCCTTTCCTATGCTATTCCGTCTAAGGGTCATCAAGAGTGTAGCGCAAAAACATGTACTGCAATATTTGTGGTCAGTTTTCACTTTTCGTCTCCTGCTTACATGAGGTGCTGATATACATAAAACATCGACACTCCTTATGTTGTTCCGGGTGCGAGTTAAGAGTATAGCGTAAAATTTGCATGACCTTTCCCTCTTTCTGTTTCTCCTTTTTGTCTTCTTGTTGAACGAAATATTGACACGCAAACAAACACACAAAAACATTTCTTCCTTACAACTCCATCGAGAGGTTACAAGGACACTGTTAAAATATGTAACTTCTCCATCTGGTTTCTCTTTCTTTGATTGAATGGACTGATATGCACAACTGATGCGGGGAACAAAGGAAAAATACTGGAGGTTAAGGAGCAGGAAGCCTTGTCTTACCTGCCCGCTGCTCCCGCTCAGGTGATCAGGGTGAAGTTACGATACACCTGCTTTCCATAACGAGATGAGAGGAGTGTGGGAACGGTGTCAGGAGGGAAGAGGGAGAGTGAAGGAGAGGACGGGAGAGTGAAGAGGTATGGGGAAGGTGATGAAAGGAGCAAAGTGCATTAAAATATATCTCGGATGCTGAGAAATATTATCATTCAAGATCAAGATTCATGGTAGTTTTTTTTTTTTTTTTTTTTTTAAGAGGGAAAGTAAAGAGAGGAATATGTAGGGAGGAAAAAGAGTCTGGTTGAGGAATATAAAATGAAGAAGAGGAGTTTGGGAAGGGAAGATACTCGTAAAGGAAAGAGGAATAATTTGGGTAGAGGAATATAAAGAAAAGAGGAAGAATAGTTTGGGAAAGGAATAAAAAGAAAAGAAGAGAAGTTTGGGAAAGGAAGATAAAAGGGGAAGATGAAATATTTGGGAAAGTATGACAAAGAAAACAATTTTATAGAGGAATATAAAGAAAAGATGAAGAGTTTGGAAAAGGAATATAAGGGGAAAAAGAAGAGATTGATACCGGAAAATAAAGGGAAGAGAACGAATTTGGTAAAAGAAATATATATAAATTGAAGAGGAAAAATTTAAGGGAGAATTTAAATGAAAGAGGAAGAATTTAGGAAGAGGACTGTAAAGGGAGCCGGGAGATTTGAAGAGGAACATAAAGGGAAGAGAAAGAAAATTGGGAAAGGAATAAAAAGGGAAGAGGAGAATTTGGGACTGTAATAAAAAGGGGAGAAGAAAGAGTTTGGGAGAAGAAGATAAACGAAAGAGGAAGAATTTGGGTAGAGGAATATAAATGAACGAACAAAAGAAAAGGATGATTTTTGGGAGAGGAAGATAAAGAGAGAGGAATATAAAGGAAAAAGGAAGAATTTCAGAGAATAACATAAAGAAAAGAAGACGAAGAAGAGTTCGCGTTGAGGAAAGAGGAAGAATTAGGAAGAAGGAGATAAAGAGAAGAAAAATTTGTGAGAGGTTGATAAAAAAAAAAAAGGCGAGTTTGGAAGATGAATACAAAGGGAAGAGAATGATTTATGAAAGGAATATAAAGAGAACAGGTAAAGTTAGGGAAAGGAATATAAAGAGAACAGGTAAAGTTAGGGAAAGGAATATAAAGGAATGAAGAATAACTTTAGGAGAGGAAGATAAAAGAGAAAGGGAAGAATTTGGTTGGAGATTTAAAGAGAAGAGGGAGAATTTGGGGAGGAATATAAAGTTAAGAGGAAGAGACATATGGAAGAGCACACATGGATTAGGTATTTCAAGAAGATAAAGAAAACGTTACGAAGAGCAGGATTTACTCAAATTTACCTCATACGCATTAAAATATTGTTCTTTGTTTAGCAATTTCACTTTTTTTTGGGGGGGTTTCATAATTATGTTTCTGATTTTCTACTTTATATTCTATTTCTTTTCACTTTACCTACCTTATTTATTTATCCATTGCTAATGTTTTATCAGTTTACTTTACCTTGTTCTATTGTACTTCACGTCATCATATAAATATATCCATATTGATTTATGTATTCGTTTTATTCATTCATTCATTCACTTATTCTTTCTTCATTTCTTTATCAGTCCTTCTTTCTTTTCTTTTTTTATACTTTCAGATTCCAAGTTAACAGTTTTCAATGCCGCTTATTCATTTGATTTGAATTTTATGATGCTAAACCTTCCTTTTTTTCCTTGTTTCAACTAATCATTATGACTCAAGGTAAGCTTAAGTTTTTCTTTGTATCTGCTTAAGTTCTTTTTTATTTCCTTATGGCCACATTTGTTGTCAACATTTTACTCTCTCTCTCTCTCTCTCTCTCTCTCTCTCTCTCTCTCTCTCTCTCTCTCTCTCTCTCTCTCTCTCTCTCTCTCTCCGTACCCTACCTATATTCCTGCTATACTACTTACCTATCTCTATGTCTACCTGTATAGTGTATATTTATCTATTTATATCTATCTATCTATCTGTCTATCTATTTACCTATCTATCTACCTATCTGTCCATCTATCTATCTATCTATATGCTTACCTTACCTATCTACGTATCTATTTTCCTTACTGTCTGTCAATCTGCCTGTTTGTCTATCTACCTATTTAGCTATTTATCTATCTGTTCACCATTCATTAATCTTCCTACCTACCGATTCACTTATCTACCTACCTACATATGTACCTACCTATCCATTTATCTAATTACCTGTATACTTACTCACCTATCTATCCTTTTACTCCTCTGTTCATCCATCTAGTCATGCTTCTATCTATCTTTCCGCCAGTGCGTCTTTCCCAAACAAGTCCCGCTAGTCTGCACCCATCTACTCACACATTAGAATGTTTACGGCGCTGCATGAATACGAAAAACAATCGCTATCTCTGCCACACGAGGACACGGACGAGGGAAACAGAGAGTGACCTGTGATCCCTGTGACCGACGCGTGTTCAACCAGACCCTCACTACACCCCGGATGCCACGCCACGGGAAGACCAGGCACCATGTTCTCTATCTTCTGAAACACTTCTGCCCTCCCGCACCTCGATTACCTTCAATAAACTCTGCTTGAAGAGACGAGGGTTTTTAATAGTGTTTTTACGGTTCTAGTGACAGATTACCAAGATTTCTACACAGCTAACAGGAAAAACAGTCTTGAGAACCCAGCTAATTATCTCTGTGGCTTTGAAATTAGTCGTGGTGAGAGAGAGAGAGAGAGAGAGAGAGAGAGAGAGAGAGAGAGAGAGAGAGAGAGAGAGAGAGAGAGAGAGAGACAAAGCGTTTCTGAATAAGGATCCAAAGACCACGCCACTTCACCAACCTAACTCTCCCTCACATTCCCTCCCAGCGCCACCTATTCCCTCTCCCCACACAGACACGCTTTACTGCCCACCTCCTGACCCAGAGGCACACTTCCCCGCCCCAGTCTCACCTGTAGGGACGCTGTGTTCTCAGGTATGAAGGTGAGACACGCTGATCACACTACACGTCTTTATTTCTCCAAAGCCTCAAGTCACGTCCTTGCTCTGTCTCTCACGACCCTTTTGTGTGTGTGTGTGTGTGTGTGTGTGTGTGTGAGATAGAAGCATCATCATATTTTCTGCATCTCTCTCTCTCTCTCTCTCTCTCTCTCTCTCTCTCTCTCTCTCTCTCTCTCTCTCTCTCTCTCTCTCCACTACGTATGACAACCATCCCTACATATCGCGCTCCTACGCTACGCAACACCACCCGCTCACCCGCTACTTTGAAAATTGTTACCATTAAAGGAGCGACAGTCTTAGCATTTTTTTCTCCCCTTCTTTTTCCGTGCCCTTGACCAGTCCCCATAACACATACAAAAGAATCGAACTGAGCCTTCCCTACCCAAATATAGCATGACATAAGATAATTTAAGATAACGCCTCACATTGATGTTTCCACCGACAGAAGAGAAGAACAAGAAGAAGATGGAGTAGCAAAACTCTCTACATCTACCACTAGTAAAAGATGAACAAGAAGAAGAACAAGAACAAGAAGACGCATTCATCACATCTACTACTAAAAGAGAAGAACAAGCAGATAAAGAAGCAAAACACTCCATGCCCGTCTTCCTTGCACGTCCCCACCCCACAGCCGCACCTTCAAGCCAGCCAGCCAGCCCTCGCCTCGCCCACCCACACCCGTCCCGCGCAAGACAAGAGGTGATCAGCCTTGGCATTTAAAGGGATGAAGAGCAGGTGTCCTCGAGGATTCTCCAGTTTCACTTTCCATCGTATCTTCCTCACGATCCAGCCCCGTCCCGTCCCTTCTGAGACTTCCGGAGAGAGAGAGAGAGAGAGAGAGAGAGAGAGAGAGAGAGAGAGAGAGAGAGAGAGAGAGAGAGAGAGAGAGAGAGAGAGAGATGGGGGGAAGGGGTGAAAGAAAAAGAGGTTGTGTTGGGTTTAGGGGGAAGAGAGAGAGAGAGAGAGAGAGAGAGAGAGAGAGAGAGAGAGAGAGAGAGAGAGAGAGAGAGAGAGAGAGAGAGAGAGAGAGAGAGAGAGAGAGAGAGGGTAGGAGGGGGATGTGGTAGGTAGACAATTGCTCTTAAAGAAGGGGAAATACCGTGAAGAGAGAGAGAGAGAGAGAGAGAGAGAGAGAGAGAGAGAGAGAGAGAGAGAGAGAGAGAGAGAGAATCTAATATACCACTAAACTAAAAAGCCCGTGTGTGTGTGTGTGTGTGTGTGTGTGTGTGTGTGTGTGTGTGTGTGTGTGTGTGTGTGTGTGTGTGTGTGTGTGTGTGTGTGTGTGTGTGTGTGTGTGTGTGTGTGTGTGTGCTTAACTTCAAATCGGATTAAATTTCGCAAAGAGAGAGAGAGAGAGAGAGAGAGAATTAGAAGACGATGCGAAGGTGACGAGACAGCGTGATGATGGGGAGGTCAGACCAGGAATAAGAAGAGAGGAAGAGGAGGCTGTTTGGAGGAAAATAAAATGATGATGATGGATGAGGAAGAAAATAGGCGTTAAGCACGAAGATACAAACACGCAGGAAAAAAAAAATAGACAAAGCAGGAAAAGAATACAGGATAGCAGACGTGAGGGAGAGAAGTAGGAAGAATTAAATTAAGTAGAAGAGTGAGAGAGTGAGTGAGTGAGTGAGGTGTAAAAGAAGACGAGGGGAGGGATGCACATGTAGCCTAAGCCATCCCATCATCTTCCTCTACCCTTTCTTCCTTACATCTTTCCTTTCCTTTATTCTTTCCATTTTCTCACCCTCCTTTTCCTCACCCAGCTAACAGAACAGGGATCATCAAGAACGGTATCTAAAAGTCAGGGTCCTCCTCCTCCTCCTCCTCCTCCTATTTGTCCTTTAATCAATTTCCTTCCTTACTATTTCCTTCCTCTGTACGTCTCCTTCCATTTTCCTTCCCCAGTTTCTCCAGCAGTTTTCCCATCCATCCCTTGTCTCGTCTTGCCTCTATCTGCGTATACCTTTCTCTCTCACAATGCTTCTTCCCCCTCACACAAATATTTTAATGTATACTATGTTATCTAAATTATGCTTCCCCTCCTCCTCCTCCTCCTCCTCCTCCTCCTCCTCCTCCATAAATTCTTGTGTATACATGTTGCATAAATGTCACTTTTCTTCTCCTTCTCCTTCTCCTTCTCCTTCTCCTCCTCCTCCTCCTCCTTCTCTTCCTTCTCCTTTTCCTCATTTTCTTTTCTTCCTCCTTTTTCTTCTTTTCTTACTCATCCTCATCCTCCTTTTCCACCTCCTCCTCCCCTTCTTTCTCCTTCTCTTCTTCCCTCCCCTCCTTCTTCTCCTTCTCCTGTTTCCCTTTTCTTCTCCTTTTCTAATCCTTCTTCCTTTACCTTTTCCTCCTCCTCCTCCTCCTCCTCCTCCTCCTCCTCCTCCTCCTCCTCCTTCTCCTCCTCCTGCTCTTCCTCATTTTCTTTCTCCTCCTCCTCCTCCTCCTCCTAATCCTCCTCCTCATTCGTCTAAATTACCTTATCTCTCTCTCTCTCTCTCTCTCTCTCTCTCTCTCTCTCTCTCTCTCTCTCTCTCTCTCTCTCTCTCTCTCTCTCTCTCTCTCTCACTCTCTCGGGAAGCCAGATAGAACAGTCATCACAAGCAGGCCCGTAAGGACCAAGAGATCTGCTGTTGCTTGCTATCCTTTGTGTTCCTCCTCTTCTCCTCCTCCTCCTCTTCATCTCCTCATTATCCACTTACCTATACCTTCCTTCATTCCTCTTCACACTGTTTCTCCCATCCATTTCTTCCTTCCTTTTCCATTCCTTTTCTTCCTATCTACCCCTTCCGTCTTCCATCACTTCTATCTCTCTTCCTTCTATCTACTATACGTCTCACTTATTTTCCCCCTTCCTTCAGTTCTACCCATTCCTCCTATCTTCTATCCTTCCCTAACTTCCTCCTATCTACTCATACGTGCCTCTTTCCATTCCTTCCCCTTCTGTCCATTTTTCCTGTCCTCTTCCCTTTCCTAACTTGCTTTGTCCACTTCTCCCTCCCTTTCCTCTTTCCTCCAATCACATCCCTCCCTCCCTTTCCTTTTCCTCTTCTCTCCAGTCCTATCGATTCCTCCCTTCCTTTCCCCTTCCCTCCCCTCTTGTTCTCTTCTCTTTCCACTCTTCCTCCTATTCACTTCTCCCTTTCTTTCCCCCTTCCTCGAATTCTATCCTCCCTCCCCTCCACCTCCCGCACCTCCTTTCATCCCTCGAAGCATCCAAGAACGTACTCCTCCCTCGTTTATGGGCCTATCTGTTATATTTATTGCTTTACGTCCTAGGCAAACAGCTACCGTTGCTTGCTGGGGTGGGGAACGAGGGAAGGGTTGAAAGGGCAAAGGTGGGAGGGTGGGTCAGTGGAGGCGGGACCGTGCAAGGGGAAGCGTGTCGAGTGAGGGGAGGGCAGCCCAAGCGTGACCTGTCCAGCACTCAAAAGAAAGAGAAAACAAAGATGGTAAGAGAAAATTAAATAGCGTTAGAGGAGGAGAAGGAGGAATTGGCGGATTTATGCGAGAATTTATGATGACGAGAAGGAAAAAGAGGAGAAGGTGGAGGAATATGTAAAATGAGACAGCGATAGGTTCTGAGGTCCTTACTAAGCTGTGTGTGTGTAACTGTCCTACAATAACTGCTAGTGGAGGAGACAGGATAGCAATGTACAGGAGGAGGAGGAGGAGGAGGAGGAGGAGGAGGAGGAGGAGGAGGAGGAGGAGGAGGAGGAGGAGGAGGAGGAGGAGGAGGAGAAGGAGAAGGAAAAGGAGAAGAAGAAGAAGAAGAAGAAGAAGAAGAAGAAGAAGAAGAAGAAGAAGAAGAAGAAGAAGAAGAAGAAGAAGAAGAAGAAGAAGCACCATCACCACCACCATCACCATCACCACCACCACCACCACCATCCACACACACACACACACACACACACACACACACACACAAAAAAAAAAAAAAAAAAACTCAAGGCCAGTGAAAATAACAACAAACAACAATAATGACGAAAACAATAAAGAAGATGAGGGACAAAAAATTAAACAAATAAGAACAAGACCACGAACAATGAAAACGTTAAATATACAAGTACAGTACACCCCCCTCCCCTTCCACCCCAAAGACTCCCCCCCCAGGCCACCCTGCTGCACCCACCTTCCTTGCCCTTCCCCAGAGAGAGAGAGAGAGAGAGAGAGAGAGAGAGAGAGAGAGAGAGAGAGAGAGAGAGAGAGAGAGAGTTACAATGACGCAGAATCGCCAAATTTGATGCACATTTTTCTTTATCTTAAGCCAATCATCATATCATCATCATCATCATTTCGTTTCAAATTCTTATTTTCCCTTGATGATGATGATGATGATGATGATGATGATGATGATGATGATGATAGTGGTGATGAATAGGAAACAGGTATTCGTGTGTGTCCATCCCTATAAGTAAACCTAAATAACTTACAATAAATTCTGAACAGAGATGACACTAGGATATTAAGAGATATAACTGACTGATAAACTGTCTGACTGATTGACTAATTAACCCTTTCACAGTTATTTTATCACACCTTTCCTTTAATTACTAACCCCTCTGAGACATCTTTCCTTGTTCTATCGCCATCTCCAAACAGTGTACTGGCTAGAAATTGCAGAATCAACTCTTTTTTTAACCCCTTCTTTCTTCTAGATGTTTATAATTATTGACTCCATGCATTACTTTTTAGTCCTGTTAATTATTACATATCGCACTGGGTTAATTGAGTGACCGCATGACTGAATGAATGATCTAATGATGCCACAACAACAGTATCACACGGCTCCACCTGTAGAGGGCAGGATGAGAGGATGGAGTTGGTGATGAGTGCAGAAGTGAGAGGTGCTTAGGGAGAGGGGAGAGAACAAGGAAGAGTTGAGAGGCAGCCTGGGTGATGATGATACTTAGAGATGAACATGGAGGGGAATAGACCAGTTTTTTGGGAGTTGACGTGTGGGAGGAGTGAAGGGGCGGGGGTGGTGAAGAGGGTTGTGGATAGGGTAGGGGAGGATGGATGAGGAAAGGAGGCAAGGGTAGTGTGAGGTAGAGAGAAAGACGTCCGGGGAATATCCTTGCCTGACGCTTGTGGGGAGCTTGAAGGAAGGGAAGGAAGCATGACTGCCTCTCCCCCGCTTCATTAATTTATTAGGAAAACCCAAGGCCGGCAAGACTTTTCGCTATAATCCCTTCCTCACAAAACTGGATTGTCTCTCGCTACGCAGCATAGGCAAGCTACCTACCTACCGTCTTACTCACTTACACACCCTGACAAACACGTACAAACACGTATCCACTCCCTATCATTATCTCCCGACGTGTTTTGACTGGGTAATTCCTACAGCCGGGAAAGTATCGGGGGTGTACTTACAGGGCGATTAAATGCTGCAAATCCTCTTGGTAGTCGGATGAGAATAAGAAAAAAAATAGATGGAAGATATATTGAGAAGGCCCAGCCATTAGCATTATTTCCTGACGTGTTTTGATCAGATAATTTCTACACGCAGAAAATAAATATTGGAGATGCACTTTAAAGACGATTAAGAGAACTAGACATCTTCGTGGCAGTCGGATCAGAACCAAAACGCCGAAAAAAATAAATAAATAAAGAAGTCATATTGAATACATGCGTATATTATTACGTACAAAATATTATATTTTACTATACTGAAGCAAATACGAATATAGAATTAAAATAGAAATATGAAATAGAAATACACACAATCTTACATGCATTAATACGAAGCCAATTGAAGATATAAAATCAAATGTTCCTAAGGACTCATAATAAATGTACACTCAAAAAACCCGATTAAAAAGTGGACAGTAGTATTGGAATTAAGACCCAAGACCCTTATCATCTCCACCATCACGACCTGACATTTAGAATACCGCATCTTGTCCAGGTAACACGGCACCTCTGCACCTTTACACCTTTGCACCCTGGACGCCCCGCACAAGGAGATGAAGAAAGATGAAAGCGCATCCCTCCCATTCCTCCCATCCCTCCCTTTCCCCAGGTGAGACGGGGACACAGTTACCTGGTCACGCTCAGACGGTCCTGCCAGCATCCGCCCCGACCCGAGCTGCCCCCCACGCCCTTCCCACACGCAGAATCTGGAGGAGAGCAACACCATCTGACCTCGGAAGACTTGTATATATACGTCCCGCTGCTATCCTCACCCACCGTCCGCAGCCATCCTCTCAGCTGACAACATGAAGACTGTGAGTACTGCTTAGTGTGTTGTGGTGTGTTGTATTGTGTGTGTGTGTTGTGTGTGTTGTTTGTGTGTGTGTAGTAAGGTGTTGTTAAGTGAAAATTGTTGTGGTGATTGTGACATAGTTGTATTTTGTTGTTAAAGTGAAATATGATGAAATTTGCAAGTGCAGAATGATTGAAGGAAATTATGCACTATCAAAAGACAATAATATCACCGGCAGTAATAATAATAATAATAATAATAATAATAATAATAATAATAATAATAATAATAATAATAATAATAATAATAACACGAGGAAGACAAAACAGACAAGAACGCAATGCACTCTATCACGTCTTATTCTTTCTGCATCTTTCCTCCAAACACAAACTCTTCTATGACAAATTCGCAACTTCCTGTAAGTGAAGAAACACAAAATTACAATGCGAACTCTCTCTCTCTCTCTCTCTCTCTCTCTCTCTCTCTCTCTCTCTCTCTCTCTCTCTCTCTCTCTCTCTCTCTCTCTCTCTCTATCTATCTATCTATCTATCTATCTATCTATCTATCTATCTATCTATCTATCTATTTATCTATCTATCTACCTCTAACACTGATGCGCCTTACATCAATCTGTCAACCAGCCAATCAATTAATTAATCTTATATCACTACGGCAATTACTTTTATGTTACTTAATAAAAGCATCATTTTTTTTTTTTTAGGCATCAAGGTCCGTATTCAGAAATGCTTTGCTCTTTCACCACTGCTATTTTCAAAGACCACGGGAATGATGAGCCAGGTTTTCAAGACTTTTTTTTTTCCTTTTAATAATGTAGATGTCATGTTTATACGTCACTAGAACCATAAAAAAAAACACTCTTATAAACTCGTGTAGCTTCAACTAGAACCATTTGATTGAAAGTAGTGCAGTTGCGGCGCAGAGGAGTTTCAAAATGTGGTGTCAAGTAGTTTACTGTCAAAAACACCAGTAATACAAAAAGTTACAATCTCGTTTTTGTCCAACTTAGAAAATAATAACACCTTGTAGGAGGGTAACACCTGAAGTCAAACCAAGCATAAGAGCATAAGCTAAACTAGAAAAAAAATATCCACACAAATAATCATAACAAAAACTAAAAAAAACAATATAAGAAGCTACAATTTAAATACTAAGCAATAATAATACTAGAAAACAAATACAACTAAAAAAAATACACTTCTCATTCATTCTTCAGGTACTCCTCGTGTGCCTGGCCGCCGCTGCCCTGGCCTCCCCTCAGTTCAGTCGCTTCCCTTCCCGCTTCTCCACCCGCCGCTTCCAGACCTTCTCCGCTCCCCTGCCCACCCCGGCGCCCAGGATCGACTACCGCCCCATCGCCATCCTGAGAGACGAGCGCGAGAACTACGGCGATGGCAACTTCCGCTACGAGTTCGAGACCGAGAACGGCATTAGAGTGAACGCCCTCGGCACTCCAGGATTCCGCGGCCAGAGCAACATCCGGGGTTCCTACAGGTGATTTTTTTGTGCCTCTGGTCTTTTGTTTCTTACAAGTTTTTTTTTGTTTTTTTTAGTTGGGTTCGCTGTTTCTTTAATGTATTCTTTTCTATTTGTTTCTTCTGTTTCTTGTGTGTCATTCTTTCGTTTATGTTTTTTTTTTTATGCAGTTTCTCTCTTCCACTTATCTTTGGTGTTTTCTATGATGTTACTTATTTTTTTTATTTATTTATTTATTCATTATTATTATTATTTTTTTTTTTGGGGGGGGAGATGGGGTATCTTGTTTTGGTTCAGGGTTTTAAAGAGGGGAAAAGAAGTGTGTTTGTGTTTTCATCTTTTTTTTTTCTTTTCCTTATTTTTTCTATTGTTCTCATTTTTTTTTTCTATACATCTATCTTTTTCCTCTTCTTTTCTGCTTATTTGTTATTTTGCTGTCCTTTATCTTCGTTTTTTTTCTTTTTTCATTCTCTCTCTCTCTCTCTCTCTCTCTCTCTCTCTCTCTCTCTCTCTCTCTCTCTCTCTCTCTCTCTCTCTCTCTCTCTCTCTCTCTCTCTCTCTCTCTCCATCACCAGGTCCCATTCATCATCCTCACCCTCAATGGATTCCGTTCTTTTCTCCCTTGTTTTTTACCGCCTCCCTGTCACATTTCCTCCCCTCACCTGTCTCACGCGTCCTTCTTGGCCTGACGGAGCACCTTTTCTTGTGCCCCAAACAATGGACTGCGTCGCCTCGTAGCCTATTAATCTTACTGCACTCCTCTCCCCCCCCCTCACTGCCCCTCCTCACAGCGCCTATAGAAGCCACAGGTGTACATTAAGGTGTTTCAAGGTAGCAGGTGGCACAGTGAGAGGAAGTGATGTGTTCTGATAAGGGTGTATGTAAAGCAATGCAACTACCTGGCCTGGTTACATAAAAAGGGGCTTCTGTAGATAGCATAAGGAAGTAAGGTAAATAAAGGAAGTGATGTTTTAACCCCTTCCCTAATGCAGCCATTCATGACACTAAGGACAGTGCATGAAACCTTTATTAAGTGTGTACCAGAAAGTAAACTGATTAAAAGAACAGTTTTTGGGCGAATTTCTAGCTAGTATAGTGGTTAGTGATGGCTGTAGAGGAAGATGAAATATCTCAGAGTGCTTAGTGGTGAAGGAAAGATGTGCCAGATACCAGTGAAAGTGTTAATAACGGTGTAATGTAACGCAACCACTTGTTCTCGTAAATTATATAAAAATGCTTCTCTGTGTTGTATAAGGCTAGGTAGCGATTAGATATTCAAACTTCTGTAACTCCTTTCCCCGCTCATAACGCCACAGAACCCCATTCCAGCGGGGACTCAAATAATACTCTTCACTTAATGATTTCTCTTCCCCGCCGGCGCCATGACACGATTGTCGGGGCGCTTATATTAATCAACTCATGTCTCATCCAACCAGCTTCTAAAACCCTAAGATTGAAAGTATGTATCGTGTTCTTCGTGCAAAATAACAATGCTTTCCAGTGTGATTTATAGGAAGGGCACGTCATTCTAATCCTTGTATTCTACTCTTTAACGCCTCAGTCTTGCCTTTTCCAGTCCAAAAATACGAAGATTAAAAGCGTGCACCGTATTCTTAGTGCAAAATATTCATGCTTTCCTGTCTGATTTACTTATAAGATGTAATCGTAATTTTAATCCTCATCCTCTGCTCTCTAACGGCTCAGTTATCTCCCCGTAGCTACCCTCTTCCTAATGGTGGGTTCGCTGAGGTGAACTACGTGGCTGATGAGAACGGCTACCGCGCTGAGTCCCCGCTGATCCCCACGCCCCACCCCCTCCCCGCCCACGCCATCGAGCAGATCCGCATCGCCGAGGAGCAGCGCCGACGAGGCATCACCTGGGAGTAAATGAAGGAGCAGAGCGGCCCGTCACTAGTGGGCTGCTACCTGTCCGTCACACCTGCACACTCCACCTGGAAGTTTCACGAGTGTGTTAGTCCAGAGTGTCAGTGTGAGTGTGTGACGGATGTTGCGTTACCATCTTAAGTCTATGTTTATGTACCCTAAGTCACATGTCAATTTAAAGGCGTTACATTGATCATTTCATTGGATGTAGTAATTAAGGTAAGGGTTCGTGCGGCGGCGGGTCCTGTCCAGTCCAGTCCCGGTGGTTTCCATGTAAGAGGAAGTGAAAGTGACGAATAAAGAGCAACGATTCCAAGTAAGACGTGTTTCTGTGAATTACGACGTGTTTGTATGAGTTAACCCTTTCAGTACGATATACGACATTTCACAACGTCAAAAGCAACGCATGGAATGTTTATAAGCACGTATAAAAAAGGCAATAAAAAAAAGAGTACATTTGGAGTTCCTAGGCAGTATAATGTTTGGAAATGGCTGTGGAATAAGAAAAGATGTCTCAGAGTGGTTGGTAATTAAAGAAAGATGTGACAAAGAGCAATGACAGGGTTGAGCTACACGCGTTGAAGGGAAGTGGGAAGAGATGAAGCCCAATACAGAATAAATATCGTGTTCTGGGGTTTTTCAGAGACGAGAGAAGACGAAAGTGGGAGAGGAGGAGAGGCAGTATTGTTGTGACTCAGGGAGTAATAAATATATGCTCGTGCAAGAACTGGTGGTTGGAAAGGAAAAAATATAAATACAAGCTACAAAGGAGGTAAATTTGATGTGATGCAACATTTAGGAAAACGGCATCATAGAAAATATTGACGAAATGACGTGATGGAAAAAAGATATAAAAACTGACGCCGAAAATGCAATTCATAACATTTCTTTTACTTTTTGCCACCACCACCAATACATACATACATACGAGTACATACATACATACTACTACTACTACTACTACTACTACTACTAATAATAATAATAATAATAATAATAATAATAATAATAATACTAATAATAATAATAATAACAATAACAATAATATGTAGATCGTGTTCGCCTGGCCAGGTGTTCACGAGTCATCAGTCACGTGGGGCGGCGGCAGGACAGGCAGATGGGATGATAAGGGAAGTCTCATATAATCTTACGGCAATTCATCGTGTAGTTGAATAATAAAATAAAAGATTATTCAAGTAAATTATAAGCCGCAAACGTAGCAAGAGGAAGAGGGCACCGTGGGAGTCACGGGGTGAAGAGGGCGAGAGAAAGGCAATGAGAAGAGGAGGCAGAACTCAATCTACCAGACTAAAGGTCGCATTACAAGGGTAAGCTCACCGCATTATTTCAACTGGATGATCGACTTCGTGCGAGGATCTCTCTCTCTCTCTCTCTCTCTCTCTCTCTCTCTCTCTCTCTCTCTCTCTCTCTCTCTCTCTCTCTCTCTCTCTCTCTCTCTGTTCTTATTGCTATTGTTATTGTTGAAAAAAAACTATCAACATCAAGAACAATAACAAAACAACAATAAAAGTGTCAGTCCATAATGAAACTAAAAAAGACTCTCATTTAAATCATTACATTTGATAACAATATATCATGATCAAGTGTTTTAAGTTATCTAATCTAAATCACAACATCCCTGTCCCCTCACCGTGCTGGCGTGGCGGGTTTCGCGTGCAGCCTCGTCACACTCGTAAAAGCAAACAGTGCACACACTCACATCCCTACTGGAGAGTTTCTCAACAGTTAAAAGACACTTGACATTATTTCACAAGTTTCATCGTTCAAGATCTGCTAGAATGTGCTGCTGTTGCTCAGTTGTTGATGTATCTGCCTGACCAAACTCCTGAAGGTAAGAGAAAGAAAGAAACAAAAATAAAAATGCATCCAATGCTTCCTGAGAAGTGAAGGCAGAATACTACAAAAGTAGAGAGAGAAAAGACATTCTTGTATTACAACCTCTTTAAATAAATTATACCAAAGAAGGTTTATTCATTTGTCGACAATTCTTACAGCGAGATCCCAGAAGCTAAATATAAAGAATAATGCCGTGTTCCTGCGTGGGTGGCGAGGATAGAGGAGCACTCGCACGTGTGGTAGGAGTGTGAAGAAATAAAAGTTTGAGTGAGCCACGACACTGCAACAACGAGATCATTCTTCGCTGAACAGGATCACGAGAAAATCCTTCCCTCCTCCTGAGAAGCTGCCGAGGACCAGGATCAGACTTGGCAACCTGCGGACCACGAGTACTTTGAGGAGGACTGACTGCAGGGTCGAGAGGAGGGTTAATGAAGGTTCCCCCAAAAGAACCATAATTCACAAACCTGACATCTCATAACAAGGTGGCGGAAAATCCCCAACTAACAGCCGATGGTAATTTCCCGCAGATGAGCTTGACAGTAGTGGTAAGGCTGGTGTAGGCTAGTTACTGCCGACACGATATTCACTAGGGAGGTTTACAAAAAGATCAGACAAATTTATGGATGAGGATGATAGGTAGGTATGATATGTAGGTATGTTTCATACGTTGACTGCCACTTGTAGGCCAGATGACTTCTTGCAGCTTCCCTTATTTTCTTATGTTCTTATGTTAAGATGTAGTTTATAAAGCAAAAATAGAACAGAATAGAATAAAATTAAAGGAAAAGAAAAACAGAAGAGAATACATTAAAATTAAGGGAAAACAAAATACAAAAGAATAAATAAAATAAAAGAGAAGGAAAATAGAAGAGAACTTAATAAAAGAAAAAGGAGAACACAGTAGAATAAAATAAAGAAAATAAAATATAATACAATAAAAATAAAGGAAAAACAAAATAAAATAATATAAAAAAGAAAACAGAACACAATAAAAAAAAATCAACTCACTCAACTGTCCCCTTCTACACTGAGCACCATCAGCCTGTCCATTACTAATAATTTAAACTGGAAACTTTATATCTCATCTCTAGCTAAAACAGTTTCTATGAAGTTTGCCGTTCTGAGTCACCTCTAACAGTTTTTCCCAGTCCCATCGGGGGCCTTATCCCTCCATATAAAGAGCATGCTTCGCATAATGGGGGAGGGCGGGTTCCACTCATACCGCTCTTTTAGAAAGGGTGGAATCGAAAGCTTTTCGTCTTATCAACTCTTCTCCTATAACTGAGTGTCTTCAGCTATAATGTTGCATCTCTTGCTTTCTTCTACCACTATTTTCATGCTAACTGCTCTTCTGATATTGTTAACTGCCTGCTTCTGTGTTTCCTCCTTCCTATGACTTGGACTCTTTCAAAAGGGAGGCTTCAAGAGACTTAGTCTTTTTTTTTTTTTTTTTACATTTTATCTGACATCTCTATTGGAACTGGCAATAAGTGGTTCTTTTTTGTACATAATTTCTGTTGCCCTTGGCCAGTGGCCCTCTTACACACACAAAAAATCCTTCCCTCCTCCCGCAGCCTTGCTGCACAAGTCTTTCTACTTTCTCTCACCCCTATTCTGTCCACCTCTATAATGGAAGATTCTCAATCATTCATCCCTTTTTCTGGAAAACTCTTGAAGTCCATGCCTGCTTCTGTACTTCCTCCTTCCCATGACTTGAACCCTTTCAAGGGGGGAGGTTTCAAGACACTTATCGTCCAATTTTCGATTATCATTTCTGACTGTTTGCTCCCCTTAGCCGTTGCCCCTCCTTCATGATATATATATATATATATATATATATATATATATATATATATATATATATATATATATATATATATATGTGTGTGTGTGTGTGTGTGTGTGTGTGTGTGTGTGTGTGTGTGTAATTTCTCATTGATACAGTACTTGTTTTTAGGATTTACTCATCACCTAAGAAAACGCCATAAAAGTGTAAATATTGCGATGTCGCGCAGGAATTTCTTACATTAATAAATTAATCAAGTAATTGCTTTACTCTACAAAATCCCAAAATAATGGAATACATCGTGCAATATTTTTGATCAGCTGCTGTGCTGCAGGGATGGCTCGTGCCAGAGTAGCTGCCACAGTCTTGATTGATCTCTTTATGAACACTTGCATACTCGTCTTTCAAGAATCTAGTTTGGTGCCCACCAGCTCTTTAATGTCCTGCATCTTGAGTTCTCTTCCCACTCTCATTTCTGCTTGTTAGTATTTGTGCTTATTTGACTTCATGCGACTTCGAAAACAACGAAAAATCAATATATTGCAGGCGCTTGTACTGAAAAGCAAGCAACACACCTCCATTTTGTCCATCTTCTGACGCCACTTTTCGTCGTGAGTTTGACACGACATCAGACCATCCTTTGCATCGCGCTGCGCGGTCAGACTGAAGGCTTTTTTACAAATCAACCAAAACCAAAATGCATTCAGTTCTACAAATCAGCCGAGTAGTGGTGGTGAAGCGAGAGGGCACGGGGAGCCCCACCATGCTGACGGTGGCGTACAAGGGCTGGTGGCAGACGCCCAAGGTGCACCTGCGCCTGGCTCTGGACCCGGTACCCAAGGGCGCCCAGCAACTGCGTGGGACGGGGAAGTGTGAGCTGCAGCAGAGGTTCTCTCGAGGCAGGGGACCCATGCTGCGGGTTAAAGGCCCCACCAGGAAGTTGGTGGTGCGCCTGTACAAGGGGGGAAGCCTCAAGACCCAGGCCGAAATTACCCTGGGCGACCTTCTCTCCCGCACCGCCGAAGAGGTCACGCAGATCCCCTTCGAGCTCAAAGAGGGAGGCAAGATGGAAAAAGCCTTCGTAGAGATGGAGCAGATCAGTCCCAACCCTACACCACTGCCTCCACCAGTGTTCCCGATAACATTCAAGTTCCTCTCCCAGGACATCTCACCTGGAGACATAATGTTCCCGCCCGCACGGGAACCAACGCCCTTCAGGCTCAAGCAGCTGGTGGAGGACATGTACGGGCCTGCAGCTGACAGGACTGATTGGTCTAAGCCTTTCACACTTGTCCCTGAAAGCTTAGCCGAAGATGATGGCAGCCATGGTGGCACTCAGTCACTGCACACGGATGCGTGCAGCACTGACACCGGATCATGCAGCGATTATGACACAGCCGACGATGACGCTGGATCATGCAGTGACTATGACACAGCCGACGATGACGCCTGGACCCAAGACAGTGACCAGGATACAGATGAAGAGTGGACCTCCCCGCTGGACGAGCACCTGACCTCAGACAAGGAGAATTCTCCCCTTCTCCTTGATCTGACCTCAGACCAGGAGACCTTGCTCTCTCACGATGACCTGATCTCAGACCAAGGCGCCTCGCCCCTTGACGAGCACCTCGCCTGCCACAGCCGGCAGAGTCGCGAGGCAGAGTCGTGCACTGTGCAGTTCCCGCCGCTGCCGTTGCCTCGCCTTCGCAGTGCTGACCGAAGGGACATCTTGGGCCGGCGCTGGCTCTCCGATGACGTCATTGACTTGGCTCAGGAGATCCTCCAAAGACGTTTTCCAGAGACTCGCGGCCTGTACGCCTGCGGCGCGGCCTTCACCCTGCCGCCGCTCCAGCCCGGCGCCACGTCTCTTTTCCTGCAGGTGGTGAACCGCTCTGCGCCGCTGCGCCTGGATTCCATGGCGGACTATGGCCGCCAGGCGGGTACCCACTGGCTGCTGCTGTCCTCTTACGGTGCGAGGCGCAGCGGCCAGCTGGCGGTGTACGATTCCATGTACAACAGCCTGTCCGCCTGCACGAGTGAACTAGTGGAGCAGCTGCAGGAGCTGCACGTGCCGCCACCGGGCGCGATAATGCGGCCTGTGCAGCACCAGAATGACGGGTACAGCTGCGGCCTGTTCGCACTGGCCTTTGCCTTCAGCATAGCAGTGGGGCAGGACCCGTGCACCGTGCGCTACGATCGGGCCAGCATGGCACCGCACCTGGTGAGGTGCCTCGAGCACGGCGTCGTGCAGCCCTTCCCTTCCGTACCAGCGGCAAGAGGCTGCTGAGGAGATGCACGGCATCTCAGGAATGATTTCAACTGGCACTTTTCTTAAGATTTCTTTATGAACGACCATGACTGACGCGCCTCGTCATTATTCATCTTCATTCATGAAGAAGTGGCCGACACATCTACTGACACACAATATTCATAACTCGTGCACCAAACACTGATACGATCACCGCAACTCGAGAGTTCAAAGGATTGTGTTCCCTCGGGATGTTTTAGGGTTTTTGCTCAGCTACAATAAAATGTTACAAGAAAATGTAAACAGCTTTCAGCTGTTTGCCAATGTTCCTTTTTTTAACAGTTCATATACAGCCATGATTTACTTGAGTTAATTAAGTAAGTGTTTCCTTGATCGTTGTCTTCCGTATAGGCAATCTTTTCCACGTTTGTTTATTGTACGTACAGGCAGAGCAGCGCTTTAATTAACGCAGATTTTGGTAACGTTCTCCAAGTGTGTGTGTGTGTGTGTGTGTGTGTGTGTGTGTTGTGTGTGTGTGTTGTGTGTGTGTGTGTGTGTGTGTGTGTGTGTGTGTGTGTGTGTGTGTGTGTGTGTGTGTGTGTGTGTGTGTGTGTGTTAGAGAGAGAGAGAGAGAGAGAGAGATTAACGTATGACTGACTGTATACATAATATTTTCTTTTTCATTCTTGTAAGATTACAATGCCTTTAGCATCTAATGGCCGCGGGGGTGGGAGGGGGAACAGACAACCACTACCAGTCGCGTCCCTCGAGTGGCGGATGACGGAACCCTTCTTTGGAGGGCTGACCCAAATATGTTGAATAAGGAGCCGTGGACCAAACACAAGTCAGGACAGGCCTAACAAGCCGCTGCTGGTTTTTCAAATGCTCCTGAAACGCACAATGATGATGCTGGACTGACCTTTCGGATAACGACTAGGCCTGACATTATACCCGATAATGACCATGGAAAAAAAGGAAGACACACAGGCTTCGTGTAGGCACCCTGAATGTTGCCAACATTAGAGGAAAATAAGAAGATATCATAGAAACAATGAAAGAGCGCAGTCTTGATATCAATGGGCTTTGTGAAACAAGAGAAAAGGGAGAAGGCAAACCAATATTACACGAGGATTATAATCTAATTACGAATGAAGCGAAGTATACTATGGAGGTTTTTTTTTTTTTTTTTTTTTTCATTTTGAGCGGCCCTGCCCGGCCCGACCGTAACGCTATTCAAATGCTGATATCGCCTGAACTAAGCGGCCGATCGTAACGAAATTAGCACCATTTGATAGCACAACTCTTTATCAATTTTATATGATATAGCTTTCATCTCTTCTGTTCAGTGAAGTCAATGCGTAACTTGCGAAATATAGAAGGGTGTCGAAAATGGGATTTATCAAAAACTACTCAACCAATTTTAATGAAAATTTAAATGTGTCATGTTGTTATAATTTTAATAAAATTTCTTAAGTCAACTTTTAAGTAGCGCTGCGCATGTGCAAAGTCAAAATTCCAACTTTTTAGCTAATTAACTGATCAAGCTCAATGTTTGTTCTTAATAAGAGTAATACAAGTTATAACGAAAAAGCATGTCAAATTTGCAACACTCCTGCGCATGCGCAAAATACAGTATAAAACTTTTTGTAAAGTGACCGTCAGTTTTCTGCAATTTTCACCAACTTCCTTTTGTCTCAACGAGAGCAGATACATACTTCTGAACACAGAACGCTATACAGCACAACCATCGGGCTCTCGCAAAGGTTTGAGCTAGAGTGATTTGAATGTACGGCAAGTGCGCGATGTGCGGGGTGCCGGAATTGCCTCTCCCTCAAAAAAAAAAAAATAATAATAAATAATAAATAAATAAAATAAAATGATTGTCAAGTAGAGTGGTAGATGAAAGGAACGGACTCACTAATCAAGTTGTTTAGTGTTAAAACATTAGGGAGCTTTAAGGGAATATAAGACGGATTTATGGATGGGGATAATAGGTGGAAATAGGTAGGTATATTTCATACAGGGACTGCCACGTGTAGGCCTGATGGCTTTTTGCAGCTTCCCTTATTTCTTATGTTCTCTCTCTCTCTCTCTCTCTCTCTCTCTCTCTCTCTCTCTCTCTCTCTCTCTCTCTCTCTCTCTCTCTCTCTCTCTCATTGAAATACCCCTTCCACTAATGCATTACCGACAGTTTCGCTCGTCAATCGCCTTCCGAGGTGTTTTACTGGTTTATAAAGAATGTAATGATGGTCGGCACGGCGTGGCATTTGTGTTATCCCTAGAGACTGTGAAGAGAGCTGATAGTACAGTGTACAAAAATGAAAGAATTATAACAGTAACACTGAAACTGCACCTAATACAAGTGGCGTTGATACAAGTGTATGCATCACAACAAGGCAAACCCCAAGCTGAGAAAGAAGAATTTTATCGTTTACTCCAAGACGTAATAGATACTATCAAATACAGAGAAAATTTAATGATTGTTGGTGATTTGAATGGACATGTTGGAATAGAGAGAAAAGGCGTGGAGAGCATCATGGGGGCACACGGCATAGGAGACAGAAATGAAGAGGGAAATAGAATCTTGGACTTTTGTACTGTAAACTGTCCATAAGTGCATACTTTCTTTAGACACCAAGAGTCACATAAGTGGACCTGGTACAAGCGTAATAGAGAGTTACTGAGGAACACATACTATTCTGTGATCGATGTTTCTCATTAACAATAAAAAAAATTATTCCGTAATGTAAGAGCAATACCATCAGTATCTGCACTCTCTCGTGGTGTCTTAAGAAACCACACCAAGACAGACCATTTTGTTCAGCTTTAGAGGATGGCGCGGTATACAGAAGGTCACGCCCTGAACCACACCGCTCTGACCTAGAGTGTCAGCTGCTCGTACAGAATTTACCCTAAAAGAATGTTGGGAAATTAAGGAAATGACAAAGCGCAGTCTGGTACGAGTATGTGTGACTCCTGTGAAAGAGTGACAGGAAATGCCGAGTCGAGGAAGAGGTCTTGTGAACGTACTCATGTGGTGAAAACGACAAGCCGAATAAGATTTTTTTTAATCTTTTTAACGCTTGCTTTTGGGTCTGACTTTCGGAACATGTGGGCTGGCAGTAGGGATTCTTCTTGGGTCCCTGCCCCTTCCAGCACCCGAGCCACTGAGGCACAAGCACTGCACCTCAGTGCTTGTCCCAAGCTCGGATAAGTGGAGAAGGCATCAAATTTTTGCCAAATCACCATGTGAATCTAATTTACTGAGGTGACCTTCTACGAGAGACAGGCCGAAAAAAGAAAAATGTGTTCTCCATTATAACAACCATTCATTGCATTCAATTTTCCCTTTCAAGTGTTTTAATAGGTTGCTTATTTATATCCACATGAGAGTTCGTTGTTATAAATAAACCATGAACTTGCAGTATCTTATCCTCTGTAAATTTGTGGTCAATGAAACTCTGATATAGTCTGATTTAACTTATATAAACCATATTCCCTACTTATAAAAGATTTCCTATGGTGACTTTATTACTCAAATAATCTTTTTTTTTTCATTTACTATGAGTGACGGGAAAATCTTCTGCAAATATGAGGAAAACATTGAAAGAATAGAAATAAAAAGAAAGTGACCGGAATGCAGGAAGGAGGCAATAAGGTGACGAAGGAGGAAGGAGCGAGGAAATAAAGAAGGGTAAAGAGTAGAAGGAGAAAGTGATAGAAATACAGGAAGACAGTAAAGGTGACGGAGGAGAATAAGAGTGAGCAACGGAAGAGTGTGGAGGAAGAGTCGAAGGTGAGAGAAGGTTGAGAGGAGGAAAGAGAAGGGTGAGAGAGGCGAAGAATGGAAGGGGTGGGGAAGGCCATAAAGTGAATGACAGGTTTGGCATTTCTATTCTTCTTTCAGTGTTCTTGTGTGTCTCCTTCACTCCTGTTAGATTTTCTTCTTTTCTCTCATCGTTTTTTTTTTTTTTTTCCTTCTCTGCCATTACAATTGGGACTTCTTCCGCTGCCATCGCCATCACCATCACCATCATCACCACAACAACAATACTTCAATCACCGCCGTGACCACCACTTTCCAACACCTTTACACTCCTTCAGACACCATTACTTTAAAGAACACCATTGTAATTTTAATGCATGTTATATTCCATTTTCTATCTTTGTTTCGCTTCTTCCTCTTCATCCTCTCACTTTATTCATCTTTTTTTAGACCTTACTCATTAATTTTCGGGTTATTCCTTTTGTGTGCAAAAAATAAAAGATAAAATGCATGAGAGAGAGAGAGAGAGAGAGAGAGAGAGAGAGAGAGAGAGAGAGAGAGAGAGAGAGAGTGAGAGAGAGAGAGAGAGAGGGGGGGGGAATCATATACTAGACAGACAGAGGACAGAGGTAAGAGGAAAGATTCCTATGATAAGAACATGAGCGCTCACCTTAGCCTCGCCCTCTCTCACCCCACACCTCATTCACCTCCACAAGTCTCACAAAAAAAAAAAAAAAACAAGCATCAGTTACCTACCTATCATGTCCCCCTCCCTCCCTGTCCCCCACACCCCTATCATGTCCCCTCCTTTCCCTTCCCCCCCACGCTAGGTAATCTATACCCACAAACCCCATTTCACGCATACCTGCTTCCTTTTACCTGTCTGTCTCAACCTTACCTCCTGCATTTTTAAAAGCTGGAGTGATGGGAGGTGTTGAAGGATTGCTTAGTTAGGTTAGGCTGGGGTTGATTTGGTTAGGTTAGGTTAGGTTGGGACTGATTAGTTTAGGTTACGTTAGGTTAGGATGGGATGAGTTAGGTTAGGTTAGGCTGGGGTTGATTTGGTTAGGTTAGGTTAAGTTGGGACTGATTAGTTTAGGTTACGTTAGGTTAGGATGGGATGAGTTAGGTTAGGTTAGGTTGGGTTAGCTTAAGTTAGATTGGGATTAATTTGGTTAGGTTAGATTAGGTTGGGTTAGATTAGATTAGGTTAGGTGAGGTTAGGTTATGTTAGGGTATGGTAGGTTGAGACTGGTTAGGTTAAATTAGATTAGGTTGGGTTAGGTTACGTTTAAGTTATGTTAGAATGGGTGAGGTGGTCAGGCTGGAATTGGTTACGTTAGATTACGTTGAAATGGGATTGGTTAGGTTAAGTTAGGTTAGGTCGGGCTGGGATTAGTTAGGTTAGGTTAGGTTAGGCTGGGACTGGTTTCGTTAGCTTAGGTTAGGCTGGGATCGGTTATGTTACGTTAAGTTTTGTTAGGTTGGGATTGGTTAGATTATGTTAAGTATCCGCTTTTATTGCTGTATCAGTTTTAATTTTGTTTACTATTTTCACGAGTTACATAGGTTGGGTTATGTAACCAAGTCAAATCTTTCATTGCTGTTACATTTACTACAATTTTGTTTAGCGTATATACTTAATATTTAATAATATATGAGATACATAGATTACTTTAAGTTAAGTAAGATTTGTGACATTTCTACCTTCCCAAGTCTTTGTATTTTATCGTTTTACTTGCTTTTCTTTTTTTTTTTTACGTAAGAAAAATTTATAATATGATTAAAGATTTACTGAACATATGTATGTACACACTGTAAATCATGACATTGCATTATTCCTGTATAACTTTATTATTATTATTATTATTATTATTATTATTATTATTATTACTATTACTACTACTACTACTACTACTACTACTACTACTACTACTACTACTATATTACTACTACTACCCCTAATAATAATAATAATAATAATAATAATAATAATAATAATAATAATAATAATAATAATAATAATAATAATAATATATCAGACATTTATAGTATTAACAAGTGATACGAGTATATTACCACTATTGTCGTTAACATCATTATTTTTATCATCATCATCATCATCATCATCATTCAATATTACAATTTATACCACTGGATTAGGTACCCGTGTGAACTCCCGCCTTATCACTCCTATATTCACTTTCATTGTTTGGAATGCTTGTCTTTTGATCAACACAAGCGGCGGGGGGGGAAGGGGCGAGAGGTTAAGTAACGCAAGAGGAATAAGAATAAAAAGTTTACCCGACCTGGTTAACACACTCACAGGCAAACACTGACAACATTCGCTGCGTCAGGAGAAGGGCCATATCCATCAACTTTTACCTTTCTCCTCACTCATCTCTGCTTACTGCTCGCCTATTCCAGTTCAGTTACCCTCCCTCCTTCCCCTCCTCCCTACTCTCTCTTGCCCCATCCATTTTATCCACCTCTTCCCTCATCCCCTCCTCTCTCCACCTTGCATGTCTCCTCTCACCCTTTCCCTCGGCATCCAGACTGAAAGGAAGAAAAAGCAGCTATGGAGACTGAAATCATGGCTAATTTAAAGGGTTTTGTTTTAAGACTCTCTCTCTCTCTCTCTCTCTCTCTCTCTCTCTCTCTCTCTCTCTCTCTCTCTCTCTCTCTCTCTCTCTCTCTCTCTCTCTCACTTTTACACACTTTTACACACTTTTACACGCATTAAACAACTACCGTTAATTACACAGGTGAGTGAGTAGTGACCCCTTTCACTCAGGTGCACAAGTGATCCTAAACAAGAGTAATAGTAGTAGTAGTAGTTTTAGTAGGTGACCTTTGGCCTATCACGGAGATTTAGTACTATACGGCCTCACACGAACACGGCAACGGCTGACCACCCCTAACACAGAAAAAGATTGTGAACTGCATGGAACTAATTACCTGAAGGTTATATGAGAGTACCACTTAGGTCACGAGGGTTAAAAGGAAGAGCTTAGTCAGTCACAGTAGGTGGATGAAATATTACATTAGCTGACTGATATGACGCTAATTACTTGCAGGTCATACAGGAGTAACACTTAAGTCACAGGAATTAAAAAGGCAGAGATGAGTTAGTCACAGAAAATGGGTGAGTTATTAGATGAATTGAATGACTGACTGACTGAGTGATTGACTTAAAGCGCCCAAGTCACACGGCGTCACACATCAAACGATAATATGAGTAGAAATTTAAAAAGTGCATTAAAAAATAAGATGAAAGATAATGGATTGTTTGGGTTAGTCTCTCGTTGCCATCTTATCATAATGTGTGGTAAGCAGTGTTATACTCTGCCCCTAAGAATGATAATATATAAACTATTGCCGCAACAACTAAGTCACATGGCGCCGGCTATTATTACAAGAAAGCGCTACCTCTCCCACCAAAAAATCTCCGTGAGCCATTCCGTGAGGCATCAGACCCCAACCCAGCCAGAAGGGAACAGTTGCAGTATATGTGCCAGGAAGGTCAGTCCTCGTCCCTTCAGACCCACTTCCTTCACTCTCTGTTTCCTTCCCTTAAGTGTGCGTGCGGATGTGAACAATTGTCTTGCCTTCGAGTATATACCTGTCCTCTCTCACAACCTCCGCCATAACCCACGCACATAGACCCTCCTCCCTCTCCACCCCCCCTCCATTGACACTCAGCAGCCAGCATACCCAGCCTGAGGATCCCCACGCTCCCTCACCTCCACAGCGGCTGCGTCTTGGATTCCTACACTTTCCGCACCACCTCGCCGCACTCTCGCGACGCTCATTCTCGCTGGGAACATCCGGAGTGCGCCAGGTGAGAGGCAGGGGTCGGTGGCCGTGACTGCCTGAGAACTGTTGTTTCATCTCGCAGGTACAATGTGTGTATATAAGGCAAACGACGCCTCTACTCGTCACAGTCTCCCCAGCAGCCTCATAACGCCGACATGAAGCTCGTGAGTACAGCAGAACATGGAAAAGTTTCGTAGTGATGGTGATTCGACAATGGAGTTCCTATACTTGTGTTTCGGAGAAAAAAAAAAAAAAAGTATCATGAATCTTTCAGCCAAAAGTTCACGGCGATCATTTTGAACTGTTGGTGCTTCACGGTCAGAATTGTTAATGGAAGGCAACACTTCTAAAATCTTGCTTTCTTTAATTCACTTTTTCTTAAACTGGGAAATGAGAATCTTCCACTGATGCAAAAAACAAAACAAAAAATGGTGAAACATATAAACTAAAAGCGATGTTCTCTTCTTCCCTTTCTTTCTCCTCATCCTCCTCTTCCTATTCCCCTTCGTCCTCCTCCTCCTCCTCCTCCTCCTCCTCGTCGTCGTCGTCGTCGTCGTCGTCGTCGTCGTCGTCGTCCTCCTCCTCCTCCTCCTCCTCTTCCTCCTCCTCCTCCCTCTCCTCCTCCTCGCTGCCAGATGCTGCTCCTCGTCGCCGTGGCAGTGGTCGCCGCCGCTCCTCAGCACCGTCACGTGCGTCAAAACTACGCCAGCAGAGGTCGGCAGCTGAGCCAGCCCCAGCCGCTGTCCCCTCCCGTGCAGAGCCTCCCGCCACAGCGGGCTTTCGCCCCCACCACCAACCAGAACTACCAACCCATCGCCATCATCAGCGACAACAGGCTGGACAACGGCGACGGAAACTTCAAATACGACTTCGAGACTGAAAATGGCATCGTGGTGAACGTGGTGGGCGCGCCAGGTTCGCAGGGGCAGAGCAACATGCAGGGCTTCTACAGGTGAGTCAAGGCCACTTACCCAAAGCACAGGTGTCGCATGTGTGGTGGTCACGTCATTCTCCACCAGGTATTATGCAACTGTTCGTGTCATTTCCTAATTGGTATTATGCAACGATCATGTAGATTTATGCAAGTATTTATAAAACTTTGCTCCTTTATCTTACTTTACTCAGAGCCACACTCTTTTTACTGCTCTCCCAAGCGCAGTACACTAGTAGCAACCAGGATTATCTACGTTAAAGATCAAAAGGTTTCCAAGCTCCTCAGTATTCTCACTTATTCTCGATCGCCGCTGCGAGGAGTGCAAGGTGAAGGGGTGGAAAGGAAGACGATAATGACGAAGGTGGAGAGTCAAGGTTTTTGTTTCTCTTCAAGGCTGTTCCAGTGATGTGATTCAAGACTAAATACTAGTAGTTTTCGTCTGATTCAAAATAACTTATTTCGTGTGTTTACGAATGAATGGGCGAATGCACTCTTACCAAAAGTCCTCGCAGACCACAGACAAAGGCAGGTGATCTGTGCTGCAATCACCTCTGTCTCAGGCTTAAGGCCAAGGAGACGGAGATGAATGCAGAGGTTGGAGACACTCCCCCTTCACTGCCACTACCCTTCCCTCCCTGCACAGGTTCCCGCTCCCTGACGGCAACATCGTCGAGGTGTCCTACGTAGCGGACGAATTGGGTTTCCGCGCCGAGTCCCCAGTCATCCCCACGCCCCCACCCATGCCTGAGCACGCCCTGGAACAGATCCGCATCGCCCAGGAGCAGCGCGCTAGTGGAGTCACCTGGGACCAGCAGGGCTTCAGACTCACCCGCTAGACAGAGACTCACAAACGAAGCGACACTCTATATAGGATTCCGTGGGATTTTTCGAGACTCAAGCTGATCCTGTCCTCTCAGAACGCCAAGGCACGGTCACCACTCCGCATATCCAGACCGGCCAGCCTCTGTGATTCAACGATATCTAAGCGATCCAAGAAAAAAAATATATACTCACTGAAAAATCCCACGGAAAGGTACACTCGATCACGGAAGTTTCTGTAGCACACTGTAAAAAAAAACAAATCTGCACCCATATATATATACAGGAATTATATATGTTACGCATAATGTGGACAATTGCCTAATGTGAACATTAGGCAGAAAATTGCCTAATGTGTACATCAAGCAAGTAGGTTGCGTAAAGTTTACAAATTGTTAACATTAGGCAAAAAATGCCTATTGTTCAAATTATGCAGCTCAATTTTGCCCAATGTGAATAACCTAACCTAACCTAACCTAACCTAACCTAACCTAACCTAACCTAACCTAACCTAACCTAACCTAACCTACAAACCCAAAGCTTCGAACAACATCTTTGCTCACAACAACTCGGTAACAGACCCAAAGTTTCGAACAACATTCGAACAAAACTGTAGACACTGGTTTGTCATTCAATTCACATTAGGCAAAATACCCTTGCCTAATTTGAAAATCATGCCTAAAGTGGACATTAAGCAAGTAAGTTGCCTATTGTCAACATCGTGCAAACAAATTGCCTAATATGAACATTAGGCAATTTCACTGCCTAATGTTCACATTAGGCAATTATCCACATTATGCGTGACATATATATATAGGCGACTTTTGCACGGCGACCCCCCAGTGCTGAGGCAGTGAGCGACGCACAGGCCCACGGCAGAGGTGACTGACACAGCTGCTGAGGTGTGTGTGTGTGTGTGTGTGTGTGTGTGTGTCTGTGTGTGTGTGCATACCTGGTGGCGGAGTCTGTCCTACATACACTAGCATACAATAAATAAAAGTGGCAAAAAAAGGCATTTGAGTTTTTTTTTTTTTTTATTATTATAACTTTAAGTACATCTTTATGAATGCAAACATGGATATAACTCTTGTACCTTTAATTGGCATTGCAAATCTATTTCTTTCATTTGGTGTTTGTCTGCTTTAAGTATATCTTTATAAATGCAAACATGGATATAAATAGCTCTTATATCTTTAAATAGCACCGCAGATTTACTTTTAAGAGTGTGTTTGGCTTTTTTTTTTTTTCGTGTATTTATTTATTTATTTATTTGTTACAGTTCGCCTACAACCATTCACATTCCCCTTAGCAGCAACACAAACATTCAATCACCAACTTTCCCTAAAGAACAACAAAAACGAAAAATTTCCATCACACACCCAGACTCCCACAACCCACACGCCCACACACCTGCCTCGCTTTATTTTACCTTGCCTTGAATTACTACACCCAACTCTCTCTCCCTCCCTCATTCATTCCCTACCACCTTTTTTTCCTTTCCTCTCAACCAGTCCCTCTACCGACCTTCATCCTTTCACCCTACACAGTCATCCAGTCATCTCCCTTTCCCTTTCCACCTGAAGCCCACTCACCCTCTCCTCCCTTCCCGCCCAAGTGGACTAGCAACATGTTTTCTTCAGTAGGTGTAGCTTTGCGAAGGTTCCACTGGCCACTAAACGCCCTTGGGATGACATTTGCAAGGTTCGTCTTTGAGGGTCTGTCTGCCTGCCTGTCTGTCTGTCTGAATGGGTGGTTTGGGGAGTTTGTGGTTGTCTGATTGTCTGCATGTAAGTTTGTTTGTTTGTTTGTTTTGTACGTTTAGTTGGTTATATGTTTGGTTGCCTATCTGCATTTCTGTTTGTCTGTCTGTCTGTCTGTGTCTCTGTCTTTCTGTCTATTTGTACGTAGGTCTCTTTTTGTTCGTACGAGTATTTATGTATGCAGATATGTGCGCTCTCTCTCTCTCTCTCTCTCTCTCTCTCTCTCTCTCTCTCTCTCTCTCTCTCTCTCTCTCTCTCTCTCTCTCTCGTTGCCCAAGTGTCTATATATAAATAAACTAATAAATCAATTCATATAACACACGTTACTGAATGAAGAAAGAAAGAATGAATGAATGAATGAAAAATAAATAAGTAAATAAATAATATCATTAGATAACACAGGTAACTGGGATTGAAGTGAAATCAGTTGATCATCACAATTAAATTAAAACTCAGAATTCGAAGCCACATGAAAAAAAAAAAAAAAAAAAGTATATAAGAATATGCTGACACAAAAACGACAGAAGAAGAAGAAGAAGAAGAAGAAGAAGAAAATAATTAAGAAAATGAAGAAAAGGAAAAAGAAGAGAAACAAAATAAAAAGCAGATAAACGCAGAACAAAAAGAAGAAACTTACTAAACACAGGTACCGATAAAAAAAAAATAATTACCTGCTTTTCATTTCACCGCAACAAGGGGGTCACATGCATCACCACCACCATGAGCACCACCACTGGCCCTTGAATCACTAAAGAACAAAGCGATGACCGACCTCCTCCACGCCTTCGCATTGTACGTTAAGAAACAAATGCGTGTCGTTTTCCCGTGTCTCTCTCTGTGGGGCAGGGGGATCTCGTGTACTGTAGGGCTTATATTCAAACGTTGGAGCGCCTTACCTCGAATTTGTCTTAGTTTTTAGTGGACGTTATTTGATGTTTCAAGGATGCTTTTGTGATTTTAAATAAAGTGATAGTTTCTAGTGATACTTTAACTTTTTTGACTGCTGTTTGGTACATCTCTCCTTAATTAGTAATCACTCTTAAGACTTCTTTATTTGTTTTATAGCCGCTTCAAATCTTTAAACTGCATAGAAATTGCAAGATCTGTTCTTTTTAATCCCCTTTCTTTCTTGCAGATGCTTATAAAGATTTCTTGCATTGCTTCTGGTGTTGTTAATTGATTCGTATCGCAGTGAAAGGGTTAACAATGATTCAGTACTATCAGTAAAAAAAATAAATAAATAAATAAAAATATATGAGAACTTGTCTAAAAATCTCCGTGATGGTTTATAATGACAGTTTTCAGTAACAGTTTATCAAGGATTCGCCACAATCAGTGAGGAGGAGAAAAGAAAAATACGAGGACCAGTCTAATGATCTCTGTGGCTTTTGAAAATAGTTCTCATGAGGTCCAAAGTGCTTCAAAATATATCTAATTTTTGTTCTGGTAAAATTTCTCTATGAACTTTACAACCACGAAAATTTCGGCAAAATAATTCTTTCCTGTGATAGATTAGGTTAGGATGATTTAGGTCAGATTAGGAGGGGGGTTTTTTTTTATTATTATTATTTATGAGGGGAAAATATTTGGAGGAGATTTTGCATGAAATGCTTGTGGGGGAATTTTTTCGAGATACAACTTGTGCAGTAATATAAAAATAAATATACATCTAAAAGAAAGTCTTACGTGATTATGGGGAAGAAATGTCTCACAGTGAAAGGATTAATTTAAGTTAGGTTAGGTTATGAAAACTTACAAAGAGATTATTTATTTTCTTTTATTTATTTTTATCTATTTATTCATTTTTTATTTCTTATTTTTTTTTCTGCTTATTAACTTTTAAGGGAGTGAGAAGGGGAGCATCTTTCAAAGGTTTTTTTTTCTTTTTTTTGCTGAATGGAACCTATTTACTCATTAATTCACTTACTTTTTTAATGTATCCTTTATCTTTTATCTTTTCTTTTTTTTTAGTAAAAAGGGGAACATTTTTCAAATAGGAATTTTGGTGATTGGAGACAATTAATTTATTTTCTATTATCTATTTCCTTATTTATTTATTTATTTATTTTATTTATTTATTCATTATTATTATTTATCTTTTTTTTATTTATTTATTTATTATTATTATTATTTTCTTTTTTTTTAGAGGGCAAAGAAACATTTTCAAAGAAGAGCTTTGGTGAGTGAAACCAACCTGGGCGAAATTCACGTATATGCAGAGACTCCTCACCTTCCACAACAAACAACCACGACAGCTGCATCTCATCCCTTCAGTCCAACACGATGATCAACGAGCGACGTCTCTGTGTTTACTTCGCTCGCTGCATCCGTAAAAAGATACAACAAATACAGGAAATGTGACTATGAAAACACCCGCTTCTATAGTTCCTCATAGTTACTTCTTAAGAGCCACAATATTAAACATGGCGGCGGCAAGCGAAGGCCATAAATCCTGCAGTGTACTTCCTTGTCAACAAATAAAACATTAAGCTTCCTCAGGTAAAGTCTAAACAGCTGAAGTACACAAATGCGTCAAGATTTAAACAAACACTCGTCACACACTTCCTTTACGTCTGGTTCCTGGTTCCTTACCTCTAGACGGCAATTAAAATGCACCTACAGTACTTTCTCTCTCTCTCTCTCTCTCTCTCTCTCTCTCTCTCTCTCTCTCTCTCTCTCTCTCTCTCTCTCTCTCTCTCTCTCTCTCTCTCTCTCTCCTTTTTACGTATGGGGAAGGCTATCTATCTATCTCTTTTTACGTGTGGGGGAGACTGGACTAGAGCACAAACTTAAAAAGAAAGGCCTCCCTAATTATCACTACCACCAGAAAAAAAAATGGAAAAAAAGTTTCATAAAGGTAAGCCAACTCTGAGGTCTCTTGATATTCCTCTCTTTAAATAATAGAAGTTAAGTGCATACGAGAGGAATCAGTACATCACATGACCCTCTGTGGCCTTGGTGTGGTGAGGCTGGTGGTGGTGACTCTTCTAAAGCTCAGGGACGCTATGACAGGAAGAACGTTATTTGGTACTGAGGTCATTATAGTGCTGAGGTTCACCGAGTAGATTCAAGCTTTAGATCAACTATGTTTAAGTTCCTTTGGGCTTATAATCTGTCAGGGCTGGAGGCAACTGGGGCCACGTGCGGTTGGAATCCAGATCTAAGGGACTATGTACATGATCCCACACACACACACACACACACACACACACACACACAGAAGAAGAAGAAGAAGAAGAAGAAGAAGAAGAAGAAGAAGAAGAAGAAGAAGAAGAAGAAGAAGAAGAAGAAGAAGAAGAAGAAGAAGAAGAAGAAGAAGAAGAAGAAGAAGAAGAAGAAGAAGAAGAAGAAGAAGAAGAAGAAGAAGAAGAAGAAGAAGAAGAAGAAGAAGAAGAAGAAGAAGAAGAAGAAGAAGAAGAAGAAGAAGAAGAAGAAGAAGAAGAAGAAGAAGAAGAAGAAGAAGAAGAAGAAGAAGAAGAAGAAGAAGAAGAAGAAGAAGAGAAGAAGAAGAAGAAGAAGAAGAAGAAGAAGAAGAAGAAGAAGAAGAAGAAGAAGAAGAAGAAGAAGAAGAAGAAGAAGAAGAAGAAGAAAATAAGAAAAAAGAAAAAACAACAACAACAACAACAACAAAAGTTCAGAGACACGTAGCTTCGTTGTATAAAATGAAAACAAAAAGCATTTGAAACTGAACACCTGCCACTCAAGGACAGACGTGACACAGGAGAGGAGCCAGGAGGAGCTCCCACAAATGCTGCCAGATCACTACACTATAATCAAAACCACGTATATACATTGCACTACGTCGTTACCAGCAATACAAGCAACCATATGAAACTAGACGTGACGCCGTAACATCCTGAGTCCCAACCATCCAGGGCCTGTATCCTTAACGCTTCGTTCTGCCATAATGACCAATTTGAAACGCCACAGAGATGATTTTTGAGTTCTCTTGGGCCTTTTTTATTATTATTATTATTATTGATGATGCAGCATCCCGGTTAAACTTTCCCTACAGTCATAAAAATATGCTTGAAGTCCCCAATATCTTCCACTTGTGCAGCTATAACAAGTCGAAATAAGACACCCAAACGTTTGAGAATACTGTCCCTGTTATCCATAAGTCTCGAATCTCTAATGAGTGATGTCCAGTTGTCCCCAAACCGAAAGGGACAGAAAACCACCAAGTCCTGATCCGTCTTCTTAACTTTTTTCTTCTACTATGGTCGTCTCTTGTTAACTTTGAGGTCACTGTAATAAATGATTTAGATGGACATCAAGAAAAAGAATGTGAATAACAACTGCACCTTTGCCAGGCTACAGAAGCACATATTTTAGAGACTAGTAAGAAAAAACAAGTCTTTTAAAAGTTATAATCGATTATGAGAAAGGCTGATTATTTTTACCCAGTTAGTCTAAGGGCGATATTCTTGGTGACCCAATGACCTCGTAACCAATTACTTCTGTACCCAATGACCTGCGCCCACCAATGCAATATTTCAGGCACCTATACTCGCCCCGTGACACGTAAAGCAGGCCAATTATACAAGGTGTAACCCGAGTTTCTGCGGATATTGCCAGAGGTGACAGTACAGGTTATTTTAAGATGAAAATGTTCTGTGCACATAAGCATTTTGAGGCGTTGTTTAACCGTGGTGTGAAATTGAAGTGTGGCCTGGCGACAGATACAACGGCCTGGTGGGATGTGTAGACCTGGATCACTGGATGTCCGTTGGTGAAGCTGTGAATAATTCACTCATGATTTACAGCATCGCATGATGAGACGAGTGACAGCAACGGACTGATACCGATTACTGATAAACATTGCACAATGATAGCATGGATGTAATAAAGGACAAGGAAAATGACAGGCTGCGTGGCACCATGCCTGCCCGGGCGAGGCTAGCAGCAAATCAGCTGAATGCTAGTCAGTCACACATAGATCCCGCCGAGACAGTGACAGTTAATACATTCAGGTTGTATTACACAACGTAAAGTGGAGTGTGTGGACATGGTGTTTCTCCGCCAAGGATACCCGTCCAGCCCGGCCGTTGTATCTGTCGCCAGGCCACATTTGAATTTCACACCACGGCTAAACAACGCCTCAAAATGCGTGTGTGCACAGATCATTTTCAACTTAAAATAACCTGTACTTTGCCCTCTGGCAATATCCGCAGAAACTCCTGTTACACCCTGTATACAGGAAACTACAGGCATAGGAAATACACCATGCCTCTCCTCTCACAAAAACCCTGATTATACTGTCTTTAGTTACCTCCCCAAGGTGCTGTAAAATTTTCGACAATAACTAACCTACTTGGTGTGGTTTCTTCGTCATGGTGTCATTAAGATATTCGCATAGTAACTCACCTCCCTCATTATACGTGTAGTTGCCTCGCTAAGGTGCTAACAGAGGTGGTCGTGTAGAAGGTGCGAGCAGCTAAGCACACGTGAAGGACAACGGGATGCCTATGGGTGTCATCAGCCGCCAGTCAAGGCCGTGATGGTTCAGGGTCTGGCCAGTCAGAACACAGTGTGACAAAGACATTGCTGGCCACTCGTCTTTCCCACCATTGCGCTGCACGATGAACACTACATACATTACCAGCAATCACTTCACTTTCACAAGCCTAAGGTTCGTATTCTTCAACGCTTTGTTCTCTCATCACGACTGTTTTAAAAAGCCGCTGAGATGACAAGCCGTGTTCTTAAGAGTATTTGTTCTACTGATGACACGTAATCTTTGTTGAACTATTACAAGAATCATGAAAACACTCCTGAAAAGCCCAAATAACTTTCACTAGAGCATGTTTAAGGAAAGAGTACAATGAAATGTTTGAAAATGCGGTCAAGTTTTCCTGACCTAAACAGCAGGCAAGAATTTAGAATCAGGAAAGACAGACGCAACCATAAAGGAACGAAACTTAAGAATGTGATGTACAGACAGATGAAATAAGGGTGAAACAGATAACGAGCGGAGTACCTTCCTTTATTACACTAGTATGCGTGAATCGCCGTCCACTTGGTACACCTTTCACCAATTACCAATCACTTTGAGACATTTTTACTTGTTCTACAGCCACATGCAATCTTTGAAGTGGAAAAAATTGCAAATTGTATTCTTTTTCATGGCTAACTTTCTTGTAGATGCTTATAAAGACTTCACGCATTGCTTCTGGTGCTGTTAATTGTTTCGTGTCGCAGTGAAAGGGTTAATTGGTAATGACTACGACCACTTGTTACTTCTTTTAACAGACCCTAAAGTATATTATTGATCAAAAACAATAGTTACAGACACTAGAAAGTTTGTACTTGATAATTCCCTTTGCTGTCCGTGACGTCTCTTGATAAACTTAAAATCAGCACCATAGTATTTCTTTAAGCGTGATGGAGCCGCAGCAGTCACAGGGAGGACTAAGCAAAAGAATGTGAGATCAAGAGAACGAAAAAAAAATAGTGTAATTGTTTACCTATTAGTTCTCGTTATTGTGATTTTTATTAATTTGCTACATTAGTTGTTTTTGTTGCTGTCGGTGGTGATGGTGGTGGTGGTAGTGGCGGTGGTGGTATTATTATTATTATTATCATTATTATCATCATCATTACTACTACTACTACTATTACTACTACTACTATTACTACTACTACTACTACTACTGCTATCATTATAACTAAAATTTACGAAAGAGCATCAAGGCACACAATCCTTGCAATATAAAATCCAAGCAGACTCCAAGCAGTAAGTAATCATGGAAATTGAAAGCTAAAACAAAAAAAAAAAAGTGAAAAAAAAACAAAAATGAAAAGCCCAGAAAAATATAAAAAAGACGGTAGTTTACATCACTGCCATTACGATTATCATCACTACTAACGCCACAACGACAGACCCACCACTGGGTTAGCTACGGTCCTCCTGTCTGATACTGAAGGGCGCACCTCGAGGCAACCACTCAGCGACCTTGACAGCCCCGACGCCACGGTGGTTGTGAAGCAGTACTCTCACTCTTAACTCGACTCACGCCGCCTCTCCTTTGTCTTCCCTGCCTCGGGTTCACGATTCACGGTGTCTCGAGGTTCACTAAAGCAAGGAGAACGAACCAACAAGTGAACCAACGTACTTATTAACATCACCAGCGAGTGCATCCCTTACACGTCACATTAAAGCGAGGCGTGACTAGAGTACAAAAGATACAAGCCGCGACACCCATAAATCAACTCAGCAGATGGGAAGAGAAGGTTAAAAAAACTCAAGACTCCAAAGAAGCCATCACGTCACGAGGACAGCCATATATAGGGTGGCTTGTGACGTATTCTACCATTTTACGTAGCTCTGTATTTTCTCTATAAGGTTGAGGTCGAAGGTGAGGGTGAAACATGCCAAGGTCTCCCCACATCTAGAACCAGGGAGATCCGGTGGGTGTGTGACTGTGTGTGGAGGGGTGGAAGGAGGAGGTGGAGAGGAAATGCTGAGAGTGTTGGAACATGGTAAAGATTCTGTGGTGTGGGTGGAGATGTGCTTACCTTGCATTTCCTGCGTCTCTTTCCCTCACTGGTGGTGGAAAGGTGAAGTGGTGAATGATGTGGTGTCGGTATGGTGGGATGGATGAGGTGGAATAAATATGGTGGACTGGTGGAAAGAGTTGGTGGGGTGGAGAGTGCAGGGAGTTAAATTAGATAGCCAGGTGGACACGTAGAATGAAAGAGGCAGAGAGGTTGAGCTGGACTGAAGTAATGGAAGGGTGGAGAGGTGGAGTTCATAAGGTAGAGAGGTGAAGTTGATAAGACACAGTTATGGGGAAAAAAAAAAGAGCTGCGGGAAGGGTATAAGAGAGTGAGAGTGCGATGGTGAGAGCGCTGAAAGGTCTGGCAGGAGGTATCAGGAGGGAATGTCAGGTAAGGTAGAGGTTACACATTTCGCAACCTAACTTAACCTAACCTCACCTGACAGGAATATAATGCCCGGCAACCGTCACTATATCCACCGACCTGTTCATTATACCATATACTTACTAACCTTCAGTGCTTAATCTTACACTGCCCTACTTTCTTCAAACACACACACACACACACACACACACACACACACACACACACACACACACACACACACAAACAGCTGTACATGAACACATCATAACTATTTACAAGTAGCATTAGTAAACACCACTGTATGTTAGCCAACCTGCTGTTTACTATACATTCATCAGCTGCCAGCGCCATTTACTTTCATGTAACTGTATATCAATCATAACAAACATGATGCTACACAACTATACAGTGATTTATATAGGTGGAATCCTACAGGGGGGTGTATCTCTCTCTCTCTCTCTCTCTCTCTCTCATCTCTCTCTCTCTCTCTCTCTCTCTCTCTCTCTCTCTCTCTCTCTCTCTCCTCTCTCTCTCTCTCTCTCTCTCTCTCCAAAACTTTTATCTCACTTTCCCTATACGAAGCTGCAGCATAAGGATGTTAGTATACTGGCTTAGAGATGGCAATCCTACAGGGGCTGTATCCCCCTCTGTTTCTTCCTTACCTTTCCTACACAATACTGAAATGAGTTTGTAAAAGTGCAGAGATTTAGAGGTGGTATCCTACAGGGCCTATATCCTTTTCTCTTTCTTCTTTACTTTTCCTCAAGAATACTTGAAATGGGAGAGTATAGAGACAGAGATAGTATCCTATCGGAGCTATATATCTCTCTTCCTCCCTTACTGTTGCTACACAATATTGAAATGAATCTGTAAAAGTAGTTGATAGTATCCTATGGGGGCATATATCCCTTTCTCTTTCTCCCTTACTTTTCTCTACAATAGTGCAATGGAAGGGTACAATCAATTAGAGATAGTATCCTACAAGAGCTATACATATCCTTCTGTCACTCTCCTTTCCATGCCCTAACTTTCCCTGCACCAGGAGTATAGTCACTAAGAGATGGTATCCTAAAGGGGCTATATATCCCTCTCTCTTTCTCTTTTCCACTCCCTCAACTTTCCCTGCCTATACAGTGTTGCAATAGGGAGATAAGAGCGTGGCGACTTACACGTGGTATTCCACAAGGGGTGTATCCCTCTCTCCTCCAGTCACCTCACCCGCCCTGTACAATGCTTGCAATGTGTGGATAAAAAATAGAGTGGACGGTATGGAGCCCCACGCTGATAGAGGAAAAGGAATGTGGCGGAGCTAAGCTTAAGTGAAACCCACGTGTGTGTCCACTTAAAAGGTTGGGGAGGATGATGCAGTGCCCCAGTGAACCGGTCCAGCTTTAATCTATTTGTCCGGCCTCATTAACTGCTTTGTTTATAAGGACTGATGCTCGTTAGAGATAAGATAGTAATAATGATGATTAGAGAGAGAGAGAGAGAGAGAGAGAGAGAGAGAGAGAGAGAGAGAGAGAGAGAGGATGAGAGAGAGAGAGAGAGAGAGAGAGAGAGAGAGAGAGAGAGAGAGAGAGAGAGAGAGAGAGAGAGAGAAAGAGGATAAAGGTCGCTCCTCAAAGCACACGAGTAATATAATGACAGGATGGCATGTCAGAAAAGACAAACAGGTAAAGATTATCATGAAAAATGTGAGATAAAGAAAGAAAAGTAGAGAGGGTAACTACTCCCCGCTGGCCAAACTGGTCACCAGAGAAGGCCAACAGCATCCTCTTCCCTCTTCCTCTCTCTTTCTCTCCTCCCTCTCCCTCTCACTCCCTCCTCCCTCCTCCCTCCTGCCCTCCCTGCTGGTGTTCACCTGCCCACCTCAGTAAAGTACTAAAGCCTGTGAATAACAAACTGTTCCGGGTTTCCTACAGTCACAGTCAGACCAGTTCAAAACATAATCACGAGAACACTGTTACTGTTGTATATTCAGGACCCCGGTGCAGTCAGCGGCACGACTATACATCTGTACAGGATTCTATGAAAACCGGAGCCATAACTCCGCCCATTACGGCCACAGACCCGCCCATGTTGACAACCTTCCACCTTCCCTTCCCTTACCCGCCCGGGGCCGGTGCGCGGTGGATATAAAGAGGCCGCACTCCACCGGGCATACATCGTCCCCGACGCTTCCCTACACTTCAGACATGAAGCTCGTGAGTACTCCTCCCTCGCCTCCGTCATGCGTCTGTCATGTCTCCTCTCACTCTTGCAGTGATCGTCCTTTGTTGGCAGGGACGACTGGCCTTCCCTTTTGACTTATTTTTTCAATCCTCTACTTTACCAAATCACATTTTTAAAACCATACCTGCCTTCACACCCCTACACTCACATATACATTCACGCTTACACTCTCCCCTCCACAGGTGCTCCTCGCTTGCCTGGCCGCGGTGGCCGTTGCCGCTCCTCAATTCATCGACCGCCCAGTCGTCCTCGTCCTCCGTGACGACCGTCAGGACAACGGCGACGGAAACTTCAACTTCGCCTTTGAAGCCGATAACG
>NC_087162.1:5260000-5292500 GCF_035594125.1 Scylla paramamosain | reverse complement strand
TCAAGTACATTTATCTACGTACACTTATGCATTTGTTACATTCACAAATCGTTTTGGGTCTGTAAATAAAACCTCCAATTTTTACCGTCCCGACCACCACCACCACCACCACCACCGCAACACTACTCTATTATCAATGTTTCACCAGCCATCTACCTTTCCCTCATGTCCTCCCTTTCCTGACCCTCATTCACTCACTCTCTCCCTTCCCTCTCAACCACCCAGTCTTGCCCGTCCCCCTCCCTTACCTCTTCCCTTCCCTCTCACTCACCCAGTCCTTTCCTTCGTCCCTCACTCACCTCTCCCTTTCCTGCCCCTCTCACCTACCCGCTCCCCTCCCTTCGGTCGCAATCAATTCTTCGCCTTTGCAAGCATATATAAGCAGTTTGCATGGCGGGAAGGACAGAACACTCCAAGCACCAGCATCACCACAGCACCACAGCATCTCTCCACGACTCAGACACAACGTAACATCATGAAGACTGTGAGTTCCATGCTTCAGATTTACTAGATGGCATATATATACTAGGATATTGTTAACCGTTTGACTGTGATAAGATGCAATCGACAGCACTAGAAGCATCCACAAGAATGAAGGGGATAAAAAAAGGATTACATGTCTCAGAGTTGTCAGTAATTAAGGAAAGATAAGCCAAATAGCAATGAAAGGGTTAGCTTAAAATAAAGGTGGCAGTGAGATTTCTATTGTTCTATCGTTAATGTTTTGAAAAGTGGAGCAGTGGTAGGAGGGAGGAAGGATGGGAGGGAGGGAGGGGAAAGAGTAGATATAAAATAGAGTAATATATCTCTGGCTCTTGCTGACCAGGTGTAATAAACATGAAAAAGGATTAAATAAAAAAAAAAACATTGAATGGTAGATGGCTTTGAGATAGGAGACGTGTCCTCCTCCTCATCCTCATGCTGGTGCTGTTCCTGCCTCTCCTTCTCCTTTCTTAAAAGTCTTCTCTTACTTTTCATCTTCCTCTCTTTCTTCACTCCTTGTTCTCCTTTCTTCACTCTCCTACTCCTTTCTTAACAGCCACTCTTTCTCCTCCTCCTCCTCCTCCTCGTCGTCCTCCTTTCTTCACTCTCCTACTCCTTTCTTAACAGGCACTCCTCCTCCTCCTCCTTCTCCTCCTCCTCCTCTTCCTTTCTTCACCCTCCTAGTCCTTAACAGCCACTCCTCCTCCTCCTCCAAGCTCCTCATGCTCCTTCTCCTTCAGGTTCTCCTTCTCTGTCTGGCCGCCCTTGCCACCTCTGCCCCTCAGTCGCCACAGCTCCAAGGGTTCCAGGAGGTAGAGAGGCCTACCGCCATTCTGGAGGAGCACCACGAAGTCAGAGGCGACGGCAACTTCAATTACGGTTACCAGTCTGAGAATGGCATCGTGGTGGAGGTGTCTGGCGAGCCGGGGGAGCAGGGCCAGAACCGCGTCAAGGGAATGTACAGGTTAGGAGATAATCCCATAACTTTCTCCTCTCTCTCTCTCTCTCTCTCTCTCTCTCTCTGGGTTAGGCAGGTTTCTAAGTATATGAGAGAGATAGCGGACCCTCTTAATCCTACCTACTGCCATGTGCCCTTATTGCTGTGGTCTTATTCTATAGTTCATCTCTCTCTCTCTCTCTCTCTCTCTCTCTCTCTCTCTCTCTCTCTCTCTCTCTCTCTCTCTCTCTCTCTCTCTCTCTCTCTCTCTCTCTCTCTCTCTCTCTCTCTTTCTAATAGTGACGGCACGAAGGCAGGTGAATTTCAAGTCGATGGCTAGAATAGAGTAATATAACTATGTGTACTGGTTTAATGGCTGTCTTTATATGAAGAATTCGGCAAAGACTAAGAACTGAAAGTGTGATCAATGGGACTGTCTCGTACTGTTTCTCTCTTTTTTTTTTATGTTATTAGTTTTTCGTGTTACTTTATTTGATCTTATTCGTTATTTTATTTCATCTACCTTTTTATTTCTATTTATATACTTTTTTTATGTAAGAGGAGCACTGGCCAAGGGCAACAAAAAAGCGAGAAAAAAAAAGGCCAGTTAGGTGCCAGTCCCACAAGAAAGGTGTGACGGATCATCATTTATAATTTAGCTATGTATTATTTTTTTTTCATTACTTATTATTCATTTTTATTCATCTTTATTTACTTTCTGAAACCGCACAGTGCCTATGTATTTGGTCTTCCTTCGTATACTTCTTTGTATTTTCCTTTGTATATTCCTTTGCATATTATTTTGTCTTCCTTTGCATATTCCTCTGTGGTCTTATTTTGTATATCCCTTTCTGGTCTTCCTTTGTATAATCCTTTCTGGTCTTAATGTGTATATTCCTTTGTGGTCTTCATTTGTGTATTCCTTTCTGGCCTTCCTTTTGTATATTTCTTTGTGGCCTTGCTTTGTATATTCATTTGTGATCTTCATTTGTATATTTCTTTCTAATCTTCCTCTGTATATTCCTTCGTATCTCTCCCTAGGTTCCCTCTCCCCAACGGCACCATAGCTGAGGTGACCTACACTGCTGACGAGGGAGGTTTCAAGGCCAACTCCCCGCTGCTGCCGCCGGTGCCCCAACACGCCAAGGAGCAGATCATCATCGCCAAGCAGCAGGAGGCGCAGGGCATCGTGTTCGAATAAGCAGCCCTTCCTCAGATGGACTCCTTACTCCTCCGATAACGAATAATAAATTTTGAACATTTTATTGTGTCTCTTTCTCTCCCTGCATCACTTCTTACACTTTTTTTTTCACAATTATAATGAAATTATAATAAAATAAGAAATTTCTACCGTCCAGAGGAAATTATTTAACTTTTCATCCCTATACCGAACCGTAACTGAAACTTGGGATATCTTATTAAGTTTCTCATCATTTCTTAAGCGTCTATTTAAAAGGAAAATTCTATTGACATACATTTCCACCGAGCTAAGGAAATAACTGTTTTTCTTCTTCTTCTTCTTCTTCTTCTTTTTCTTTCCCGTACCGAACATAAATTTCAAACATCTCACTAAGTCTCGCCATATCTACTTCTTTCTTTGATTATTCTTACAAATATATTTATGCCGTTGTAAAATCATATGTTCTCTCTCTCTCTCTCTCTCTCTCTCTCTCTCTCTCTCTCTCTCTCTCTCTCTCTCTCTCTCTCTCTCTCTCTCTCTCATCGAGCATGAATTTTTAACATTTCATCGAGTTTCGCATTATTATCACCTATTAAACGTCTGTTTCTTCCTTTGATATTTTTTTACAAATACATTTCACCCGTTATAAGGAAATTAATGAGCTTTTTCTCCCTCACACTAAACATGTTTCACTAAGTTTCTCCCTCTCATCACCTTTTAAACACCACTTCCTCCTTTTTACAATTCTTAAAAATACACTTCTACCATCTTCAGGAAATCAATTAAGAGTTTTCCAAGCACCATCTCTTTTCATTGCCTCCAGCCACCCATCTGGCATGACCGGATGAAAGTTCTTCCAATGGCATGTTTTAATTTAGTGTCTGTTCAATACTCCTCTCTGTTCTTCTATACTTCAGTGCAGTATCTGTCCATCTGCTGCTCTATTCCGTGCAACGGGAAGACCCAGTCAGTACAGCTAATCAGGTATCTATGTATGTATCTATTTATCTATTTATCTACTTACCTATCTATCAACCGAACAATCTATCTTCCTACTTATCTATCAACAAACTAACCAACCAACATATCTCCCTACCTACCTACCTATCTATTTATCTATCTATTAAAATGGAGGATCCGATCAAAGTCAGTCAAGCTTTGAAGAAACGTGTCACCCACTGTCAACATATTATTAAGTCTATGTATCTCTTAAAACTGACATGACTGCGGCATATTTCATCGTATCTATCATTAGTTGAAATTACATGACCGCTCTAACCTATCCAGCCATCTTTCTGAATTTCAAATAGAATAAAAAGAACTAAGTATCAGGTAACTCAGCAGCAGCAGGTATCAGCAGTTCAAGCGAGACGGAATCCGTAAAAACAGATTAGTGTTAACCGGGCCTTAGACGAAGCTTCCTAACCAAGCACGCAGCAACAGTTTCTGGAGTTCCATGCAACACCACATTTAATTCATTCATTGTATATATGTTACAGGGAATCTGTTATCAGAGATTTCACGATAGCTATCCCGCGTGATTTCGTTCAAAAATGTTTCAATAATCTTATTTCCGATATTATTTCCATTATTAAAAAATGTTAGGTTAGGTTGGCTTTGGTTAGGTTACTGCACGTACTACATGCATACCAGCCACCCATGCCAGATCAATGTGTAATCAGTTCTTACTACATAAAACTTATAGGCCTATTACAACTAGGAAGTTCATTGGTGTATTTTTGTATTATTTATTTTCAAGGATACATGGTTGATTAGATCAAATGAATTTACAGCAACCTAAGCACACCAAACCAAATTTAATCTTTACCTGTAGAAAAAACTGATATAGGAAATATTTTTATTGATTTTCCTTTCTACGAAATCACTACGAATCACGTGAAATATCTGATTACACAGACTCTGTAACACATACATGTACATCGTGAACAGACAAGAGAAATACTACCAGACTTGCTCCGAATAGAGTAGTACAGTCTTGGCAGTGGATTGCGAATGAAAGTAGTACATTAATACAATTTTCTCTTACAACACCCTAAAATAGATTAACAGATAGATAAAACAAAATAAATTAATAAATAAATAGATAATGTCTACGTAGCAAACTTCCATTTTCTTTGTAAGGTTCGAGGAAAGAAAACCAGCCGTTGATGGGTATCTCTGATAATTCTCATTATGCAATTTGATCTAGTTGTAATTCCGCACTGACAATAGGAAGTCTTAATTAACGATAATATATATAATAAGAAATGAATTTGATTAATCTAATATATGGATTCGGAAAATGGAATACTACTGCATACAATGATTTGAATACACGCGTTTGCCGCCATCCTGAACACATTTACTTTATACACTGGTGTGAATCAAGCGCCGCACTTCGCTCCTCCATCATCTCAGACCTGATGTCTTACACCCTTTCCTCTCTTATCATAACTATGATTGGCCAAAGAGATCAATAGTGGTATTGCCGTGAGTATTTTTCTCAATGTTGTTGTTTTTTTTTTTTTTTAATTACCACAAGAATCGCAGTGATATTCTTGAAAGCCCACATAAAAATCCTACTGCAGTTACTTAAATTAAAAAAAAACAGGACAATGAAATGTTTATAACTATGGTCTCAGTTCTCATAACACTTATGATCAAAATACACATCATCGAGGATAAAGTTCAGTAGCAAGGCATGCATGCCTCCCCTCCTCCCGCGGCCTCGCTGCACAAGACTTTCTTCTTTCTCTCACCCCTATTCTGTCCACCTCTCTAACACAAGAGTTAACCATTACTCTCAATTATTCATCCCTTTCTCTGGTAAACTCTGGAACTCCCTGCCTGCTTCTGTATTTCCACCTTCCTATGACTTGAATTCCTTCAAGATGGAGGCTTCAAGACACTTATTCATCAATTTTTGACCATTGCTTTGACCCTTTTATGGGACTGGCATTTCAGTGGGCATATTTTTTATTGGATTTTTGTTGCCCTTGGCCAGTGTCCTTCCTACATAAAAAAAATAAAATAAAATAAATAAATAAATAAAATAAAAATAAAATAAAAAAAAGAGGCTATCACATCTTTGCCTGCAGAAAGGATACATGGGCAAGATTTCAAGAGACTTTATTTATCTATTCATTTCTTTCTTTATTTATTTATTTTATTTTTACATGCACCATAAACAAAGACGTTGTTATGACTGCTTGGGATGTTCATATTTACCAAAAAAAAAAAAAAAAAATCTTAAAATACCAAGGTTTTTTTAAAGTCTCAATCAATACACGAAGTTTTTAAAGTTTTGCAGGTTTAGGTATCACAGTACGGAGCAATTCTAGTTCTATTTCATGGTGCGAGAAGAATTTTGAAAACTGTGCACCAAGAATTATTAGATTATTTCTCCTTCAAAAGGGAAATATTTGAAGTGAAACATTCAAAAATTATAAATGAATTAATAAATAAATAAATAAGTAAATAAATAAACAAACAAACAATAGAAAAGATGAACATCTTTCATAACCAAAACGAAGACATCATAGACATCAAATGCCAGCTTGCTAATGTTGCCAGACCCTTTCAGCCCAAACCACCCGATGACCTTGACCGAGGGGTTCCCAGTCTGTTAGGGTAAGCTTGACCCTGCGTGCTGCACCGTGTGTTCAAGGGATATGGGTGTACATATTACGTAATTCTGAATCATGAAGTGGTGCTAATGTGAGAGATTTTTCTGGAAACATTTACATGACGCAGGCAGCAGGACGTTTAGAAGTGTCGTAAAAATACAGCGCAAGCTGACTTGTCATCCTCCTCCTCCTCCTCCTCGTCATCATCATCATCATCAACCCTAATGCAGAACAACTTGCACACTTCTCTCTCAGCACCCTATAAACTTCCGCAAACACCCCAGGATAACACGCCATAACGACCGGATTCCCGTAATCTATATATATACGAAAGAAAAAAAAAATCGGAGAAATTGAAAACGAGGCATCAATAGTTGCCCACTTGTTTGGAGTATCTAGCTGCGACCATTACCAACTCGTTCAGCCCAGTGCCAATGGTATTTTTAAAAAATCGGGCTCTCAACATGCTTCACTACTGGAATATTATATATATATATATATATATATATATATATATATATATATATATATATATATATATATATATATATATATATATATATATATATATATATATATATAAACATACACAACACACATATGCGCGCGCGGAACATAAAATGAGCAAATCAGCTTCGTAGATATCAGTGATAAACTTCTCGGCAAATAAAATCCTGTCAGTTGAAATCTTCCCAGCTTTACAAGCTGACCTTCACGTGTTGCGGTCATTGCATCCCAAACACTTTACCAACATAAGACGCTCTGACATCAAGGAAAAAACGATAGAAGAAGGGCCATTACCACCCCTGGCATGCGGGGTGGTAATGGCGGGTGGTCCTGATGTCTTATTAAGCTACCCACTGTTAAACACTGAACTAGTCACTGTACCTTTCTCGACGAGCCCTGGAAATCCTCGTGTCCTGGAATGATGAACACATATCTCCCACAACCCAGACACTGTTTTCGCTGTAATTCACTAAAAAATAGGTAAAATTCACGGCCCGCACATCGCACACACACACACACTACAGCCACTATTTAACGCGCTACAGTCCCGCCAGGCGAGATCGTTTGCTGAATCTCAACTATATACATTGGTTTCCCTTTATCTGCATTACATAATTTACATTTCTCCCTTAATATATGAAATTAAATATCATAATCTCAGAGCTGATAAAATTACTGTCATATCTATTTCTTTCATTTTACTCTATAGTTGAACAATGTGCTTCAGGACAAGTGATTGTGCACTGCAATGTGATAAGTTTCCTACAGCTAGCCAGTTATAAGATTTCGAGAGACCCATTTATAGAATGCCGTTTAATGAAGTTATGTACAGTCATACAGTAAAATATCCTTGAAGGCGAAGAAACAGGAAATAATATTGTTTGAGAGAGGGATACATTAGTAACCCTGAATTACAGGCTTCGATACATCTATAAGCGTCTCCAAATTTCTGCATTTGATTCCCTCAAGATGCAGAGTAACAATATCACCATGGGTTTCCTACGAGGTCTCCATACAGTATGACTATGAAATGCCGGAGATTAGCAGACATCGAATTAGTATCTGATATTTCTGATCCACGAATCATATGATACACAACACACCCTTCGTGACGTTTCAGACAGCCAGGCTTGTCAATTATATCGAAACTGCTAGAATCACTCTAAACTGTGAAGTTAAGCGTCCATAAGAGTACGGATAATTTTCTATACAATTGTACACAGGATATTTAGGTAAGGAAAAGGAAAAAAAAAAACTGATGTACCTTTACTATTACCATAACTAAAAATACTTTTAAGAACACCATGAAACGTGTGTATAATTGACGTTCAGGATGTATTTGTAATGCTGGATCATTTAGACAGCAGGTCTAATGTTAGTCTCTACCAAGCAAGCTCTCTTAAGCTTTCTTGGTCTCTACATAGAGTTACCCACCGTGCTCTTCCTCTCCAGACACCTTAGGTTTCATTTCCCAGTCAGGAATAGTTGAACTGTTTGTCAATATGATGAAAAATGTTCCTACTGCACATGCTCAGATTGCCTTCTCTCTCTATTGGTTCCTTAAAAGTATTTCACCAAAATAATCGATCTGAAGAGGTCAACATTAATTTCAGCTTCATAATAAAAAAAAAAAACCTAATTTCAATGAGCCATAAAGAACATTAATGCAATGGATAATATAATCAAAGAATCAAAGAAAAACGTGCATTTCTTCTCATTTCTTTATTTAAATAACATAGTTTCCCATATATACATGATAGTTAGGTACAATCACCATCTGACTGGTATATGTGCAGTATTCAACAAACCAATTTGCTTCCTTTAGTACAGCACCCACTCCCCACACTGAGAATAATAGACAGCACACAAGAGTGCTTCATATAATCAACTAAGTACAGAATTTTTCTGCTTCATTCACACCCTTCACGGCAAGATTTCCGACACTAATACATACATTCTTTACATTAGGCTATGTAGCTACTGGTCCACCAAGAAGTATCTAACAAAAATGCAATATTTACATAGTTGAGATAGATCTCAAACTGGTCAGACTGAGGTATGGCAAGAACAAGTTACATGCTCTTAAAAAATATACATCTGAAAACAAGACCACAAGAAGACAAGAATTAACTCCAAAACTTCCTAACTTAAAAGTAAAAGAATTCCCTTATCAATGACTCTGGCGAATACCTAAACATTCACAAAACACTGACAGGGATTTGCATTGCACGTTGTATTGTGGAGAACAGAAAGTAACACACGACACACAGCCCTCAAAGACGCCTCACAGTAGTATATACAACGCCACTCCAATACATCACAATATATACTTATAAAGGCACATACTGAAATGGCACATGGCAAGACCCTTAGTGTATAAATTAATATATACTTTAAATGCATCCAAAACATGCTTCCAACACTAATGCCTTTTTTGTGTAGTGTACAATATGCACATTTATACAGTACAAACCAATATGTAGAACAAATATTTTTAAGGTTTTGATCATAGACTCAACCCAACTCTTCATGAGTGTGAGCCATCAGCTTGCACTGCAGAACACAGACCCCAGGAGGAGGGATCCTGTTCACCCTTCATAGAACCTCTCTATGGTCTCACAGTATTTCTGGACAACAACGGGCCTCTTCAGCTTCATGGTGGGGCCTGCAAAAATATGAACGGTTTATCATGAGGCTGATATTCAAACTCAATGATTTTCTAATTTTAAGACTGCTATATATATATATATATATATATATATATATATATATATATATATATATACTTTTTTTTCTTAAACATTAAAACTAAGTATGTTCTTATAATTATATACTTCAACAATGCAAAAGGGATAACTCTTATCTTCAACTTGCTTTCTAATTCATTGCCTTTGTGAAAAATAATCATACCATTATATCCACACACACTATCACAACACGCATTCCCTAAGAATAAATAGATATCACATCAAAACCCCTATGCCAATGAAAAATAAAGTCAGATATCAAACAATGAATGCTTACCCAACTCTCCACCAGGGACAGAGAAATCTCTTGGAAGAATTGTCCACTTCTGTATTTTTTGAGCATTGGAGGGAGCCAGCTTGTTTGCCCTATCAATGCCTTCCTGGATGGCTCTCATAACATTGGCATCAGGTCCCACAAGGATGTCCTGCAGGGTCTTCGCTGATGACCCAACACTGCGGCACCAGTCAATGCAGGCCGGGGTCAGGCTGTCCATGGGCTCACCAGTGTCCAGGTTCATGTTGGTCTGAGAATTAATCAGGAGTATATTAAATGATCAGCACCACAACCTAAAATATCTGCAAAAATTAAAAGGTTTAACTAGATCAAGATTTATATTACACTGAAAGAAATATATGACATAAAACATCTACTAATTAAGAACAACTTACAGATTTTGAGGATACTACTTAAGTGAATGTTAAAAATTATTTATTAAACAAAAATAATAAATACCTTAATAGTTAGCAGGACTGACAGGAATTTCCTCTTGTCCCCAATGAGCATGCTGTTACTGAGGCATGGCAGCTCAGCTTTCAGGTTGTCCTCCAGCAGCACTGGGGCAATGTTCTCCCCTCCAGCGGTGATGATGAGCTCCTTGATGCGGCCAGTGATGAACAGGAACCCATCACTGTCCAGTCTGCCAATATCCCCAGAGTGAAGCCAACCTTCGTCATCAATGGCCTCATGAGTCTTCTCCTCCATCCTCAAGTAGCCCATGGATACATGCCTGCCACCCATGCATACTTCACCATTTCCTTCCATGTCTGGCTTGTCTAGCTTTGTATAGCAGCCTGGCACAGTGCGTCCAACACTTCCAATTTTGAAAGCTTTCTCCAGGCCAATTGTATGTGGCCCTGTGGACTCCGACATTCCATAAATTTCTGTGAGAGGAATGTCGAGGCTATGGAAGTATTGAACTATATCTGGGGCAATGGGCGCTGCACCCGAGAGGAACAGTTCGCATCGGTCAAGACCAAGAACACCCTTGATTTTCTTGAAAACAACAGCATTGGCAATGGAATATCCAAATGGTTTTGAGAAGTCTTGCCTCTGCTTGCGAAAATTTGCTTCTAAGCCAACAGACTTGGCCCAGGTGGCAATGGACTTCTTTACTCCAGTTGTTTTGCGGCCGACCTCCATCATCTTTTCGTGTATCTTTTCCCACACACGAGGGACTCCTAAGAACCTAGTAGGTCTCACCTCCTTCAGGGTCTGTCCCAAGCTACCTTTCAAGGCATCTGGTTGAGCAAAATAACAGGTGGCTCCAGCATACATGGTGATATAAATGTCAGCCATTTGTGCAGCAACATGGGACAGTGGTAGAAAACTAACCAGATTTTCTTTTCCAGCATGGAAATCTGCATTGATGCAGTTAGCATGTGCTGTCCAGGTGATGTTGTCATGGCTCAGCATCACACCCTTGGGGGGCCCAGTAGTGCCAGAGGTGTAGATAAGTGTGCAGCACTGGTTGACAGCAATGCGTCGCAGCCTTGCCTCAAGCTCTGTGTCGGGCTGTTGTTTACCCAAGGCCATGGCACTTTCCCAGCTGATGACACCCTCCACTGTGGGTTTGCCAGTGTACTGGATGATGGTGTGCAGGGTCGGGAGGCGACTCTTGATCTTCAGCACTTTCTCCAGTTGCTTCTGATCTTCCACCAACCAGATTTGAGCTTCACAGTTACGAGCACAGTGTTCACAGGCCTCAGGGGAGTTTGTAGTGTATATCCCTGCAGCAAATCCACTGAAACAAGAAGTACATATTACAATTATATCTGGTCAGACTGTAGGAATAGTATTACCTACAGGAGCCCTTTAATTCATACAAAAATCTTCCCTTTCTATTAATGGTTCTTGACATGAATTGCAGATTATTTTCATTATTAACCCCCACTGATACAGTATAATAAGAGTTTCAGCTACATGATTTTAACTACTAAGCATACTTAAATATGAAGTGGTTAAATAAAGAAGGGAAGCATGAACCTCAATGAAAGGTTATGATATTAAAACAAGTCATTGTACTTCCCATTTCATAAAAAATACAGTACAATAGAAGTTTTTACATACCCAGCAAAGATGGCAGCAAGGTCACCAATGAACCATTCTGGAGAGTTGAAGCCAAGGATGCAGACTCCATGGTAGGGCTCCAGCCCCAGCCTGATGAAGGCCTTGGCCATGATTCGGACTTGCTCATAGTACTCTTTGTAGGTGGTGGCCTTCCACTCACCCCCTCGCTTGACACACATAGCATTGGTGTTGGGATACCTGGGAGGGATCACAAAACATTAGTAAATGGAAAAAGTGCACAAATATAAAAATGCAGTATTGTGTACCAACTGTAATGCCACAGCTTTAACTTGCAACCAATGACAAACTTTTAACTTCTAACAACTACTGTCACATTTAAGACTTACTTCTCAGCCGCCTTCTTCAGAAGGGTGGGCACAGAGACTGGAGTGTGAGCTGAGGGGCCCTGGTCTCCGATCTTCACCTTAGTGGCTCCATTGGGCTCCCAAGTCTTGATATTGTCTGTTGGAATGATCTGGTCTGGTCCTGAAATAAAAAAAAAATCATTAATTAATATACAATGTGATGAAAAAAATTCTTGAAAATGTTTTCCAGATTGAAAAAACTAATAAAATGATGTGTGGATAGGGAAATCCACTGACCATCACTTATTATACAAACATAACAACACAAAGAAAACATTGTACATTTTGCAATACTGTTAAATAGTAACAAAGTACACATATTTTAGAGGCAATTTCAGTTTTTTACTTTATTTTACTGAAATGAGAAGCACTCAAGAACTGTCTGGATGGAAGGGGTCTTGTCTGACGGCTCTCAGTGACATACATCCCCATCCCCTATTCAAAACAATAAATTCATATACTGTCTGAACACCTCTGCAACCTGAGCCCCGGAATCTTCAGCATTCTATTATTGGGTACAGAGAGCTGTGGTGTGCGGTTACGGCTGCTGTTTTTACTTCTGAGGCACCGAAATGTCTCACCCCACTCTGCCATTGAATAGTTTTGCTAATATAACGATGACATAAATCTATTACCTGAACTTGCTGCAGTTACAATCATCCTAAAATGTTCCCCAGCTGTTGTGCTCCAAGATAGCTGGCTGGTACCTTGTAAGAACACCATCCTGATCACCATGGCACTTGGATTTAATTGGATGATTGACCGCCCTATCTTGACTACGTTATTTAACTCTCAATAAATGACACCTCTCAACCGTGGCACCACACTCACCATTAAGGTATTCGTCCTGCCTGAGCGGCGTCTTGAACATATCGGGAGTGGGAGATGTGGTGGTGGTGGTGGTCTCTGGGTTGGAATGAGCTGATGTGGTCTCGGGAGTCTCTGGTCGAGCCTCTGACAGGGATGACGACGAGGGGACAGGTGACTCCAAGCTCCCTTCCTCACCCTCTCCTTTCTGTGGAATGAATACAGTCATCTTCATGAATACCCAAGTGTACTTTACAAATATATGAACTATTGAATGCGCATTTTAAACTATCCAAATGATCAAACACACACACACACACACACACACACACACACACACACACTCCGACCCACAAGCACATTGAACCGAATCTGAGCAGTTCATTCACAGGCACGAGGCGAGCGTCACTGTCCTTAAGTGTCCTGCGGCCGGGAACTCGAGGGTTTACAAGACGTGAATAGGCGAGTTAAGGCTGTGGACACGCTACACTCTTGAGTCCATTATCATTCACTTGAGGCCAACCAAATGCTTCTCGCCTCGTCACTTACCCTAACACGAGAGAGAGAGAGAGAGAGAGAGAGAGAGAGAGAGAGAGAGAGAGAGAGAGAGAGAGAGAGAGAGAGAGAGAGAGAGAGAGCATGTGTGCGCGCGAGCGCCCAAATGCAAGTTCATTCTCATTCCTTCGATACTTTGTTTATAAAGCAAGAAGCCTATAATCATGCACGCGGTACAGCAGCAGAGTTTCCTAAAGAAGACCAGCCAGCTGTCATGCCTGTGATACCCTTACAGGACTTTCCCAGGACTCATAAGGATCACTAGATATTCGCACCCGTAATAACAAGAACAAGAACATCAGCAGAATAAAATAACTTTCTTCCTTCTCCTGCAATACAAAACCGTCGTCGCAGCCTTTTATTGGCCGAGAATATTAATAACTGTCTGCCTGTAGCAAGCATGAAAGCTTTCCCCAACAGTCTGTGTACCCACCCTACATACGAATAACAAGTCAACGAACCACGCGACTCATACAGAAAGGTAAGGCGTCTCAAAAATGTTGAAAGATCGAGTTCTGACGCCTGGTTGTACATTTTCAACCGTTAACATAAAATAAGGTTAGTAAGGTGTATCATTATGAAGAAACCAGCAATGGGGAGTTTGGTAAACTAGTGAGTGTCAGACAGGTTTCCTTCTTACACACAGGAGCAATATCATATATGCCTACAGTGTCTTTCTATAGACATAAGATGCAATGAGCTTTTCTACACAATTCCTTCTAAGTAGTAACACAGGTAAAAATTGAACTGTATTCATGAACAAAAGTATTAAGTTGATTTTCTAGTGAATTGGCATTTTGATTTATTTGGTCATCTAAAGATATCCCAAAAGTACACCACTGATCGGAAGCGTATTACTGCAGACGACAGTAAAAATGAAGACATGTCTGTGCCACTTAAAGCTCCAAATTACATAGATCAACTTTCTAGTATACGGAAACAGTAATTCTGATTAAAAATAGGTGACTCGAGTGTCCTGGCGAGAGTAATGCTGTATATCTAACCAAAACAAGCATCTGACTCGCCCGCCTTAGTTGAAGTTAACAAGCACGTAGTTGGACAATCAGTTAACTCCTGCTGCAGTGTCCATGCCACTACTCCATAAACCTGTGGCTTCTTGTATTCCTCTCCTGTTACGCCAGAGTAGTCCTGAGAGATGTTTGTTTTGTTGTTCGATTACTTTACCGTGTCGCTCGCTTCCTGAGAGATGCTAAAATCCCCACGAAAATAACTATATCTATTCATCACGAAGTTAATGAGAATGTTATGTCATACTATATAGTGGTCTTATTTATTTTTTTTTTTTCATTGTCCAAATCAATAGATGTTTGATCTGTAATATGCCATATTTTGAAATATTGATAACAGCATTACTAAATAATCACGAAAAAGCGTTTTGACTAACTTCTCTCAAAATTACCAATATAAGATATTCAAAAGCCGATGCAGAATTTCAAAAGTATCATAATGATCAATGTTTTATGCATCTGTATGGACATGGGATTTACAATTAATATTTTAGCTCATGTCACTAGGGGACATGCGGTAGCGACGAGATCTGGCGGATTAATTCCGAAAACTCTCCATAGTGAGACTCGCAGGTGTGTGATCAACATCTGGTGGCCTGAAGTGCAGTTCCATGTGCAGGGCGTCTAGCAAACCGGCCAGCATCCTCCCTCCACCTTCCCGTACGATGCCAACATGAACTTTCTAATTTCTGGCGTCAGGTAAGAGGGAGGAAATACCTTCAACCAGTATTTATATGCTCGCTTGTCAACTTGCGTCCCTGTGCCCCGTGGTGCGGGTTTTTACCCGCCACAAACTCAAAGACTTGAGTCAGAGTTGCACGTCATGGCATCGCAGACAACCTCGAGTTCCTATGTGGCATGGCATGCTCTTCATCCATTGGTAACCGTATGGGAAGGACGCCACACAGACTACGTTACATAAACTACAAGTTGGCAGAGCGGCTACAACTTCTTTGGATTTTTTTTTTCCAAGACAGGGCAGTTATCCCACTTAACGAACAGTTGTGTAAACCAAACAATTCGTCAAGTTCTTCGTGCCAGAGCGGAAATCAATGTACGGTATTCAGTGTTACCACTCCAGCATTACTAGAATACTTCACCTTTTGCCAACAAAACACACGCATTTCTCTCATAACGCACGCTTTTGGAATTAACAGCAAAAGTTATCTGCAGTTAGCCTTGGCGCAACAAGTTCCCAGCGTCTCGTTACGCGAGGTCAGTGTGCTGGATCCTGGACCCGCGCCGGCTGGACACAACGCCGGGCTGTGTGGCGCGGCAGAGAAACTCGCGACTCGGTCATCCATTAAAGGCGGAAACGAGCTGTTGCATCTGAGACTGCAGTGAACGTATCAATTCACAAACAAAGTCCTTTTAGTTGGCATCCACTAAGCCTGCTTCGTGGCACATACACACACAGACAAAACACTATTCTCTCGTAGTTCACAGTTATGGTTCCGTAGTTGATTTACCTTCGTCTAGCTCTCCTTCAGCAGTACTTCACTCACTACAATGTCCTGCCTCGAGGCGAAGATCGAAGGGCGCGAGGATGTTCCTTGTTTACAGACAAATCCAAAGACACAGCAGCGTTATAGGTGGAAGCCGCCCAGGTACTGCCACACGAGTGCCCCACACTTTCCCCTGCCGCCCTGCCTTTGCCTCTCCCTTCCTCAGACTGGCCCCGCCCCCTCAACCCGCCCCACAGGTACCCAACTCCGCCCCTCCAGACCTCGTCTTGCTTCTGACGTCACCGGCTCATGACGTCACAGCGGTGGAGGGCAGAGGTAGGTAACCCACTTCGCTATGGGCAACAAGCTTCACGAATCAACAGGCACCTCCACACCTGCGGCCAAACAAGCCTCCCCCTACACCTAGTGAGTTCAGCAGCGCCACCTGAGGTTTTCACGGGACCTGTGTGTTCCCCGATCGCTTCATTACTCACGCCTTGGCACCGATCTTGAATTTATCCCTGAACACGTGGAGAGAAAGGGAGGGGAAGGCAGCATCCCGTGCCAACCCGCGACATCTAGGAGACTGATCATCTAATTATTTGTCAGGAGGATGGCCTCGTGAGCATTGGTGTCATGCACTGCTCTGTTTAGATCTTATTTCAACACAGTGCACGTGTAGAGGACAACACGGCGATATGAAAAAGTAAATTCTCCATCCCTGCCACTCTCGCAGCAATGATGATGCTATCAATAAGCACGTGAAGATAAATACAACGTCAAACAAACACGTCTTGGCCATAAACCTAATTTTTATTCGTTACTGACTGAACGAAAGGGTAATTCTTTCACTGCCACTCCTGCAGTAGTCAGTAATGAAGAAACCTTTGATAAACCCGTGAAAAAATTCTCAATACAAAGCCTCACACATGTATCCACGCAATCCTTTCATATATAACCGACTATAAACAGATTACCGCCAACCAGGTGCAGTTTCCAACAACATGCAACACGCAATACAACTTCGCTCGATCTCACTACCTGGAGTACGCCCAAAGCTACAAAACTACCCATGTATACAACTCAGACACGTGTGAATTGGGCATCTGCGTCGTACCTCCACCTTCCTAACCTTGAAATACCCTCCCCGACCCCCCTCCTCACCTCTCCCAGGTCACTCATTACCTCTCTCCTCCCCCTCAACGAATCAATACAAATGAATAAAGCATTGTATTCACCACTTCCTCGTGCAAATTTCTCACGTGTTTCACTTGGGTTCAGGGGTGAAGGCGGAGTGGGGGTGGGGTGGGGTGGGGTGGGGTGGGGTGGGGTGGGGTGGGGTGGGATGGGGCAAGAGTACTGTACACGATAGGGTAGAAGAGGGGGAGTGCGAGTAGAGAAGGATAGGGGTGAGATTGTTGAAGGTGGAGGGGATGATGTGTGGGAAGAAAGGGGTGAAGTGAAGAAAAGGATTAATTGAGGGAAGAAGGTGAAGTGAAGCAAGAAAGAGAATGAAATGAGGGAAGAAGGGGATGAGAGTAAGGAAGAAAGGAGTTAAATGAGGAATGAAAGGGACAAAGTGGGAATGAAGTGAAGGGGGAAGAGGACAAAGTGAGGGAAGAAAGGGTTGGGGAGAGGGTATATACAAGTGGAGAAGACGAGAAGAGAGCGGAGAGGCAGGATGAGCACAGGTGAACATATGCTGGCTGCCACCCCCATAAGTAACACCAACAGGTACAATCGATGTCAGGTGTACTGATGAATCCAAACTACGCTGTACAGGTATTTCTTTTCTTTTCTTTTCTTTTCTTTTACCTTGTTAGTATTTCCTCCATTCTCTTTTAGTTGGTGAATAAGAGAAAAAAAAAACTGTCCTCTTCGGATTTGCTAACGAGATAAAGAGAAGCTGGCTTATGCTGTCTTTTTCTTCCTAAATACGAGAAAAAAAATACAGAACACACAGTCATTACAGAACGAAGCTTCGAAACACTAAGCTATTGCCATTACTTCATTACTTTCACCGTTCATTACAGAAAACTTAAACGCTAAATAGAAAATAATAAACGGAAAAAAAAGAGAAAAAAAATCAATGACATGTTGAGATTTATTTAAAGTCAAATCTGCATGCGGAATGAACTTTGAATTTCTCCCAGTGAAATTCTTCCGAGTGAACTTCTAACGCAGGATTCTGAATGGCAGTAAAACGAGGAAATATCAAGTAAATACACGGTATGAATACAAGCGATACATTAAAACAAGGACGACGGAAATATTCTGACGGAAAAAAAAAACCACAAAACAAGCGAGGATTATGAAAAAGGCACAGAATTGAACGTAAAAGAAAAAAAATAATAAAGGCAAGAGGAGGATAGATAGAAAGTTAACACACCAAAAAAAGCGAGAGATATAAAAAGCAAATACAGGACAAAATACGAAGACTAAGAAGGGCAGAAAGATACAGAAAGATTAAAAAATATATATATATATGAAAATAAATAAAAATCAAATCAGGTGAGAAGACAGAACGAACACATTGGATAAATATAAACAATACAAAAAATAAACAGAGTTAGCGGAACGAAAGGATAGCAAGGTGCACCAGATAATTTTACCATGACATTACTTTTTTTTTTTTTAGCTGTTCATTCTGAGACTTGGGAACCTTCCAACTCGGTCACCTCACCTCGGTTAGGCCTCGTGCAGGTGAGAAGTGGGGTGGTGAAGTGCGGTGAAGATAGGTAGTGGGGTAGTGAAGACGAAAGGGAGGAGCGTGGAGGACAGGAGGAAGGAAAGGGTAGGGGGTATCAGGTGGAAGGAATAAGTGGAGAGATTGAGAGAATAGGAAAGAGAATTAAGTACAGAGTATAAATAAGTGAATGGGAGGAAGCAGAAGAGGGAATTAAGTGAAGTGATAGAAGGAAAGGCAGAGAAGAGAAATGTAGTTAGAAAATGAAAAATAGAGAAAGGAATCGATTAGAACAGGAAGCAAAAGAGTAAACTAGGAGTGAATGAAAGGAAGAAATGGAAATAAGATAAGTGCTACAGGGAACGGAAGGAGTGTAGTTAAGTTGTGAAGGAGAATCAAGAACGGAATCAGGTAGAGGGAAGAGAAGGAATTAAGTGTGAAGAAGAGGATGAAGAGGTGAGAATCAAGTGGAGAAGACGCGGGAATATAAAAGTTGTTGTGAAGGAGAATCAGAGAAGAGGCCAGAGAAAGAGCGGGAACAAGGTGGAATGAAGAAAGGGAAAGAGAGGGAATAGGGTGAAGTGGAGAGGATAAGGGAAGGGAGGGGTGGATAAAAGAGAAAGAGGGAGAGATGAATGGCAGTGACGGAAGAAGAGGGCCAGACAGGTAGTACTTAATAGTGTTATAAATACTCCCAATAGTAAATGGATTAATTAATGAATGAGTGTGAAGCGCCGACAACGAGATCACACGGCGCCAGTTTGAATGGGAAGACTTAAAATTTGGGTTCAGTGATTAATACTTAACCTGTATTTAGAAACTACAATGAGAGAGAGAGAGAGAGAGAGAGAGAGAGAGAGAGAGAGAGAGAGTCATCCCCTTGAGGTGTTTACATTTTAAATATCACGACCTCCATCATTCATCAAGGCCTACTCTATCTTTTCCTCTCGCCTTAACAGTATTAGCGAGTTGAGCTAAGTGCCATTCTTCTAACCTTTACTGCCTCGCTGCCTCTTTAAATTATTGGACAGGTAAAGAAAAAAACAAATCGGTTTCTTATCACCCCGCGTTACACAGATTAGCAAGTACGGTACATAAACACCAAGGCAAACATTCGTACCGCCCCCACTGCACTTCAGGTTTCCGTTAGGTGGCAAAGTGGTGCTGGTTTTTTATCTCGAAAGGTTATCTAATAGTGAAAAATGTGAGTTATTGGACTGTATATTTTAGTGTTTCTACGTCTTATCTCACCAGACCAACAGCCTCGACAATCATACGTGACCATTTGAAGTTTAATGTAAACCAGCGAACCACACCGACGGACGCAGCTCTCTTAGCAACGTATGTGACACGCCTCAAGCAACTATGTCTCGCTGCATGACGACCAGTACACTCGGGATGTGAATTACGCTCCTCCATCTCTGAGTAACACCGGACAACACAGCATAGCCAAGTTTTAAGATTCACGACCACAGGAAGCACTAACCAGACACCAAAACGAAACGACTATTTACTCATTTTTTTCTGACTATGCATCTTCCGTTTTCTACATCACTCAGATATCCAAAAAGCATTTAGACATGTTACTTCTTAAATAAATCAACCTAAATCACGTTTCGTTTCTATGGAAGTCTGAAACATGAAAACATGAAAAAGCGAGACCAGGAAAGGAGTTCTAGACATTATTACCAAGGAAGCCGTCACGTCAACAGCCTGGGAAGCACAGACGTAGCGAACCATGGCTGTTAATCCCACTAAAGTCCACCTCGCACTGAGCGCCTTAGAGGTTCAGTAAAGCAACAACCGACACCTGCCCGCCTGGATCCGAACACCCTTGATTAATCAACACGCGAACGAGACGGTATCGGAAGAAGGGGAACGAAGAGAAGAGGGTTAGCAAAGATGAAACGCATGAGGAGTGGGAAGTACAAGGAAGGAAAGAGAAATGTCGACATGAGGAGCAAGCTAACGAAGAGGAAGAGAAAGAGGAATGAAGGAAATGGAGACAAGAGGAGAAAGCGGTGGAAGAAAAAGAGGAGAGGGAGGAAGAGAAGAGGAGTGAGGAAGATTACAAGGTTAGAATCAAGGAAGATGGAAAGTGAAGGATCCGGAAGAGAAGGAAGAAGGGAGAGAAGGGGAGGAACAGCCACGTCTAGTTACAGATTAGTGATGCATTAGTTATCGTAATTAGTGCAATTCTTCTATTCACTGGTATTCCCTTCTTGCTCCCAATGGCATGGTGGGTGAAGCATTAATAGCGTGGTTTTTCCTTTAATTATTAGAACACTATATAAAAAAAAAAATGTTTGGATAGACAGAAAAAGAGAGGAACGGATATTTTTTTTCTACGCCAAGACAATAGAGCTATATAAAAATAAAGTAAATAAACTAAAAAAAAAAAAGTCGTTAGTGATTATGGATAAAAAGTCAAGTAGTGAAGGAGTTAACAAGTCATTGTCATGGGGAGCGAAGGCTGCATCATCGCACTCCGGCAACCCACCTGTCAACACAGCCTCTGAGCCCTTGGACGCGTCATGTTCAGGTACTTACCACCATTAATAACACGGTATATGTAGACACCAATGGCGAGTACCACTGAATTTTTGGGTTTCGAATCATAAAATAACAAATGCTGCCTGGACATGTTATTAAGAGTGACAAGTATAGTCCAAAAGTTGCCAAAAGACGGTGATGCAATTTTTAGTTTCCCTGACAGACACAAGTTTACATCCTTAAATATTAAATGCATGTCGAGCTTACTCTCTCTCTCTCTCTCTCTCTCTCTCTCTCTCTCTCTCTCTCTCGCTAGTTTACTTCCGCTGGATAGCCGAGGCGGAGCATGCGCATGACATTGGCTTCCTGCCTCTCCTGTTTTTTTTCTGCCAAGGTAACACGCTAATAGCCGCCTAACCACGTCCCTCTGTCTTAACTTCTGTTTTCTTCCTCTTCTCTATGTTTTGTCTTGTCGAGTCCGATGTTATATGCACTCTTGCTCTCTGTCCCCTATTTTGAGACTAGATAGGAGAGATATTTTGCCCATAACATAGATAAATATTACAAAAGTCTCCTGTGTGTGTGTGTGTGTGTGTGTGTGTGTGTGTGTGTCTCCTTGCATTTTTTTTTACATTACTGAGTGTGGGTTAACAGGTATGGTAGGCTATGTATCATTAACCTTTATTCATTAGTCTCTCTCTCTCTCTCTCTCTCTCTCTCTCTCTCTCTCTCTCTCTCTCTCTCTCTCTCTCTCTCTTTGTGTGTGTGTGTGTGTGTGTGTGTGTGTGTGTGTGTGTGTGTGTGTGCGTGTGTGTGTGTGTGTGTGTGTGTGTGTGTGTGTGTGTGTGTGTGTACTGCGCCTCTTTCCTTGCTTTCCTTTATAACACCTCGATGACAAAAGTGTAGCTAAGTTAAGGTGAGTCACGCTATATTGTTAGGTTAGGTTACGCTTGGCTAGGTTTGTCAGTGTCCGAGCAATTTCTCCTCGGTCTAATTGTGTCCCTTCGGTATGAGTGGCAGGGGTGATGTGCCAAGGATAGCCGATGAGAAGGCCAGGGTGCCATTGGGGAGAGAGAGAGAGAGAGAGAGAGAGAGAGAGAGAGAGAGAGAGAGAGAGAGAGAGAGAGAGAGAGAGAGAGAGAGAGAGAGTAGTAATGGAGTTGGTAGACTATCCTGCTTATCACCATCTGTTAGTTTAGCCACATCGCATAACATTCCTAGAGATGTCACGGTGAAGTTCAAAGATGATGTTCTGTACTTTCCTTGTTTATATCTCAGTTTAACTCGTCTGTACGCACGCCGCCGCTTACACTACTGTTACTGGTACCTAACACGCCCACCATTACTTATTGAATTACCTCTCCTGTTCTCTTCACGACTTGTTATGTAAATTCAACCTTGTTTCACTCCTATCCTTCCAACAAAAAAAAATCCAAGAAAACGGAGCACTTTTTGAAAGCAACCAACCCGAGCACTATTTCCTGCAAACTGATAGCATGTTTATCTTCCTTTCCGTAGTTTTCTCTTCCGTTATAGATCAGCGCGTCTATTTTTTTTTTTTTTTTTTCGTTCCCTTCAAAATCGTCTCTCTGGTTCCGGTTGTATTCCTCCTCCTCCATCTCCACCTCCTCATGTGCAGACGCGGAATGGCAACCTCAGACGCACGGGAGCCGATTACCTCTTGAAATAAAACACAATCGCGCCCTTTTTCGCTTCTTTTCTCTGCATTGTTTTGCTCACTACCCGTCTCAATCCTTGCCAAACATACGTACAGGATGCAATAATGTCACATCGCACTGCTAGTTATAGAAGTGCTGGCCCCACATCATAAGCGAGGCAGCAGCAGCAGTCTTGGAAACCGCAGAATTCAAACTGGATAAACCGGCGTCACACTCCTACAGACACGGACAAACACAACACTCTTTCACTCTTCCCCTACCCGATGCAAGACACCGTGACACCACAAGATCAACCCATACTAACTTTCTCAATGCCCATGGTGAGAGAGAGGTGCTTCCCCGCCGGCGTGCAGGGATCTACTGGCGTAATTTCTCCCTCAGGTCGTAACTTGAAGGTCCTCCGTCACCCAATACACACACAAACACACGGAACACAGCGCCCTCTGGGGTACGGCCGGGAAGAGCGTGCCAAGGTAATGAGCCAACACAAATGCAAAGCGTCGCACAACAGTCCCGCCGGCTGACTGAGATATGTCCTCGCCTCAGCTCCTCGCCTCGCCGCCGCTCCGCACTTCCCGTCAACGTTGTGCGAAGCTCCTCCCCCTTGACCCTCAGCAACCTCTACCACCACCACCCGCTTCTCCTCCTCCTCCTCCTCCTCCTCATCCTCCACCCCCGCCGCCATCACGCTCCAAGTTCCCAGTTTCTGTTCACTTTTCCCCCCCGACTCGTGGTATCTTCGTGGCGGCAAACTCACAATGACAACCAGCAGCCTTTACCTCACCTCAGTCAGACTTGCAGCTTAAGTAACGCCTCGCCTTTCTTGATCTCTTTCTCCCTCGTGTCTTTATTCCCTTCTTTATCTTCCTCATTTAGCCAGCGACCGTTTCGGCATGCACCTGGTGGTCTTCCTCTCCCGTATCACAAACCACCGTATCCTTCTCACCCCCTTCCTTACATCTGTTCCCTTCCAACCTTCCGTGTCTCGCTCTCCCTCAGTCCTATCCATCTTAGCCTTCCTTACATCTCTCGTATCCTTCTCATCTCTATTTCTTGTCTCTTTCTCATCCCATCCTTTCTTTCATCTCTGAATACTGCCTATCCTCGCTCGCCCCCTCCCTCTACCATCCTACCCATCCTTACTTCTCCCACTCTTCTCTTCCTCCCTCTCCCCACCACGAGCCTCATGCCCTTGATCAGCACCGGAAGTCGCCCTCACTGTCGTTGGCCGGTCAGTGGAGGATAAAATACACGTCCGTCGACCGTCTAGAGTATTAAAAAAGAAGCACGTCAAGAAAACACCTTCCTCGCACCGTGTGACGCTCGTGGGCCGCGACTGTGTGTTTTGTGAAAGTAGAGCGTGTGTTTCCGTGTATTCTTTTCTGTTTCTTTTCCTTTCCTTTCTTACTCGTGATGTCAGTACGGTGCGGATGTAGTGCTCTCTCTCTCTCTCTCTCTCTCTCTCTCTCTCTCTCTCTCTCTCTCTTCGTCTATTTCCTATTAATCCAAGAAATTATGTATACAATTTAACTATTCATATATTTGCATTTCTAATTTATTCATTCTACAAAATAGACTTATCTCTAATTACTTATCTGTTCATTTATTACCATGAAGGAAAATGGCGAACATGAGGGAAAAAAAAAAAAGAAAAAACGTGAAAGTGTTATCATCGTTAGCCAGAAGGTTCAGCCAAGCGTTCGTGAAGCTTCAAACGCTGATTGTGTAGCGTGACTTTCCTCTCGACACTGACACACTACTGCTATATTCCTGCCGGACTTTTTTTTCTTCTCTTAACACTTCGTCGCAAATAAATCTTCAATAAATAAATAGGAAATAAATAAATAAATAAATAAATATATAAACAAAATACATGAATAAATAAAGGATCTTGATTCTGACCAACCTAGGAAGTAAACGCTGCCAAGCCTTTGTGCATCGAGCTATGAAGGTTGTGAACGCCACGCGTGGAACTAAAGAGCACGTGAACTATGAGGTTGTTTCGGATACATCAAAGAAAACGTACCATAACAGGAAGAATATCAAAGTAAACTGTCAGCCTTCCCTCTCATGTGAAATACGCGGAACAAAAAGCACAAATAATGAATTAGTAATAGAAAAAAAAAGCCTTAGTCATCATGAAGACCAGAAAACAAGGGAATGACAAATTACAGTAAGACCATAAGTAAAAATAATAAAAAAAACAACAACAAGAAAAGACATCATTACCGTTGATGAAACCCAACATTGCAAAATATCACGATAAAAAGAATAAAAAAAACTGACGCCACCTTATTAAAACAATTAAAAAAAACAAATATAAAAATAAATAAAAACACTGAACTACTACGTCACTGAAGGATATAGATTAAAAGGAGGAGGGGGGGAAGACAAAAACAAGTTAGTCAAAGAAAACAAGACTACACTACTCCAACCAGTCAAAAAAGGTCAAGACAACCCTAGAAAAGGACACCCACACCCACGTACTCCTCCCCAACACACACACACACACACACACACACACACACACACACACACACACACACACACACATTATTATTAAGAGGAAGAAAATTTTGTCATTCTCATCAGTAACTTCCCGCGCACTCCCGTCACGCACCATTGGAAAGAATGAAACAATGGGCCGGCAAGTGATCCAGACAATAAAGGAACTCATTACAATAAACGCCGAACATTTATAAATTAATTATTGCCATTATTACTGTTGTATTCGTCAGGCGTTTATTGTAGTCAAGATGCTGTAGGTTTTGTTAAAGGTTATAATTATTACTTTTTTTTTCTTTTTTCCCTGAGTGGTTTTGTCGTTTTATTTATTTATTTATTTATCTATATATTTCTTTTTATGATAATGTTTACTGCGTTGTTTTACTGTATTGTGAAAGAGGATACACGCAGAAGCACCGCCCCTTCCACTCTCAAAACAACACACACATACACACACACACGCACACAGGAAACAAAAATGAAAAACTTTGTTTTCATTTTTGTGCTACAAAAATGAAATGGGAAAATTTTTCAGCAACAAAGCCACTAACACACAAAACATACACACACACAAATGGGAAATCCAAACGAGAGGAAGCAGAAAAACTAACATGATAAATGAGAGAGAGAGAGAGAGAGAGAGAGAGAGAGAGAGAGAGAGAGAGAGAGAGAGAGAGAGAGAGAGAGAGAGAGAGAGAGAGAGCCAAAGTAATCGAACACTCACCTCATTCTCCGTCAGGTCATCAATGTGAGTTATCTTGTCGAGAGAGGAGACGCTGTCTGGCGCTGGCAGGGTCACCTTGTCTGGCACATCTCTAGGCAAAGCTCCCGTGCTGGCTACTCGCTCCTCCACAGGCGTCACCTCCCCGCCCTTGGTCCCAGACGCTGCTGAAGAAAAGAGTGTTATGGCCGGAGGTGAAAAAAAAGTAGCAATAGTGTACGTAGACTACAAAAGAGAGAGAGAGAGAGAGAGAGAGAGAGAGAGAGAGAGAGAGAGAGAGAGAGAGAGAGAGAGAGAGAGAGAGAGAGAGAGAGAGAGAGAGAGAGAGAGCAATGAAGTTTGAAGATGGAAAAATCTGGATAGGGAAAGGAGTATCAGAAATAAGACAGAGGAAGAAAGGAGAGAAATAAAAAAGAAAAATTGTCATGTAAGTAGTAGTAGTAGTAGTAGTAGTAGTAGTAGTAGTAGTAGTAGTAGTAGTAGTAGTAGCAGCAGCAGCAGTAAATCATATCAACATTATATTAAAGGCGTGTGATTAAGACCCTCTATACTAGTAAGCCGCGCGACCATGACACAACTCAGCCCTTCACCACAAAACAGAGCGGTATATTCACGCCCCGATAAGACACGATAGTCAAATCCTGTGACTCGTAAACCTCCTTCATACACACAGCCTTCACAGACAAAAAACAGGACATCAGAAGGGGAAAAAAAAAAAAACTAAGATAAAAACTGCGTGTGCTAAAACTATACGTGCATTATACTGTTCAGCTTGTCTGGAATATAAAACAGGAATGATAAGACTCCTGCACAGTGCCACGAGTCAAGAGAATAAAATTAATAATGTGTAGGTAAATTGAAAGTTTCTAATCTTATCTGACGAAAGGGTTCTCTCTCTCTCTCTCTCTCTCTCTCTCTCTCTCTCTCTCTCTCTCTCTCTCTCTCTCTCTCTCTCTCTCTCTCTCTCTCTCTCTCTCTCTTCCGCCTTAGCCCAATGTCTTCCTGTATGGCGGCCACACTCGTTCACATCGGCGGAGTTGATGAGCCTAGAATACCTGAAGGAGGGGGCAGGTGTAAGGTGACAGCCATAAAAAGGACAGCCTGATCTTACCGCCTCCTACTGGCTGAGAGAGAGAGAGAGAGAGAGAGAGAGAGAGAGAGAGAGAGAGAGAGAGAGAGAGAGAGAGAGAGAGAGAGAGAGAGAGAGAGAGAGAGAGAGAGAGAGAGAGAGAGAGAGAGAGAGAGAGAGAGAGAGAGAGAGACCTTGTGCATCCGGTACATGAAAAGCAATACTAACTCACAGTAACTCTTCATTAACTTTCCTAACGACGAATAATTTCATAAGGCAAAGAACCTGAAGACCTCGCTGGGCTGCTTGTTTCACCTACACTACGCTGCACTAACCAATTGCATTACTGGAGAGAGCCAAGTGCGGTACAAGAGAGAAGTACTAATACGGTGTGATTTAAGTCCACTTTAGTTAGTAGGGTAAGGTATTACAGCTATAATTGCTCTTTGTTGATATTCAGAGCACTATAAAAGTATTACTATTAATGTAGTGGTAGTGGTAGTGGTAGTAGTAGTAGTAGTAGCAACAATAGTAATGATGATAGTGTTCACAATGACACACAGGAAGATAAGAGTTTAATTTGATTTTTTCTAGGCTATAAAATCATTCAAGAAAAATTCAGTATAGAAGTGTGTAAAACGTTGTAGGTCATTATGAAAACAAAAACAAAAAAACAATAAAAAAAAACTTCGTGGGAAAAAAGGTGACTGCTTGCTGTGGTAATGTGTTGTGTGTGGGTGATAAGGTGCCGAGTATTCCCCGCCACTCACCACCACTCATTCACACCACTCACCTGTCTGCGGCTCCTCATTATCGTAGTGCACGTTGAGGGAAATCCTATGGCCGGCGATGATGGAACCCACGGGGCCACTGTCCTCTTGTCCTCTTGGATCTGGGGCCATTCTTCCTCTGCTGGGCCTCTTCTGCTGTGCCTCCTGCTGTCTGGTATGCCTTGGGGCGATCCTTGCTCCCCGGAAGTAGTTACTGTTGGTGGCCGAGATGAGCTCCCTGCCTCTGTTCCTGCTGCTGACACTGCTACCGCCGCTGCCACTCGTACTACAACTGCTGTTACTTGTGGATGTGGTGGATATGTCACTCCCGAAGGTCGAGAGTCTGCCCTTGGAGGAGAAGTGGGTGGCGGTGATCGGGGGCGTCGAAGTGTTGAGTCGAGGAGCGCTGCTGTAGTGGATGAAGTCGTCGGTAGCCACGAAGCTGCAAGGAGAAGGAAGGCTGGGGTTAGGGTGAGGACTGACTGGCTAAGTGGTTGACTGGTTTAGGGTTATTCCAGGAAGTCCCCTGCGATCGGAAAAAAAAAATGTATACGGTTGGAATGTAATCTTCAGAGAGAGAGAGAGAGAGAGAGAGAGAGAGAGAGAGAGAGAGAGAGAGAGAGAGAGAGAGAGAGAGAGAGAGAGAGAGAGAGAGAGAGAGAGTAGACGTCAAGATGTAGAAGAGAAGGCGTAGATGGGTGACACTGACAACACGAAGGAGAGGAAAGGGTTAATGATGGCAGGGAGGGAGGAAGAGAGGGAAGGAGGAAGAGATGAAGGGAGGGAGAAGTGGGAGGAGGGAAGGCGAGAAGGGACGGAGGAAAGGGGAGCAGGGAGGCCTAGGAAACGCCAGACACACACACACACACACACACACACACACACACACACACACACACACACACACACACACACACACACACACACACACCACCACCACCACCACCACCACCACCACCACCACAACCACCACCTTTTCTGACACGTGGGCATGGAGTGATGATAGTGAAGGTCAATCCAAACACAAGGCGCCGCGGGCCAGACACACACACACACACACACACACACACACACACACACACACACACACACACACACGCGCGCGCGCGCGGGAGACAAAACCACACCCGCACATCCGCCTGGCCGAGAAGAGAACCCACATTTACATTTCACCATTAAAAAGAAAATCCCCAGCCACGTTTCCCTACCACGAAGTTAAAGTGTCGAAACGAATGTTAATGAAGCTTTTTCCTTATGCTTTATATGTTTCCGGAGTGGTATCAGTAGGTCTCTCTCTCTCTCTCTCTCTCTCTCTCTCTCTCTCTCTCTCTCTCTCTCTCTCTCTCTCTGCCATAGATAACAAAAAAATAGGTAAAAAAAATTTATTACAACAATAAGAACAACAACAACAACGAGCTATTACTACTACTACTACTACTACTACTATTACTACTACACACCTATCCTTTCCCCTAATACACTACTATCACGCCATCATCACATTCTCAAATCTCTCATGGCTGCCTACTCCTTCTCCACATCCTTCCCTCCCTCCTCATATCACTGAAGGCAAGGTCGGTATTTCCCCCAAAGCTTCCCTGGGCAATCCACTGCCACAAAATGTAACTCACGGGCGACACTGGCTACTCCGTTTCCTCACCTTCCACCTCACCGCCACGTCCCGTCCCCCCGTAACGCGGACTTCCCCAATCCAGAGTCCGAGGAATACTAATGCTACCTTGCCCAAACTATTCCTACTATGTTCACGTGTTTTCTCCGTGTCATGGGTAAAGAAAACGTGACTCCTCATACCTTGTTTTCCTGTTGATAAGAGTTCTACGATGCCTCAGAAACGTTAATCTGTTTCAACACTTCACACAACAAAATTGCATCACTCAACGTTTTTCTTGTGTGTCAGATATGAAGGAAGTGTGTCTTATTTACTTTTCTTTTCGTAAGTTCCATATCACCTCAAGAAACGTTCAATCCTTTCAATGGTTGAAAAGAAAGAAAAGACAACTAAGTCACATCATTTGTCTTAACTATAGTATGTTATGAGGAAAGAAAAAAAGGAAGGCCCTATAACCTTTCTTGTTGTCTGAAGTACCATGAAGCCACAAAACTTTCTATTGCTCTAGTACAACAAAATTTCACCGTTCGGCGTCTTCACTAACCGTCATGATGGGGAAAAACATCTTGCAGTTTCTTTTTCTTTCTCACGAGCTTTACCTTACTTCAAATAAGTTGACTGACTCCATAACTAAATTTGAAACAAAATTACATCGCCATTCACGCTCATATTCCGAGAGCACTAGATTTCCATGTCGTTATGCTGCCTCTAAACTCGAGAAGAAAAGTTTAGAAATGGAAGGAAAGGCTGATGAACTGATTAAAATTTTTAGCGTCACAGTAACAACCCCACCTGACGCTGAAGAAAAAATATATATGTGTTATCATTCCTTTTCTGTGTATCCTGAGTTATTTCCAGAGACTGAAGGAAAAGTATAGATATTTCTTTATTCTTGGTAGTACATTTATAAAGAAACTATTCTCAGGAACATCCCTCTACAGCAATTCTATGAAATTGTGGTAGGAGGCTGCCATGGCGTCTCTAGAATCAGCTGTCTTCTAGTCCTTGGCAGGCAATACATAAACATGGATAAAAGAAGTAGAGGAGGAAGAACAGGAGATGAGGACTCATGGTCATGCAGGAAGCCTCTTCAGTCCATGAAGGAAGCGAATCAGGAGCCATCGCTGATTAATACGAGTGTCCTTCTCGTCCTCGAAATTTAGTGAAGGTTCTGAATTACGCATTGCCTTCCCCCTTCCCCCTCCTCACCCCCACCCCTCCACCGTGCTGCAATTCTCAACATACAAAACATTCTCCTTATATTCATTCAAGGTTTGACTTACGTATTGCGTCTCCACCTCTCTCCTCCAACTCTTTAATAAAAACACTTCACTCTCACTCCCTCCCACGTGGATACACTATATTACTGCGCATTTCGAGAGAGAGAGAGAGAGAGAGAGAGAGAGAGAGAGAGAGAGAGAGAGAGAGAGAGAGAGAGAGAGAGAGAGAGAGAGAGAGAGAGAGAGAGAAACATAGTATCTGAAAAATTTTACTTCCAGCCTAAGTATACTACATTAGAGAGGCTTCTGGTAGAGGTTTCTGAAGGACCAAGAAAGTTATCTGGAGTTTGATTTCAAATGATATATAGATTTATTTTTGTATGGCACATGAGATCATAAATCATAACACCGAATTTTACTGCTAGATAAGAGCACGGCGTAGCACACTCAGATTCTGTGGTGGAAAAATACTGTCACAGTTTTCTCTGCGTACTCGTATAGTGAAAGACGCTGAGGAGAAGCAGAGCGAAGGGACTGACAACACCCCTTCCACTGCATTTTTTTTTTTTATTCCCACGATGAGATAAAAACGTGACTTTTTTTTTTTTGCGGGGGTGGACGGGACTCCCTCTCTTGATGATGGATCCCAAATTGGTATATAAAGAGAAAAAATAAATAGTTAAATATACAAGAATTACATGTGATCGCAAGATTATAATTATTTTGCTTAGCGCTCTCTCTCTCTCTCTCTCTCTCTCTCTCTCTCTCTCTCTCTCTCTCTCTCTCTCTCTCTCTCTCTCTCTCTCGCTTCCTGGTGGGTGCCTGGCTGGCCGAGACCCTGAAGGAGGCGCATCAGGCAGTCTCCGCAGGTCGCCGCCCGCTGTCCCGTGGTCTGCCATGCTGGCGGTGTGGCGCGGCACAAGGCCACATCTTGATCGAGGAAGCTAAATCAAGCTGTTACATCTACATTGCAGCATGTTGTACATACGTAACACTTAGACTTCCAGCCACTATTCTTTTCTTTTCTTTCTGCTGCTCATTTTTTTCCTTTCTTTGGATATAGATATAAACACACACACATAATCCTAAGCCTCACAGTTATTTTTTTTCTCTCTCTCTTTTGCTTCCTTCTTCTTTGGACTTGCATATAAACACATAAATACAGTACATAATCAAAAGTCTTCCAGCCACTGTTATTTTCTTTTCTCTCTTTTCCTCTTTTTTCTTTGAATATACATAGCGACATGAACATGTGTATATTCAAGTGTACACAAATTTAAAGCCTACCAGCCGACATTATTATTTTATTTTATATACGAGTATATACATACATATATATATATATATATATATATATATATATATATATATATATATATATATATATATATATATATATTCAACACTGCCTTCGAACTATTTATACGGAAATGAAATGATGAATCAGGTAAGACAGGATGACAGGGACAGACACTATAACTAAATATACAAAAAGAAAGAGAGAGAGAGAAAAAAAAAAGTAAGCAACGTCACTATATTTTCATATCCAACAATGCCTTCGAATTCTTTAGAGAAGAATGAGAAGCAGAACCAGAATAAGCAAAGACAGGATGACAGAGACAGACACGAGACAAGAAACCTGACGCGTCCCTGACCATCGCGTGCAAACACATAACAAAACAAGTAAAACAGGTCCGGAG
>NC_087162.1:5250000-5257500 GCF_035594125.1 Scylla paramamosain | reverse complement strand
GTCCTTGCCACGAATGAGATGGGGGAAGGTGAAAGGGAAGGGAAGGGAAGGGAAGAGCGAGGTAAGAAAGGTCATGGCGGAGATTTGCAACTTTCCCCGCGACATCGATACGCAGACGTGTTTGATTGATTGGATATAAGACACCACGACAATGGGGTCATATGGTGCCGTGTATGGACAGGAATGAAGTGTTGAATGACCAATGATAACTCTTTCTCATCAATCTATAAACAGATCAATTTATTAGAAAGGTGAACAAGGAAAAGAACAACAGTAAAGTACAAACATGCTCCCTGAATACAAAACAAAGCGGGGCGGTAGAGGAGAAAGGCAGCTAAAAGAGGAAACAAGGAAAAAGGTTGAGAATGGAGAAAAGGGAGAGAAGACGCGGGAAGCGGGAAACATTTGAAAATTTAAATCACCAGTATATCGATCGGCCGGGAGTATACAGTGCACGCGGCGGCTTGGAGAACGTAAACACAGGCTGGTGGGAGGCGCTATGGTGACGTCACGCACCCCGCCCTCACCGCTCGGCCTGTGAGTGGCGGTGAGGGAGGGTGGCGTGATGTAGAGAGCGACGTGGGCTAGCACACACAGAGCGTATTATTAATAGAGTATACACCCTAACCTCGCTACCTTGCTCTGGGGGGAGAAGCGGTGTGTGTGTGTGTGTGTGTGTATAACAGTGGTGAGCAATATAACACGTAGGCAAGAATGAAGCCTGTTGTATGTTTGGATTCCTCAATCGTTCACACGGTGATGGCTTATGGTCTTGAGGTCTGTGTTAATGTAGCCAAGGATAAGAAAAGATGTGCAAGTTTAAGAGTAAAGAGCAGGCGAGTTCGTTCCAAGTTTTTGTAGCGTCAGGAGCACGCGAGTTATGCAATGGTAGCAGTAGTAATGGTGTTTATACTAAATGTAGTTGTTCATAAATAGCTAAATAGTCGTTTTTTGAAAGTAGTAGTAGTAGTAGTAGTAGTAGTAGTAGTAGTAGTAGTAGTAGTAGTAGTAGTAGCAGCAGCAGCAGCAGCAGCAGCTGCAGCAGCAGCGTCTCACAATTATATAACCTTATGGTAACAGTATAGTAACCTTAACCGAATTTGTATCTAACAACGCACATGACATTTATCAACTTGGCCGGAAGCCTTGCCGATCTGTTATTTTTTGTAACATGGGAAGAAAAAATGAATACCATGTCAAGGGAAGAGCGAAAGAGTCAACCCTCACTCCCCGCTTCTCTGCTGAGATGGAAGTCTAGTCGCGTACACACACACACACACACACACACACACACACACATCTGTCGACCTCCACCATCCCTAGAAACTCCAGCCAAGCAAATAAACCGTGAAAGAAGTCCCCAATAGAACCCTTCCCTCTAGACGCACTTCTGAGGCTCGCTACCTGAAGGAGGCGCCGAGGACAGGGGAGAGGAGAAAATGGTGGTGCAGGAGGGAGCAATGCACCTTTATGACCCACTGGACACCTGCCAACACAGTCTTGACACTGCTTGAGGTCAATAACATTACTGCTAGGAAGGAAGAGATATGGAGGACACGTGTGATGGGGATAAATATTTTTTCGTCCTCCTGCTACGCACTCTACTCATCATGTAACTGCAACTATTATTATAGAAAGACGCACCCACCAATTTCTCACCAGTTTTACTACTACAGGAACCGCTACTGCTACTAAAATCCTCCCCATCCTCCTCTTTTAGCAATTACTACTATCACCACCACCACAACTAGAAAATTTTTTTTTTTTCAGCGATGACTTGGCCACATTTTCTCCTGATCCAGACTCCCTCCCATTTTCTAAGTTGCAAAGATTAAGGCTTTGGACAGTCATGTGAATTTAATTCCTCCCCTCACCCCACATCCCACATCCCTGTCCACGCACTCCGCCCTGACGTCAGCCTCCTCCTGACGTCAAACAGGTTGCGAAAATATCTTGTGAGGGGCACCACAACACCATTCCTCTCATACCGCCGGAGGGGAGCTGGGGCACAGGGCATCCCACCCCCTCTACCACCATCACCGTCCCCTTCAGCTGCTTTTTTCAGCCAGCATCTGCCTCACACCAGTTGTCTTCTGCGTCTTAACCTGCCTCGTCTGTCCCAACACATGTTCGTTGAGGAAGAAAAACAACAGAGACAGTACTTGAAATCTGAATCTAAGCTAGCACTGCAGAAGCTAAAGTCGTGTGCAAGACATTTACAGGTGAATGAAGGTAAAAGAAAGGAGGAAAGGAAGGGAAGTGTCAACGTGATGAAAAGTAAGAGGAAGGGAAATTCTGGGAGAAATTAATGGAAAGGTAATCAGTGAGGAAAGGAAGAGAAAGGACTGCAGAAATAGATGTAAAGGTACGGTAGGAAGAAAAGGAGAGAAAAAAGGGAAAGCAGGAAAAGAAAGGGAAGAAGAAAGTGAAAAGCAAAATAACAAAACAAAATAAAAAGAAAATTCGGAGAAAGTGACGGAATATATGTAAGAACGAAGAGGAACGGAGAAAGCCAAGCAATATAAGAGGAAATGAAGAAAACCTGTACACTTATCAGATATTTGATGACACCACAACAATAAAAGCAGTAAGGAATGAAAAGCACTCGTCCTCCACACCTCTAGCAAGACTACGACTGCACTGAATAACCAAACCACTCAGCAGCTGCTCGACCTCGAAGGAAAATGAATCATACGAATCATGCACATCTATCACAACCGAAGATGTGACTAGAGAGAATGACGATGGGAAGGGAACTGATGTGCAAGCGAACACAAGAGCTCATCACACTGAGGGCACATCATATTAACTCTGGACAGGCTACATCTATAACGTTACACAAGGCTCATCATACTAATTTCGTCTAGAATGTATCATATTAATCTTAAGGAGAAGCATATAAAGTTTAATTCCCAGCTACGTCATGATGCAGCTGCGCAGGTGAAGAGTCAACGACACCGTTACTGGCATTAATAACCCCCATGTGGAATAAAGACGAGGCAAGAGGCAAAGGTAAAGCAATAACAGGCAGGTTTTTTTTTAATGTCTTGTCTCTTCCCGCCCGCATAAACAGACTTCCTTTTCCTCCTCCACTACCTTCACATCATCGCCTCGATTAAAGAAAATCCCTAGTACAGTTTCATAAAGGAGCTTCAACTAACATTTCGAAGAGAGGAGGAAAAGCAGACAGGTAAAGGTAGAAAAAACTTGCTCTTCCACCACAACCACCTGTTCTTCTTAACCTTTATCATCGTGCATAGTTTCAGACTACAGCAAAAAAAAAAAAAAAAAAAAAAAGTTAATTAAAGTTAAAGTTAAGCTAAAAAAGTTAGTCAGCGAGTCAGCATAATCGTGGAGACATAGATAAGGATAACAGACTTCCTCCTCTTCACTTCACGTACCGCCATAGTCAGGCGTCGAGTAACATTTCGCAATAACTACAACCGTGTTTATAGGTTCCCCCTCAATGTTAAGTCCTCTGATGTCCTAAAGAATGATCAATTGTCAGGTTCTGTAACAAGATTTCCAGCAGACTAGAGAGCAAAGTGAAAGAAAACACTAAACACAGCAAGTAAAGAAAGTTATAAGTGACTTCTGACCACGACTGTAAGGACGCACCTCTACCATTCACCATGTGCACCTTCCCACACTTCCACTACTAGAGCCATAGCCAGTCAATCTAAAGCTTCCCACACTTCCACTACTAGAGCCATAGCCAGTCAATCTAAAGCAGTATTATTATGTAACTAAATATACATGATAGTTTATAAATTCCAGTATCATTTACTGTCTAGGCTGCATCGATCCCAGATACTTCAGGTAACACTTGTGTCTGCAATGCACAGGTAAGAAATACCTGTCAATCTAAAATAGTGTCTTATATGAAACTAAATATACATGACTGAATTTCAGCATCATTATCTCGTGGCTGCATCGTTCCTAGAAGATTCAGGTAACACTTCAGAGTCCGCAGCACACAGGTAAGGAGCATAAGCTTTACTCTCTCACTCAGGTATTTATTAAAGGTTTAAGCTGAGAGCAGGACCGCTACACCTCTCCCACGTCTCGGAGAAAGCTGGCGATGTAGGGTACATAGAACATTAAACGGCTCCTTCTGAACCAGTATTATATCCAGTTTTTGCGATGGAAGGTTGGGAGAAAGAAGAGGGTAGGGAGATAGGGCGACGGAGAGAATGGGGAGGAAGTAGGTAAATGATGGGGTGTGTGGGAGTTTGGGTGGGTGGCGAAGAGGGAGTAATGGAGGTAGAGACGAGAGGCTGATAGTGCGCTGGAGAGAATGGAGAGAATGGAAAGGAAATAGGTAAATGAGAGGGAGATCCAGGAGGGTGGCGAAGAGAGAGAGAGAGAGAGAGAGAGAGAGAGAGAGAGAGAGAGAGAGAGAGAGAGAGAGAGAGAGAGAGAGAGAGAGAGAGAGAGAGAGAGAGAGAGAGAGAAAATCACCCAAACACCCAAAGAGCAACACCACTTTCCCGTCGGTTCCTTAAAAGCCGCACCTCATGAAAGTCTCGAGAGAAGGAAAGAATCTTCAGTCTTCCGCCCATTACCATAAAGCAGGAGTTGACCTGAACCTTCATTCCATCACATCCTTCATTAATAAGACACTCAAGTATAAAGCATTGTTACTTGCTACCGGTGATGCTTCTCTGTCTTCTTTAAGTTAAACTCGCATCCGCACCACGTTAACCCTTTCGTTAGTATTTTACACACCTTTCCTTAATTATTAACCACTCTGAGACATCTCTCCTTGTTCTACAGCAACCTCCAAACATTATGCTGGCTAGAAACTGCAGCATCCATTTTTTTTATCCACTTCTTTCTTGTAGATGCTTATAAAGATTTATGCACTGCCGTTTGTGGATTGTTGTATATCATAATGAAAGGGTTAAAAATACAATTACTAATAATCTTAACAGGAACAAGCAGTGCATATGTGAGTGTTGTTAGGGTGAGGTCATCCACCTGCTTCGAGGAATGACATCACTTCTACCTGACCTCACCTCCTACAGGCCCACGAACCCACACCACATTCCCGAACCCACACACCCACACATGCACACATATGCACGCCTACACGTCTCACAAGGATCGCCTGTCGTATTTCGTATCAAGTCAGAGCTGAGAGAGAGAGAGAGAGAGAGAGAGAGAGAGAGAGAGAGAGAGAGAGAGAGAGAGAGAGAGAGAGAGAGAGAGAGAGAGAGAGAGAGAGAGAGAGAGAGAGAGAGAGAGAGAGAGAGGGGGGGGGGTGGTGCGGGGGGACTGATAACATCTTGGAAGGCAAACCTACAAGAAGAAAGCGATGAAAGCGACTGAAGCGGATACACGCAACCCTAAAACTCAAGGTAGACTAGACTTAAAATTTCAGGAAACAATCTCCCTCTTCCTTTCCCTTTCTCTCACGTTGCCAAATACATAACATTTACGACAATCACAGCAAACATTTCCTACATCCCTCCTTCAAAATTCAGCGTAGCGACAGGTCCCTACGGGGAAGCCCAAGCCCTCTAAGAAAGGAAAATGACACCCATGGGAGCTCAGGGAGGGACGCGGAGGGGTCGGCGAGGGACAATGCTGATGAAGACAAGGTGTTATGTAAAGGTGCAAGTGGCAGCGGTGGTAGTGGTGGTGGTGAAGTAGCAACACCGTCTTATATAAGGGGAGCAATTCACCTTGAGGGATGCTGGCAGTACTTTGACCTTCAGTTCTAGGGAGGGTATGGGACGAGGCATGGTGGGGGGAGGGGAGTGAGGTCAGGTAAGGAATGGGTATAGTGCTGGAGATGTGAAGGACGGAGCGGAGGCAGAGGAAAGAGTGGGGGGTGGGAGCGGGAGGGAGTTCACAATGCCCATCAAAATAGGTTTAAAAATAGATGTGACTGTGGAGGGAGGGAGGGAGTGGACGATGATGATGACGATGATGGTGACGAGAAAGAACTATTGAAGATTATGTTTTCTCAGCATGGCCTTGAGTAGCGCATAGTTCTCTTATTCTATTGATGTTATTGTTATTCGAAAAAAATTAATTCATGCTTATCTGCAGGCATGACACTGCTCATCACGTGTGCGTGTGTGTGTGTGTGTGTGTGTGTGTGTGTGTGTGTGTGTGTGTGTGTGTGTGTGTGTGTGTGTGTGTGTGTGTGTGTGTGTGTGTAGATAAGTCAAGGAGTGCAGCGGGCGGCAGCAAGTCGCCACCGTACCTGGCGGGCATCTAGGGGCCTGCCACACCTGGGTGCAGCCACCGCAGCGCCACCATACCGCGGCGGGGACCTTCAAGACTAATGTCGAGGGCGCATTGGTGTCTCCCCATAATTTCTGAGCTGAAGACTGTCGCTTGAGACATCACGAGACGAAACTTTTTTTGTGGGGAAGAAAAACTTGTCTTCACTCGCTACTCAAGTCATCAAATAGGTGTTCCGAGACGAGAAAGAAGAAAAAAAAAAAAAAGAAATATAAGATCAGAAAAAAAAACTCATAACAGAAATACCTTCCAGTAAGGACTTAATAACCCGAGAGCACTTCCTTTGTGATAAACGTTTCCTTATCTAGCATGCGTGAGGAAATTTTTTGTAGTTACCCAGTCTTTCCTTTTCGCGTCTCTGCTACAACACAAAGATGGCCTTGAGAATAAGCAAGAGCTCTTCCACGATAACATCTACGTATGCGAGGTAAAGCCGGTACTTTTCTTCCTCCTCTTATTCCTCCCATTTCCCCTCCAGCTTCAAGGTCAAGACGCAATGAATGTCCTGAAGAAGCTTCCTTTCTCTCTCTCTCGCTCTCTCGTGGGAAGGGCAAGTATGTTGACCTTAGTGAAGGTTAACGAGAAACTGCTGGTGAAAACATGACGTGAATTTGAGAAATAAGAAAGACGAGGGAGGGAAGGACGGATGGATGGATGGATGGAAGGAAGGAAGGAAGGAAGGAAGGAAGGAAGGAAGGAAGGAAGGAAGGAAGGAAGGAAGGAAGGAAGGAAGGAAGGAAGAACGTGAGGATAAATCAGAGCAGGAAAGATGAGTGTGGCTAGGAAGTCAAGATACCGATAGGAAGAAACAGGAAGTCAACTGAAGACCTGCCATAACGACCTCACCAAACCAAACACGACCTTTTGCACAGGTGTTCCGGCCAGGTGTGCTGGGAACGGAGGCGACACACACACACACACACACACACACACACACACACACACACACACACACACACACACACACACACACACACACACACACACGTGACAGTTACAGGACAGATGTGTGAGAGAGAGAGAGAGAGAGAGAGAGAGAGAGAGAGAGAGAGAGAGAGAGAGAGAGAGAGAGAGAGAGAGAGAGAGAGAGAGAGAGAGAGAGAGAGAGAGAGAGAGAGAGAATTTAAAGCAACATATGGATTCTCTCTCTCTCTCTCTCTCTCTCTCTCTCTCTCTCTCTCTCTCTCTCTCTCTCTCTCTCTCTGTCATGAACACACGAACACACAATCTCTCCTTCTGTAATCA
>NC_087162.1:5235000-5245000 GCF_035594125.1 Scylla paramamosain | reverse complement strand
GAACTGACCTTAAGTGTTTGCTGTACTTGTTACGTCTACCGGTGGACAGCGCGCTTCCTGACCGGACATCTCGCAGGTGGACCGGGGTTTTAAAATGTAGTGGCGAGGCCGATATGAGTTTTGGACTGCCGCCCGCTGCTTCCGCCTCCACCACCACACCTGACATCACGCCGCCCTTGGCCCTCGTCTATCGTTATGTGGGACGTGTGATTCAAGGCCGCCCGCCAGGTAGGCCTACGCTAACTTGAATTCTACCGGCCGCGAAGTTTGATTTACAAGAGGCAGCGCAAAAAACAAAACGGGCTCATGCTGTCTTGCTTTGTTTCCTGACCTCCGGATACGCCCACGCCCTTCCTTGCTTTGCCGTCTCTTTGTTCCCTATTGCTCAACTTCCACTGTCTAGTTCAGTTCAATGTGCTTCTTGTTTTATGCAACGTTTAATACGCGAAGTTTTCAGTAAAGGTGCTTGCTAAGAATGCAGTACATATAAGCTGCTTTCATTATTGTCTGTGAGTTAATCCTTTAAAGGTGTTCTGAGGGCGGCGCGTACTACTGTCACGTTTTCTAAGGCGTTGACAAGGGTGCGGGATGGCGTGAGGGCACAAAGCAGTGACCCGTTACTGTGCTAGGCGACACTACAACTGAACATTACCCTTCGATCCCCGCCACCTCTAGCTATGCAATTCTCTCTCTCTCTCTCTCTCTCTCTCTCTCTCTCTCTCTCTCTCTCTCTCTCTCTCTCTCTCTCTCTGGAATAAGCACCATCGACCAAACCTCTTCTGCGTCTCTTGAGAAATGTCAGGTATTATTTCATTATGTCAGAAAAAGTAACTGGAGTGAATCTTTAAGGCAAACTACGTATAAGAGAATCCTCAAGTGTGTGTGTGTGTGTGTGTGTGTGTGTGTGTGTGTGTGTGTGTGTGTGTGTGTGTGTGTGTGTGTGTGTGTGTGTGTGTGTGTGTGTGTGTGTGTGTGTTTACGGTTCCGACAAGGAGAACCACATCGATTATGAATTACAAAGATACGACAATACACATAATATACCTCTCTCTCTCTCTCTCTCTCTCTCTCTCTCTCTCTCTCTCTCTCTCTCTCTCTCTCTCTCTCTCTCTCTCTCTCTCCTTCCCGTTTTCTTCACGACGAGTCAATAAGTTTCTGGGAAGAGATTATATTTTCACTAACCCTTCACCAAACATCTAGTATACGACCTGAATCCTAAAGGTAACATTCTCAAAAGACCCAATACAACATCATTTTAACCACTCATATCCCTAACCTGATAACAACATTGCTCCACATAAATGAAAGATGAAAGAAGTAACTATCCTTATGAAGTCAAAAAGTCCAGTCTCACTCAGCCGCGCCCCAGACAGCTGACTCACCTAGATAATCCTGTGAGGCACCTGCACCATCACACAACCCCGCCTCGCCACATCACCCGGCACTAGTCTTACTCAACAAAGCCACAGCCTCCGAGCGATCCCAAGGCGCCCAGGAAGTAATTCTCTACGCCTCCGTGTTTATCATACAGGTGCACATGATAACTCGCAGGTTAATTAAGGAAATGAAGACTCCCTGATCTTCTAACATGAGGAGGCTAAACATGACTTGATTCTCCGTTTTGATGACCTAGTTCGCTGCTGCTGCATAACCCTTGCAACTTGTTAATCTCTTGTAATATTAACTGGAGTGCCATATAAGTAATGCTAAGCTATGCTGAGTATTTATAATAAGATTTTATGTACACTCTCATTTAACATTCTGTATATAAGCATAAACATGAACTTCTCCAAAAAAACTTTACATGCACTTTTGTTGTATTTTTCTTCGTCAATATCCTCAAACATTTCATATACACATACACTTAAAATTCTGCAAACATGCGAATATTCGAACCCGAGGCATTTACTTCATCTTTTTTTACAGCCTTCCTTGACTGAATGCAACACGTAAATAAAAACTTTGCCATCAGAGAGAGAGAGAGAGAGAGAGAGAGAGAGAGAGAGAGAGAGAGAGAGAGAGAGAGAGAGAGAGAAATGATAGTCAGCGAGGAGATCTAAGCAGCACACTACCCCGGCTTTCAAAGAGTGGCTGGTGCTGGACTGCGGTGGTGGTAGTGGTGATGGTAACTGAGAAATGTCTGAAGGGACTATCTGAAGCCGCCAGCACCCTCCCTTCGCTCCCTGTTCTGCCCGCTAAGACAAGGCCAGCGGTCAGTCCGTCTAGCGATCCCTCCCTCCCTCCCTAGTGGTCCTGCAGCCGCCTCAACCCACATTCTAACCCCCACGCCCTAATACTTACCTCCACTCCACTTCAGCTCGCTCTCATAGCCCAACCTCCACCTCATTCTCTCTCTCTCTCTCTCTCTCTCTCTCTCTCTCTCTCTCTCTCTCTCTCTCTCTCTCTCTCTCTCTTGTTCGTTTGCCACCTACATTTCTTTATCTTCGTCAAAACAGTTGCACCATCCGTACGCCCAATACACATCATTCTTCCTCCTCATCAATTACCATTATGTTTTCAGTCTAATCCTCACAATTAACACACTTAAGTCTCTCATTACATCTTAACCTCCACAGCACTTATTATTTCCACACAATACATAAGTAAAAACCTCATTATACTTCTACTATCTCATTTCATCACAATCTTCATCTTATTCTGTCTATATTTCCACATCACTCTTTCCGTCTCAATTTTCAGTTCACTCTATCTCAGTCTCCTCGTCGTTCTACTTCAGGGTAGCCAAAAGCCTTGTCTGCAGTCCTACTTCACCTCTCAAACCCACCGGACGCCCTTGACACCGCTAGCACTGCACCACCTACTCCCCCTCCTTCTCTCTTAACCCTTCCCGTTACCTATTCCTCCCTCCTCCTCCTCCTCCTCTTACTTCGCCACCACTCACCTGCAACAACAATCCTTTCTCCTGAGTAAATCTCTCTCTCTCTCTCTCTCTCTCTCTCTCTCTCTCTCTCTCTCTGACCCACACCACATGGCTGCACATGCCACCTCGATTTATTTAATGTCACTACCACGAAAAAGAAGCATTATACATTTGCAGACATACCAAACATTCCATGCATGCGTGCCACACACACACACACACACACACACACACACACACACACACACACACACACACACACACACACACACACACACACACACAGCACGCTTATAGTTACGATCAGTGTTTTCTTGTATAACAGCGTAAACAACAGCAGCAGCAACACGAACAATAACATACGAGTATCAGGTGTATACCATAAATCGGCACGTTCAGGTAGTTGTTTTGTAAACACTTTACTCCTGAATTGCTTACTTGTAAAGTGAGTGTGTGTGTGTGTGTGTGTGTGTGTGTGTGTGTGTGTGTGTGTGTGTGTGTGTGTGTGTGTGTGTGTGTGTGTGTGTGTGTGTGTGAGTGAGTGAGTGAGTGAGTGAGTGAGTGAGTGAGTGAGTGAGTGAGTGAGTGAGTGAGTGAGTGAGTGAGTGAGTGAGTGAGTGAGTGAGTGAGTGAGTGAGTCCACTCTAACAACTAATCAGTAAGCAACAAGGACGGTCCTCTGACCCACGAACACGTAAATTTCAAGGCAGACAACTAAACAGATATACAAACAAGCCTTGAATGAATCATCTAAAAGAAAACTCTACAGGTTCTTATCCCACTGCTGCCACCAATACTGTACCATGTCAACACGACGTCCAACCCTAACCTCACCATTAGTAATGAACACCACACTCCTACCACCACCAGTACACAAGCCTCAACTCTTCACTACCACCCACTATGCCCTAGCAACAATGTCAAGTGGGTAACGGAATCTGCTGTCCTAGGTAAGAAGGCTGGCAAAGTAGGTATCCCGCAAGAAGCCCACGCTCATCTACATAAGGCGACTCCACCCTTCCCCCTCCTCTCTCTCTCTCTCTCTCTCTCTCTCTCTCTCTCTCTCTCTCTCTCTCTCTCTCTCTATACTCGTGTGAATAAAATAAATAAGTAAAAAAATACGAGGACATAACGGTGAAGGACGAAAAGCAATTCGTGAGAAATAGGTCAGAAAAAGACGCCGTGTTTTATGTATTAATGTTCATCGCAACGAAGGCAAGTTTCAAAAGTTTCATCAGTGTCGCTTTCGTTCTTGATCCTCTTTTCCGAGTAACTCCATTCAGGAATTAACCTTATATTCTTAGTATTCAAGTAGTATAATCATTCTCTCTACCTAGAATCTAAAAATTGTTACTTGCTTTCACTAAATAGCACTTGCATCACTACACGACAAGTCTTTCTAGGCCGATTATTAGCTGGCCCAGCATCGCCCCACCAGCCACCACATGCAGACCCGCTGACCTACTCTGCGCACACGTTAACACTGTCATTGCATAAACATCCAGGGGTAAATGTGAGGAACCTGTTACATTTTCTCGTCTAGCATGGCTATTTATGGTTCTCTTCTACAATGTTACTGATATTCATGATCTACATGCACCGATAAATCTATGCTGGTGTGTGGAACAGATTTCAGTCAGTCGTATCTGTCTTTGCCCTGTTCTTGATCCTTTGACTGATGAATAACTACAGCGTGTTACTTTACTTAACCCATCGTTCTTTAATCACAAACCCCTTTGAGACATTTCTTTTCCATTCAACAACTATATGTCAATGTCACATACTGGTTAGTGAATGGAAAGCTTGTCCTTTTAATCTCATTTTCCTGTTGGCTGGGTCTTGTAAAGATGATGCAGTGGTTTCAGTGGCTGTATGCATATCGTAGTGAAAAGTTTAATATGAGTAAGACTAGACGACTTTAGAGCAAAAATAAAACTACAGGCACGAAAAGAGTTTGAATTACATCACTCCTCTTGTCTTTCATAATTAAACTTACTTCAGGCTATTATAAGATTGAGAAGCCGTATTATTCAAAGACCTGTCCAATCATATCACTTAACAAACTCTACCTACTCATGACTGCGTGTTTATAAAATGTTAGGCATGAAAAATAAGTTCCCACAGACTGACAACCCTTTTATAAACCTGACAGTTTTGATTTGACACCCTTCAGAGAGAGAGAGAGAGAGAGAGAGAGAGAGAGAGAGAGAGAGAGAGAGAGAGAGAGAGAGAGAGAGAGAGAGAGAGAGAGAGAGAGAGAGAGAGAGAGAGAGGGGGGTGAGGGTGGGGCAAGGATGGAAAGAATAGTGATGGATGCTGATATGCCATGCTTCAACGAGAGACGAGAGGAGGAAGGGAAGGTAAGGGAGGAAAAAAGGGTGATGGATGCTCATGGTGAAGACATCGAAGGCAAAAACAAACATTTGCTTCCTGTCCTCAAACTGAGTGGGCGTACCCGCTTTCACGGTGACGGATTCAGGGTCGATCAACACTGCTTAAAGTGGGGCGGGGAGCCGCCGAGAGGAAAGTCACGGGTGGAGTGTCACGCGGGAAACTGTACCATAACACTAAATAATTAAATATCAAGCACTTAAATAATGACCTGAATTAGCACCCACCCCGTGACTCCTACCACACACACACACACACACACACACACACACACACACGATCTTTTACCACACGCAGGCCACAGGAAAAGTCTGAAAATGTGAAGGTCAGCTACTGCAGGTCGGGTGGCTGAACGTGCCTTAAAAACATCACGAGACCGCCACTATCACCACCTCTTCTTCCACCTTCCTGAACTGTGAATCAGGTGAGCACGAACACAACGCGATGAACCTGAAATAGCTCACAGATGCTGCCAGATTAAACACGGCTGTCTCAAGCACCAACATGTTTAAGAGAAAAGGAAAGTATCTGGTGCATAAATGGAAGGAGTGATAGAAAAAAAAAGTCACGAAAAAAAAAGAAAAACAAGACACGCACATATAAACAAACATGTAAATAAATTAGGAAAATTAATAAATAATCCATACAGGTTTTCCTTGAAGGTGATAGATAATAAATCGACCATGTCACTTCAATATTCAAGTTATATAGGGCACGTGCATACATGCTGGACACACACACACACACAAACAAACACACACACACACACACACACACACACACACACACACACACACACACACACACACCAAACATGGACAAAAAAAAATAAAATAAAATAAAACTCAAGTTAGTGTCCAGGGCCCTGCACTACCAACCAGACCTGTGCACCATGTAAATTTAAAGAACCTTGGGACAGGAGACCACCGCCCCTTAGACTCTCAAAAAATGGAGCTATGAAGCAAAGATAGAAGTTTAGGGCAATCCCAAATATACACGCATCGTGGCTCTACCTAATTTGCGTCAGACTAAAACCAAGCACGGCCGTAAGAAGTGACCTCGCAGCTTGCCAAACCGCTGTGAACTTGGCAGACGTGTTGCCCACTATCACCACCACCACCACCACCACCCTGCTGCCGCTATCCAACCACTACGAGGCCACCACAAGACTCCCCCAGCCAAGGACGAATAGCCCGTGTCCAGCCAAGCCTCTGTGGGAGAAGGAGTGTATGTGTGTGTGTGTGTGTGTGTGTGTGTGTGTGTGTGTGTGTGTGTGTGTGTGTGTGTGTGTGTGTGTGTGTGTGTTTTAGCTGCCAATTTTATGGAGTTAACGTGACACCCTCTCTCACCCCACTCTCCCATCTGCTCCAGTCATCGGGTACAAGTAAGCTATGGGGTAAGGGGGGGAGAGAGAGAGAGAGAGAGAGAGAGAGAGAGAGAGAGAGAGAGAGAGAGAGAGAGAGAGAGAGAGAGAGAGAGAGAGAGAGAGAGAGAGAGAGAGAGAGAGAGAGAGAGAGAGAGAGAGAGAGAGAGAGAGAGAGAACCATAACACACCCTTTGTGGATATTTTACTGTTAAAAAAAATCGAGTACACTCAAACCACATCAAACTTTCTCCTCTCTTAGCACGTCCAGTCAATTAACACGACCAAGTAAAAGGTTCCTTGTGGCCTCGGGAGTCCTTACACACAGCCGCAGATAAAAGTACAAGACTTTTCAAGATACTACAGGGACTAAGATCACCTGGAGCAAATCTACAGGGAACGAAATGTGCGTGAACTAATGAATCTACAATATGAATGTTAATTAGAATGAGTATTTTTAATTAGCAAGTCCACTACTTTTCAATATGAGTACTTTTAATAATAAGTCTACTGATGTTCAATATATATGTCTATCTTCGTAACTTTTTTATAATTATCATCTCTAGTATTTATCTATCTTATTTTCCTTGTTTTATTTAATTTCACTACTTTCTAAGGCAAAATTTTCTGCCTGTAGGTGAAATTAAATTCCATTTCTTATTAACGTGTCTGCCTAAAGAAAGCAGTCTTGGTAAAGGATAAATTAAGACCAACCAATATTCTTAATGCTACCTGTGATAGTGTTACTACATCTGAACACTGGCCAAGACATCTGATACTTGTAAGAAATCCAAGAGACAAAGAATCAAGCAGGGCAAAAAGAAAGATCGATCGTGGTGCACTTTTACACGGAACTGAGACAAGAGCGATCGATTCCACAACATTTCAAAGAGGCGGGGGGCGTGGAGAGTCTGTTTAGTGTCATTTTATATAACATCAGGGTTCTGTGTTGCTCGGCGGCCGGAAACTCTTGAAAGAAGGGAAGACCCGCCCTGCTTGATCTCTCTCTCTCTCTCTCTCTCTCTCTCTCTCTCTCTCTCTCTCTCTCTCTCTCTCTCTCTCTCTCTCTCTCTCACTAAGTCAAGCACGTTCGGTCATCCTTACTGAAAGCTTGAATTTATTTATTTTTTTCTTTTATTCATATACAAGGCGTTGGTCATGAGCTGATTGGGAATTAAAGCAGGAGAGAGAGAGAGAGAGAGAGAGAGAGAGAGAGAGAGAGAGAGAGAGAGAGAGAGAGAGAGAGAGAGAGAGAGAGAGAGAGAGAGAGAGAGAGAGAGAGAGAGACCTAAATGTGCACTCATAGTAGATTAATATAAGAACTACTTTCGAAACTCGAAGAAAATTGAAACCTGTACTTGAACACACACACACACACACACACACACACACACACACACACACACACATTCCTGGACGCGCTTCCAGTACCACCAGTCTGACCTTCACATAACAAACGTTGGTAACCCCGCTCTCACTCAAGCGAGAAGACGAATTTTATCAACGGGACGATTATTAAAACATCTTCACCCGTCCTGTTTACTTTTAGGCTCACAAACTTAATACTCAGACGACTGACTCACGCGGCGCGCCAGAAGACAATAAAATTCTTCAGTTGTTAAAGCCCCATCGGAGAGAGAGAGAGAGAGAGAGAGAGAGAGAGAGAGAGAGAGAGAGAGAGAGAGAGAGAGAGAGAGAGAGAGAGAGAGAGAGAGAGGATTGTCTGCCGGTAGTGGGGACGTTCTGTAGGGGGAGAGGGAGATTAAACCGAAGGGAGAGAGGGAGTGGAGCGAGGAGGGTTGGCTGGCAGATGAGTGAAGAGGAAAGAGAATAAATGCAAGAGGAGGAGGTATAAGAGGATGAGGGTGTGAGAGGAGGAAAAAGTGAGGGGATGAGAGATGAGGAAATTGAATAAGCTGGAGGAGAAAAGTGAAAATGAAGGAAAAGAAGATAAAAAAGAAAAATAGCTAGACAGGAGGATGACGGGGAGAGACGAAGAGAAGAGGATGGAGGAGGAAAGTGCGTCGGGGTGAGGGGAAGGATGAGGGTGGGGGGATATGAGGGCGGGTCACAGACTAGCACCACCGCAGGCTATTGTACCACCTCGGAAGGAATTTCCTCGCGTTGGTCCTTGCCTCGCCTTAACGGACTGAACAAGAATGTAAGTACACAAACAACCAGCATTCGTGATACACCACTTTACTATCAACACCTCGGGAGAGACGAGGACAGGTGACATCCCATTACTTAGACCCGTACTACACTAACGATAGGCTAATGTTAAGTCTCCACATGCGCGAGAAACAACGAAGAACGTGGATGTAAACATATACACGAGTTTAACTAATATACACATCTTATTCCGATAAACATTTCCCACCTCCGCTGTGAAGCAAGCTACACTGAGTTTCATCACTGGCTAGATGCCCACGTCATCTCACAACCAACCGGCACATGGCTGGCCTTTGACAGCTGCACACATTCGCGCCTCGCACATTTCAATCTGTCACAGACGTCAACACTGTCTTGTCTTACCTTGCACTGCTCTAGCGAACTGAATTGCACTGAAGGTATTCCAGTCACGCGGGTTTCTCAAGGAATAGGTTGGTTTTCAGTCAAGATACTACCACAGAGTCCCTGACCGTCTGCCACCGTCGACAGGCAGCACCACACAAGCTAGCGTCCTCGTCCCCCTCACAACATGACTCTTGTTTAAACTTCCCGGCGACGTTTTCAGCACAGGTGCCAACTATGATTTACCAAGACCAATACGCAAAACCTCGCTATGTTTCTCACCTTCGTTCTCACACACGTCCCTTACAGCACATTCCAATAGGTAATATAACTACCTATCCCCTTGTTTAATAAACAAATCATAAATATTCGTAAATATAAACGTATCAGAAAATATCGGCCGGATGTTCACGTCTACCCAGCTTCTCGCTCTGATTGGCGGATAGGAATGGTGTGACTCTAACTCCTCCCCCTCTTATATGAGACCGCCCTTTTCATCCAAAGATGGAAGGACGAAATTCCTGTGCCGCTATGATGACCCAGTGGACTCTACGCACCGAGAAGCAGCCTGACCGGTCACCCCACTTCTCGTACGATGCGCTATAGGTGAGTCAAGGCCCGCGTGGCAGGAATAATCAATGTCGGGAGTAAGGTACACGAGGCACTGTGAGGAAAGTCATTGAGGAAATCCACGTCAGATTTGAGGAAAAACTGGAACTTCACTCCACGTTGACACACACACACGAGTGAATTTATACACCACGTCAGCACAATAAAATAGGGAAGGAACGAATAAAAGTGAAAATGCCCTTACCGCGGCAATACAACACACTCTGAAGGAAAACTAAGCC
>NC_087162.1:5207500-5230000 GCF_035594125.1 Scylla paramamosain | reverse complement strand
GGCAGGCGAGATGTGTCCAAATCGCCTCGCTTGTCGAAAGGTCAAGGTGATAGCCAAAGACGGAGAATCACAGCAAAACACGGAAATAATTAGCCTGCGGAAATACCTTAATTAAACCTTGAGATTATGTGAAATTGTGGGAGAGAGAGAGAGAGAGAGAGAGAGAGAGAGAGAGAGAGAGAGAGAGAGAGAGAGAGAGAGAGAGAGAGAGAGAGAGAGAGAGAGAGAGAGAGAGAGAGATTCACAGACAATGCACCAAAAGGAAAATATGATATAAATAATAAATAACTAATACAGAAAAAAAAAAATGGGGGTAACTGTCACGTGTATTCGCAATGCTTTCTTGTGTTGCAACTTTCCCTTACTCCTCCTTCCCTTGCGCTCCCGTTTAGAAGTAAGCAGTGACACATTTCAACAGATAAAAAGCCGCAAAGAGAACCCGCCACATTCCGTTCCACTTAGCACTGCCAGTCTCGCTAATCCACGCACTGATCAAGTATTTCCTTAAAGAGAAAAATTCATCGTTAAATAATGTTGTTTTTTCCTCTTCCTCATAATGAACGTCATTTCATGAGTCACTTCCTTGAGAGAGAGAGAGAGAGAGAGAGAGAGAGAGAGAGAGAGAGAGAGAGAGAGAGAGAGAGAGAGAGAGAGAGAGAGAGAGAGAGAGAGAGAGAAAATCAAGACGCAGAAAACCGAGCGATCGCCTTCAAACGCATGCAACGAAAAAAAGAAAAAAAAACCGAAGCAGACGAAAAAAAAAATGTATATATATATATTGATAGTTTTCCTCTGTACAGATTAGCCAATGTTCCCAGGGTCCCCTGCTCCACGTGGCTGCCCTCCAGATACACCCTGCTCTCCCATCCCCCAACATAACTTCACATAACTCCCCCGACACAGACACCGGACCGAGTAACCCACTCTCTCTCTCTCTCTCTCTCTCTCTCTCTCTCTCTCTCTCTCTCTCTCTCTCTCTCTCTCTCTCTCAGCTCTCTACTGTTATCTTCCTTGTAACCGAATAGAAGCAATGCGCAGAAGGCAGAAGGAAGCAAGTAATGTTCTCGTAAAGTAACAATAATGATAATAATGATAATAATAATAATGATAATAATAATAATAATAATAATAATAATAATAATAATAATAATAATAATAATAATAATAATAAAACTAACAACAAAAATATGAATAAACAAATGAATAAATAAATAAATAAATGATATTAGGTCATGAAACTTCTACAAAGTAAAAGACAAGGCTAAGATTTTGAGAGAGAGAGAGAGAGAGAGAGAGAGAGAGAGAGAGAGAGAGAGAGAGAGAGAGAGAGAGAGAGAGAGAGAGAGAGAGAGAGAGATCAACATAGGAAGTATAAGAATGCAAAATAAAAGAATGCACACAATTTACTGTAGATCCACGTTTATCAAGACACTTTAATCTTAGATATTCCTTTTATTTGTACTCTTAAGGCTGACACCTTAATTGGGTCTTTTTAAGCTTTTTTTTTTTCTGTTTTGTTTTCCCTTAGCCACTTCTACTCTTACATATATACAAAAAAAAAAAAACCAGTAAATTTCCACATTTTGGACAAGTAAGTAGGTATTACCATCAGCCAATGGATAAAAATGCAGATAAACACTCCAGAAACGAAATAAATAAATTAATGAAATAAATAAAATCAATAAATATGCTTGTAGTACGTTTTAGATTAATAAGTTAAATATCAAATTTGATACACACACCAGCAAAAAAATACATAATAAATAAATAAAACAAAATCAAATACATAATAATAGAAAAAAAACACTAAAACAACAACAAAGGACATTCCCAAAGCAAACAATCAAACAGAAGAGCTTATCAACAATCACCTCGTTAAGTCGTTACTCGTGTGATGCAAGAAAAAATTAACTAGGCATCTTAAAAAGAGAAGGAAGTCGAAATTCGCAAACTACGTCATTTTCCCACATTGTTGAGGGTGTGGCAGTGCGTCATCATCGTCATCATCATTATCACCTTTCTGTTCATTGCTCAGGTGTGTCATTAAACCTTTCTAATTGCTTTTCACTCAGATTACTGGTGTTATGTTAAAGTGAAGCAACGCAATATAGGGTGTTATAGTTTCATCAGTAATATTACCAGTTTTATTTGTGTATATCTTCTTGCATCTATTTGATGCTGATAATATTTATAATTTAAGTCAAGTAAGGTGAGGAAAGTCAAGACCTCACAAACCAGATAATTTTCTAATGTGAACGTGAGTTATTTTATATCCAAATTTGTTAGGTCAGGTTAGAAATTACGTTGTTAGATTTTCCCACAGCGCTGAGTGTGTTAGGTTAGGTTAGACTAGATTAGATTAGGTTAGGTTAGGTTAGGTTAGGTTAGGTTAGGTTAGGTTAGGTTAGGTTAGGTTAGGTTAGGTTAGGTTAGGTTAGGTTAGGTTAGATTAGATTAGGTTAGGTTAGGTTAGGTTAGGTTAGGTTAGGTTAAGTTAGGTTAGATGAGTAAAAGCAGGTAATTTTTCCAAGGTGTGTGTTATTTTAATATCTGTCAAATTAGTCATCTTAGTTCATAATATATTATGTTAAGTTAGTAAGTTCAGTTAGGTGAGGAGATACAAGACTTCACCACAAAGATCATTTCTCGAAGCGGCGATAGTGTTGAGTTATCTTAGTAAGCATCACCCAAACTCAGTTATCTTCCACCAGGCGAGGTGAGGAAGACAAAACCACCAAACTGTGTCACTTTCCCAGAGTGTTGGCAGTGACTTATCTTTCTAATCATTCTCAAAATTAGTTATCTCGCTAATTGTTATCCAGTAACCCTGACCTTGAATGTGTTCGTAATCACGTGGGAAGTTAGTGATGGATAAAAAAAAAAATTAAATAAAAAAATACCGGGTGTTCCAAAAGTACATGCCACATTACAACACTTTACATCTTAATAACTATGGAGGATATCAAAACACAATTTATATTTCCTGAAAGCTATTATTGTTAAGTCACTGTACAAAAAAAAAAAAAAAAAAAAAAACTCAAAAGTGCAAGAATTTTTTATTATTATTTTTTTTTTTTTCGCAAATGTACAATATGCGCGGCGCGGCTTACACGACACACATCCAAAACTATAGTCCACTTCCTGCCAAATGTAAGCGAGGTGAAACTAGTAGTGGTTAAAAAGATAAAATCGTCAAGTTTTCTTCTGTTAATTTTGGTAACCATCGACAACGCTAAGGCAGGTCGCGTTTGGCAAGAAGTGGAGTATCGTTTGAATGTGCGTCGTTTAACCCGCGACGCGCACATTGAACATCTGTAAAAAAAAAAAATAAATAAATAAAAAATAAATAAAAAATAAAAAAATATATATAGTGATAATAATAAATAATTTCTTGCACTTATGAGTTCAGTTTTTTTTACTATAGCGACTTAAAAATACTAGCTTTCAGGAAATATAACTTGTGTTGGTAGTCTCCATACTTAAGATATAAAGTGCCATAATGTGACATATACTTTTTGGAACACCGTGTATAATGGTCTGTTACTATATAATTTATGATTAAACTAATACGAGAACATCAAGGTAAAAGAGAGAGAGAGAGAGAGAGAGAGAGAGAGAGAGAGAGAGAGAGAGAGAGAGAGAGAGAGAGAGAGAGAGAGAGAGAGAGAGAGGAGAGAGAGAGAGAGATAAACAGAGCAAAAACGAAATAAACCAGAAAAAAAATATATTAGCCATGTTTTCCTGTAAAAATCTGTTTGACATGACCTTCCTGTAGATCCACCCTGCGCCCTCCAGCACCCTCACAGAGCTCCACTGACACACTGAGTAACCCTCTCACCCTCCCCTCGCCCTCGTATAGCAATGCGCAGAAGCAGATAACCCAGGCCTGTATTCTGACACGCTTTGCTCTCTCAGCGACTGTTTTCAAAGGCCACAAAGGTGATTAGCATGGTTCTCAAGTGCGTTCCTCTTGTTAATAATGTAGAAATATGCTTACTCTATTGCAAAAACCGTAAAAATATCATTGGAAACGCGTGTAACTTCAATTATAACCTTTTGAATGTAGTGAAGGTAAGGCGCAAAATAACTTCCGAATGTGACCTACAGTATGTGCCACGCATCAGAGGTCACGCAACACTGTGTTAAGAAACGAGCTGTGGTAAGGGAACATGACACGATAATTTATGGAAGGGTGAATATGAGAAGGAATACTTTAAGATGTTACGTAGTGGTTGAAATCAAGAGGAGGTCAAGTAGAAAATCGCAGCATTTATTCAGAATCGTATTAGCATTTCTTCAGAACTTTGTCAGAGTGATTGTTTCTTGCAGACTGTCGAGTGAAAGGAAGAAGGTTTGCATACTTGATAAACTGATCTGGTCCTCAGGAAGCTTTAGTATATTTACGTGCATTTTAGAACATAAATAGACTGATTAATAAATATAAAAAAAATGGAAATGGGTAATAAGAAAAATAATAATAATAAAAATATAAAAAATAATAAATAAAATAAATAAAAACAATAAATAAATAAACAAACAAACAAATAAATAAACACATATATGAATAAATCAATGAATAAACAAGCAAAAGAATACAATAACTATATATGCATATAACTATAGGCAAAACAAAAGTGTATGTACGGATTGCTAAGTATTCAGTCCATATGCAAATGTTAAGGAGAGGCATCTTACTTTTTCTAAACTAATGTTTACTAATTACGAAAGTAACACCGCCTTCTCGTGCCAATAAAAGCTAGGTGGATAATATGAATAAATAAATATGTCGATAAATAAATAAAATGAATGAATAAGTCGATATTTGGATAGATGTATAGGTAAATGATAGATAGATGGATAGATAGATAGATAGATAGATAGATAAGTAGATAAATAGATAGATACATAGGCAAAGACATACAGATAGATAAATTAGATAGATAGGTAAATGATTTAATAAATAAATAAATTAATTAATTAATTAATTAATAAATACACCAAATAAACTAGCATTACATCTCTCATCGTCATCCACCACCACCACCACCGCCACCACTACCTCTTCAAATATTCCAGCCAATCATCCTGACCACAACACTTACATCACCACACTTGTATAAGGAGTGGCGTCCCCCAAGCCTTTCCTTCGTCCTCAGTTCTGTTTCCTTATTCCTCGCCCTTTTCTTCCCCTAATCACGTATGTATCCTCTGTCCCCCCCACCCCCAATCCCCGTTCCCCCTTCCCCAAGAAAAGTGAACGTGGAGGGGGAAGAAAGGGAGAGTTGGGGAAGGTCTCAATTGTTATGTACAAAGTGGGTGTTCTTCATTCAGTTCCTGGTGTTAGGATAGTGTACTAACTATATCGATGTTGTTATGCTGCACACACACACACACACACACACACACACACACACAACGTCCAAGATCACTGGTAATATCCTTGTCCGCCACTTGGTAGGCCGAGGTTCGTTCCCTGCTCAGGTTGCTAAAGGCGCCGTGACATTACCCTTGCTTCCTTCTGCGTCTTCTGTTCCCGTGGTGTTGCTCCGTCTTCTCTTTCCGCCTGCATCACCCAGACGGACTTGATCGTGTTCACGGGCAAGGTATCGTCAATTTCCATAATCAAATAAAATACATACTGGATAAATGTAAATATCTGAAGCAGACCACTATTTTTTTCTTAAACTAAATATTTACATGCAGTATCTTCATTATAATAACGATGAAAAAGCCTCCTATTTTTCCTCTTATTTCTTCTTTTCTTCTTCTCTATGTCCAAACAAGTATTTTTTGCCGTTCTCTTAATGTCAACAAACGACGACCGTGGCAATATGTAGAAGGGTAAAGCAAAATTATGAGGCGTGTGGTGTGTGAAAGAAATCAGTCTTACCACTAATAGATAGATAGATACATAGACAGATAGATAGATAGTTAGACAATTAGTTTATTAACCACAGCAAACAATAAAATAACAATCAGTTCACACATCAAATACTATAGATTACAAATGTTAGTATCAAGATCCATCATACATTTCAGTCCATATTCTTTAACAGTAAATCATTCTTACTCAGATATACATAAACATTGCTAGTCTTCAATTACCAAAGCGAGGACACCGCACGCGTTACATAAGATCCACTGCAGAGTCTCATCAGGAAGGCAACGGCTGGTAGTCACGAGTCTAGTGTGCAATCTTCCCAATGGTTTACTCCACACTCACGGATACCAGGCAGAAAGAAGGGTAAGGACAAGAATGAACGCACTTTTCATAATTCACAACGTTGTCTTGAAGTTGGGGCTATTGGTAATTTGCTGTTATCGTTGTTGGTGTTATTGTTGTTACTGATGAAGAGGAAGCATGTTTTATTATCATCTGATGTCAGTGGATGATGAAAGAAGGAAGGAAGGAAGGAAGGTATGAAGGCAGGAAAAAAGGAAGGAACCAAGAATATGGAAAACAGAATGGAAGGAAAAAATAAAAAATAAAAGGGAAGGAAAAGAGGAAGGAAAAAGAAAAGCAAACAAGGAAAGAAAAGAAAAAAAGAAGAAACACAGGAAGAAAGAAAGAAAGAAAGAAAGAAAAATAAATAAGAAAAATGTTAACACACCCAGGAATCTCAGCTGATAAGAGATAACAAGCCTGCTTTCCATACAAGAGCAGGACGTATTACGCCTGTCAATTATTATCATCTGATGTCAGTGGATGATGAAGGAAGGAAGGAAGGGAGGTATGTAGGCAGGAAAAAAGGAAGGAAGCAAGAATAGGAAAAACAGAAGGAAAGGAAAAAGAAAAAAGGGAAGGAAAAGAAGGAAAAAGAGCAAACAAGAAAAAGAAAAGAAGGAAAAAAAAGAAAAGAAGAAACAGGAAGAAAGAAAGAAAGAAAGAAAGAAAAAGATAAATAATAAAAACGTTAACACACCCAGCAACCTCAGCTGATAAGACATAACAAGCCTGCTTTCCATACAAGAGCAGGACGTATTACGCATGTCATTTGTTGCTCGTGTAGCATTCCGTGCGAGGCTGGCTTCACATCCTGACACGTGTAGGTAAGGCAGCCTGCGCATTTACGTCATAAACCTTCTAACACATGTGCATAAGCAATTTCACCATTTAATGAAACGTATGCAATTCAATACCCGTGTTTATCAATATACAAACCAACGTAATGAATACTACGCACGCTGCAGGTAATTTATACATGCAGGGCGTCTGTCCTTAATTTCTATTTAAGTTCCATATTGACAGGACTAATCTGATAACCGAGACTATTCCAGTCATCTAACACTCTTTTTTGAAAACCAATTTCTTCATATATATATATATATATATATATATATATATATATATATATATATATATATATATATATATATATATATATATATATATATATATATATACATATATATATATATATATATATATATATATATATATATATATATATATATATATATATATATATATATATATATATATATATATATATATATATATATATACTCGTATATATATATATTTTTTTATTTTTATTTTTTTTTTTTTTTATCTAACATTTTCAAGCTCACTTTTTGCTTCTACTGTCGTAAAACAGCACTTCCCAAAACTTCTTTTCATCTTAGTTACTGCAAATCTATTCAAGTCAATTACGACATTAGGTGAAAAAGTTTCTCCCTACTTGTAAAAAAAAAAAAAAAAAAAAAAAAACTAGATAGAACCCAATACTTTTTGTCCTATTTCAAAACAGCACTTTACATGCCTATAACTCTATTCTCTGTACCCATCTTTTTTCTTTATTTTTGCCTTGTTTATGAACGTTACTGAAAATATATTTTGAAACACTACTTCGTTGCACCTACATTGCTTTCCAAAGGCTCTAGTTGAAGTGCCATGGGTTTCTAAGGGTGTCTTTTCATGGTTTCATGGTGAGAGATTAACATTTCTACATTATGAACAGACGAAACATTCTTGAGAACTAATAATTCACCCTGTAATAAAATTTCACTTTTGTCTTGTCCTTGGCACCAAACCATAATTTTTCAGTTATTTCCATCTAAACAAAACAGAAAAAAAAAAAGTTATCTTGATTCTATAATTTTGTTTTTGTGGTTAAAACAATGAATTTACATTTTTGTCTTATTTCATTATAGTATTGGTTACTATTGGTTTTCATGTCAGGTAAAGACCTTTGCAAAATCTCAATTGCTTATCTAATTGCTTTTTAAATGTTGCAAATAAGTTAAAATAATGAAAGAAATAATATAAAGTGTTCTAAAGATTTTTTATTTTAATAAGATCATTCTTGAACTGACCAGGTCTAGCAAGAAATTTCTCATATATAGAATAATTTGCTTACATTTCAGAAATCGTCTCAAATCTTCCAGAATGTTCTATCAGACAGTTTTAGAAGTTTCTAGAACATTTTAGAAAATTCTACTCAATTTCAACATTACCAGAATATTCTGGAACTTTCTAGATACAGTAGAAATATGTAGAAGTATCAAGAATCTTCTAGAATCTACAAGAATTTTCTAGAATGATTCAGAATATTCTAAAGTAGATTCAAGAATATTCTAGAAAGAGTGAGAACATTCTAAAACACATTCTAGAAAGACTAAGAATATTCTAGAGTACTGCTTGACAACATAAAAGTAGGGACTTGCATACAAATCAGTTCTGCTTTGGCTGCCTGAGAAGACACACCACAAGAGATGAAATGGCATCAAGAGGTTGCAATCATTCTCCAGATGCATTCTGCTACATATGTGGTTAATTCATCATGCTGTCAAAGAAGTTCTCTGTGACAGCATGAGGAAAAATGGTGAAATTTAGCTATTTTCGGACAAAAACTCATTCTGAAAGCCACAAAAGGAAAGTTTGACAGGAATAATGGACATTTTCTATTGTTTTGCAATGAAAAGAGTTGGAAAATAACACTTGCTCATCAAAGACAAAAATCATGTTACATAGTGTAATCTCTGTAACCTTTCAAAATAGTCGCGGTGAGAGACCAAGCGTTTCTGCATACGGGCCGAGCAGTACATTTTATCTCCTGTGTACTGAAGACTGACCACGACCATAACCCCTCCACTGCTACTAAACCTCGTGCCTAGTGACGTCAAGCTTGTCCTCGGTTCCTTGCATCACGCCACCCTTCAGGGGCGCTCCACGTCACCGGGGGTGGAGCCGGCGGCGGTGGCGATGGTGGTGGTGGTGCCAACAGTGATGGCGGTGGGGGAGAGGCACAATCATGACACTGACTAACAGCAAAACGGGGAGAGATTGAACTAGTCACTGTGGAAACTTATGCGCATGCACACACACACAAAGAGAGAGAGAGAGAGAGAGAGAGAGAGAGAGAGAGAGAGAGAGAGAGAGAGAGAGAGAGAGAGAGAGAGAGAGAGAGAGAGAGAGAGAGAGAGAGAGAGAGAGAGAGAGAGAGAGCTAATTACCTGGAGGTAGTAGTAGTAGTAGTAGTAGTAGTAGTAGTAGTAGTAGTAGTAGTAGTAGTAGTAGTAGTAGTAGAAGTAGTAGCAGTAGTATAGTAGTAGCAGGTGCAACAGCTTTGTAGATAAAACTATATAATACATAGGCTACTTTATACATGGATGAAGGAGTCTATACACAAGAAGAAAAAAAAAATGAGAGATTAAACTAAACCAAATGGAGGAAATAAGTAGGTACACACACACACACACACACACACACACACACACACACACACACACACACACACACACACACACACACACTAGCGTCCCTTGATGAGATGTGAAAGGCAGGCTGGCCTCGGGAAGAATGAAAGACACTACACTACACAGAGGCCACCCCACGACCAGACAAGCCCTCCAGCCATCACCGCTGTCCCGCACATCCCCACACCGGCCTGCTTGCTCCCACTCATCCCGTGATCTCTATAAGTTCTCTACCTGCGTTACCCGTATTCAAAGTATAAGATGATAAAATAAAGGAAGATGCAAGAAACTGTTTGACTTGCATGAGGCAGTCCCTATTTTCTGATATAATTTTCTTTGTGATTTTAACTATTCTGAATTCCAGCGCCGTATGACCTCAATACTCAATTTATCAATCATGAATTTTCACCAGCATGTTAACACGTGTATGTGCAACTTTATGAATTCGTGGAGGAGGAAAGTATTATGGGCAGACGGTAACTGTGAAAATTCCTCCTTTTCTTTTTTGTTCTTTCCTTATGACTATTGTTTTCTGAAGGTGATAGCCATACACTTAGGAATTATGTTTCAGTGGGGCTTTACCATAACCCAACATAACCTAACCTTACCTAACTCAACTCAACCTAACCTAACCTAACTCAACCTAATCTTACTTAACCTAACCTAACCTAACTTAACATAACCTAATCTTACTTAACCTAACCTTACCCAACCTAACCTAACCTATCATAGTCTCCGCAAGCTAGGTTTCTTCCCACTTTGGACAGCGCTGAGTCTATAGTGGCGCGTGTTGACAATCATTGTTTATGTAAATGATACCTGCTTTTTTCTTTTTCATTTTTTTCAGAAGTGTTGATACTTTAATACTTTTATTGTCAGCCTATTGACATTTTCGAAAATCAGTTGATGGCAAGGTTGATTGATAAGATGTTTGAAGGTATTTTAAGTATAATAAAAAAAAAAATTGGGAAGTGGAAAGAACATTTTATACAGTATCAGTAAGAGCGCCAGACGACTGTCCCGCGAAGAGAGGGGAGGAGGAGGTGCGTGGTTCTTGATAAGGTTAGCCAGCGGCGACTACAATAATAAATAAATAAAGCGATAATAAATGAATAAATAAAACATAAATAGACAAATAAAATAGATAAAACACGTATTTCAGAAGCGACAGTGAAGAAACGACAACGTGAAAACAGAATGAAAAACTGCTAGTGAAAAATAACATATTAGAACCCAAACTTAACATAACCTAACCTAATCTGCTACTAATACTGTAACTTCAGAGAAACGTGTAACAAATGGTTCATGTCGAGCAATGTATGGGTGTGGGAGAGCGGCGAGTGAAAGCACAGCATTCACAATGACGGAATGCGGATGTGGGCGTGAGGAAGTGCATGCTGGTGTGGTGGTGGTGGTGATGGTGGTGGTGGTGGTGGTGGTGGTGGTGGTGGTGGTGGTGGTGTCTGAGTGAGAGATGGTCATGGGGTGCCTACTGATGCTGGTCATGAAGCGATGATAGTGATGATAACAGCGTCCATCATTATCATCATCTTCATCACTCTAACAATAACAACAACAACAAATCAAAGTATCCACAGAAGCCACACACACACACACACACACTGACACACACACACACACACACACACACACACACACACACACACACACACACACACACACACATTCTATAGAATGATAAATGGTTTGGAAAATGTGGACAAAGAATGTTTTATAAATTTAGACACACAGATTACAAGAGGACGCAGTAAGAAATTGAAGAAAATTGACTGTAGAAGAGACATCAAAAAATATAGTTTTCCTCACAGAAGTGTGAACAAATGGAATGAACTTAGTGAAGATGTTGTCAATGCCGTAACTGTCCATGCTTTTAAGACCAAATTGGATAGATATAGAGACGGGATACTATGAGATTACTCCCCTCCCGTAAACCACAACTAGGTAAATACACACACACACACACACACACACACACACACACACACACACACACACACTAAGTGTGTGTACATGCACCGTAAATACATAGACATTATACACGAAAACAACTAAACACTCGCTCAGTTAGATGACAAGATTGCTCACTGAGTGACAGGAGTAGTAATAGTGGTAGTTGTTGTTGTTGTTGTTGTTGTTGTTGTTGTTGCATTAGTAGTAGTAGTAGTAGTAGTAGTAATAGTTGTAGCAGCAGCAGCAGCAGCAGCAGCAGCAGCAGTAGTAGTAGTAGTAGTAGTAGTAGTAGTAGTAGTAGTAGTAGTAGTAGTAGTAGTAGTAGTAGTAGTAGTAGTAGTAGTAGTAGTAGTAGTAGCAATTTTACCGCATACGCGTTGCAAATATACTAAACTAAGTAAAAAATGCTTCTTTGTAACAATATTAATTTGCAGCAACAGCAGTAGCAGCAGCAGCAGCAGCATCAACAGCAGCAGCAGCAGCAGCAGTAGTAGTAGCAGCAGTAGCAGCAGCAGAAGAAGAAGCAATACCAGTTACTCATACGTACGCCTAATTACAAGGCACGCCCTTCAGACATGCCCTTTAGACAAAATAGGGCAAACTCCAAAGATATTAAAGTCACACCACCATCACCCTCACCACCCCACCACCATCACCACCACTACCTTGTCGACGCTGCGTCTAGACTGCAGTACGTGTGTGTGTGTGTGTGTGTGTGTGTGTGTGTGTGTGTGTGTGTGTGTTTGTTGTTGTTGATTATGAAGGTCGTCAGTCGCGTGAGGTTCTCTGTGAATAAAGCTGACACTACGAAGTGCTACTCTCTCTCTCTCTCTCTCTCTCTCTCTCTCTCTCTCTCTCTCTCTCTCTCTCTCTCTCTCGTTATTGGAAAAACGATTAAAACATGTGAGGCGCTGAAGACATTATTCGTCGCCAGATGTCATGCGTGTGTGAAGACGTTAATCCCGAGTGCCAATGACCGAGAAAAGAGAGAGAGAGAGAGAGAGAGAGAGAGAGAGAGAGAGAGAGAGAGAGAGAGAGAGAGAGAGAGAGAGAGAGAGAGAGAGAGAGAGAGAGAGAGATCCACTTTCATGACTTTCCTTGCAAAACAATCTTGAACTTACATATAAAAAAAAAAAATCATAGTGAAAATACAAGACGTTAGAAAATAAAAACTGTGAATACTAGAAATACACATTTATAGAGGGAGAGAAAGAAGAGATTTTAAACTATGCAGATAAACATGTACAAGAATGAAAAAAAAAATAATAATAAATAAAAGATGAAAATAAATAACACACTTCACTGTTAAAAGTTTACAGAAATGGAGACGATAACAAAAAAAAAATAAAACTGTTTGAGAATAACATCTTTTATTCTCCTTGTCGTCATCATCATCATCATAATTTTCGTTTAACGCCCACATTTTCCCATTAGGGTGGGGTTGGACGGGCGATGACTGCTTTCCACAACTGGCGATCTTGTGCCATTTTCATATCATATTCATATCCTCCGTCACACACTTCCTCCACTTTTTCTTTGGCCTTCCCACCGGCCGTCGGTCTCCAACCCTCACCTTCTCCACCTCGTTCAACACCCCTCCATTAGCCCTTCTCACGTATCCGAACCATCTCAGTCTTCTCTTCCTCAGCTCAACAGAAAGGTCTTCAACTCCACACATCTCCACCACCTCACTGCTAGACCTCCCGTCTTGCCACCTCACTCCTGCCATGTATCTCAGCATCCTGCGGTCACAGCTACGTAGAATATCTGTCAGTCTGCTTGTCAGTGCCCATGTTTCTGCTCCATACAGAATAATATTGTCTTTGTGAATATAATAATTCCACATGGAAGATGAAATACGAAAACATACCAATCTATCCCAACTATAACATGTAACTGATAACATAACCTACCCAGCGTACCTATAGCTTAACGTAATTAAATACGACAGAGTGTGAGGTGGCGCGTCTCAATGACACACTCTGTGTGCTCGGTCACGGTTACATGTTGGAGTTACAACTCATTCCCCTAAAACCAATTGAAGATCACGGCACCGTCATGCAAGACCGAAGAAATTACTGAAGAAAGTATATCTGTGTGACAACAAAGGTAGTTTCATAAAATAGAACCACGGAAAAATCACGTACACCAGTTGTTTTTATCTGTTCTTTTATGAGCTGTTGCCAGGAGAGAAGGCAAGAAATAACACATATTATGAAACAAAATATAATTAAATAAACTGTAACCGATTTCTTTTATCTTTATATAAATTCATTACAACAAACTGGACAAATCAATAGACAACTAAGAAAAGAATACATACGTATATGAATTAAATAAACATCACTTAAATAACTAATCAACGACCTAGGTAACTAAGCCAGTCAACCACCAACTAACTATTTAAATAGCTTATGAACTAATAAACTCACTCGCTCAAGTAATTAAGCTAACCAATCACTAACTAACTGAACTAACCAACCACTAACACGCTGTCTGATTAAATAGCTACTTAACTAACCAACTAACTACTAACACACTGTCTGATTCAATAGCTACTTAACTAACCAACTAACTCCAACCATTAACTCAAATTTACTACGCAGCTGGGGATGACAAGGATACACGTATATAAGCACAGGGAAGTCAACACGCTGACATGAAAAAGACGGCTGATAAAAAATGTATATAAACCTCACACAAGTCCATGCAAGACGTGAAAGAAACGCAAAAGCCCGAACGCTCTGAAAGGCACACGCGGAGGGTAATGTCACTGATTCTCCTCCCTGCAAAGTGTTCCCGGGGGCAGGTGTGAGTCGCGGTAAAGGGGAGCGTGCGTTAGTTAATGCTTTGTCATGTTCCTCACCTTCATTTTAGCCACCTTGGACTTGAGCTTAACCTTTGCGCTGTCAGTTAGGTTTTTTTTTTTTTTTCACCCACAAACTCATCAAACTAATCTTTTCGTTCGACCGCCTCGTTTGAACAATGATACAGCATAGATATTAAAAACCTTGGACTTGAGCTTAACCTTTACACTTCTTATAACACATGGTTCTTTATCCACAAACTGATCTGATACACTTCCTTATTTCCTTTCGTCCAACAGACTCCTCTGAACGTGATACGTGATACAGGACGGATATTGAAAATCCTGGGCATATATTGACCTTTGCACTGCCTGTAACACATGGTTCTTTACCCCAAAACTTATCTGATGAATTTCCTTTCGTCCAGCAGCCTCCCTTGAACATGTTATTCGAAAGCTTTTCTTCTAATCTACTTTCTTTTCTTGTAAGTGGTTATAAAGATTTTGTGGTGCGCTTTTATTGTTGCAAACTGATGTATGAGGATAAAGATCCCTTATGTCTACATCACCTTCAGAAAATTTACAGCAAACAGTAATATGGCATAGCCTAGAGCTGTGACACTTATACACGTAAGCTTATATAGAAAGTTCCATAAATCTTCACCTTGAGGAAAGTTTTGGCACCGCAACACTAAAGGCGCTGGCTTAGGTAACAAGAGAGAGCGCTCCATCATTTAAGGACACTGACTGAGCTATGGCGCCGCAACAATATCTACATTAGGATTGGCTAGGGTTGTAGGCTGGGAATATGGCGCTGGCTGGGGCTGTAGGCTGATGATATGGCGCTGACTAGTGATGTATGATAGGAAATATAACACTGGCTAGGGTTGTGGAAAAAAAAAAAACTACATTCCTCCCACTGAAAAACTGCCGTGAGCTAAGACTGAACAGGCAATTTCCACACCATGAATCGAGCACTGTATAAGATAGCCACCTCATCCCACCAGCTTATATTGTTCACATTTTCTTTCCTACATCTACTGACCGAGCTATTAGGAAAGATAAACACCTGAATAGGCTCATCTGGGTCCCCTGCGTCATCTGAATTATAATACCGAGAATTCAAACTTACACCATACAAATTAATCATCAGAAGACCCGGACATACTAATAGATTAAGAAATAGCCTTATAATCAGCGCTGCTCATACGTGTTGAAACAATAAGTAAATGTAAATAAATCTAGCACTTTGAATTTAAACTTATGCCATACAATTTAATCAACTTTTTTAGCCCTGGTCATTGTAAAACACTAAGAAAATACGAGTATATTCTAATGATCAGCGCTGCTCACACATGTTAGATATATCAAGATGAACTTATAAACAAAAGAGCAGGTTAAATCTGAGGAACTGACGAAACGATCTTCTTTCGCCAGAACAAAATCATCGATACATATTCACGATCTAAACAACTTTACATCATAAGAGAGAGAATAATCAGTAATAACCAGCGACATTTCTAACAGTAGTACCTTATCAAGTGCTTATCATTTACAACAATAATCTTCACATCATAAAGAAAGAATAATTACCATTACCCAAAGAGATTTTGAACAGAAATATCTTATCAGCTCTCTATGTATCATATACTACTATAATAAACTTCATTCCATTACAATCAAAATAAAGCAATTAACAAAAAAAAAAAAAAAACATTTTCTCTCATCAGCATCAGATCATCACTACATATTTACTATCAAAAACAAACTTCAGCCAATCACAATCAGCGAAGCAAGCAAAAACAAGAACGAGGAAAGGACAAGTCACTCAGGAACACCACATCGCAACAGCAGGCAGAAAAGTGACGAGAACCTGCATCAAGAGACGACCCCAGAGACGTATGCAGTAAGGCGGGGTGCATGTGGGAAAGATCGAACTCCACGCCTGGGAGAAGCTAACGTCTGTGCTGGTATCTAAGGCTTGAGAGTTATCAGGTGCGTTTAACCTCCGATCCCTGCCTACATACACGGAGTTTATGCTGTGATGGTGATTGATGATGGAGGAGGAGGAGGAGGAGGAGGAGGAGGAGGAGGAGGAGGAGGAGGAGGAGGAGGAGGAGGAGGAGGAGGAGGAGGAGGAGGAAAACAGGAATACAAAAAAAAAAAAAAAGACCAACAACAACAACAACAACAACAACAACAACAACAACAGCAATAATAAAAATAATAATAATAACTACAGCGTTGTTACTGAGGCACGTGCGATAACAGAGGCGGTGTCTGGTGCATCTAATCAGACAGCAATCGTCTTAGCAACGGGATAGTGAAGAGCACACTCAGTCTCAGTAAGATAAGCAAATTACATCAGCTTAAGAATGATAGCAAAAAGAATGCGTCGAAATAATATAAGATAAATGAAACATTACTTCCGCGCTGATGAAACTACATTACACACGAATAAACTACGCAATAATAACAAGAATGGAAATATATTAGGATCGTTACTGTAATATTTTTTTTTTCTATTGGCTGAACTTGACTACCTGTCCACCACTATGGCTATCATGGTGTGTTGTCCTTATATTCGCCGTACAAAGACCGGAAACTGACGGCGGAATCAGATAGGTGTTTCCAGCACCTACACGTGATGGGCGTTTCCAGCATCTACACGTGATAGGTGTCATCAGGCTGGGTAACATCACTCCTGGATGTCAATCATACCAACTAAACAATTGACTGCACTGCCCTCTGACGACAGATTTACGAGTTATATAGTGTAATACATCCCTCTATTGAGTAGCTTTTGAACTAATGTCAAATGATCGCAGATTTATGAACTATTTATAATACAACACCGCCATCTACAGGCAATCAAACTAGTTTGGCGACTACAGTGCACTCTGGCTGCAAATTTCTGAACCATTAATAATGCACCGATGGCGAAAAACTGAGCCATTAACGATGATAAACATAAGCAAAGTACTTTGTGTATAATGAGACCTACTGACTCTCGGAGAAAGAACATACTCATGTCCAACTCTTCATCTAAAGACGCCAGTGTGTAGCAGCTGGGACTTCTCCCTTTTCTGTTTGTGGACTGAGCAAAGTCTATATAGTGTCCGGGGTGTTCCAATTCTCGATACGGAGCTATTTTAGATAGTTATACTGCCTTTATGAGATGACATAGCGAGACTGGAAGGTGGCTGTATGCATCAGATGGGATAGGGACGTGTATACAATGGACTATGAAAGGATGTAAGTTAAATGTGCGGATGTGAGGTGAAGTTTAGATATAAAAGATTAGTTCATTAGCTCAGCTGCCTTGCTGGTTTGCTGATGAGGCAGACGAGAAAGCTATTGTGTGTGGCTTTTGGCTTAGGGCGCAATAATGATTAAAGGGTGTTTGTGTAGTGGCCAAGGAACCATCCCGCTCATCAACCTCATCTCTTATTTGAACACACATAAATGAACAAAACAGACAAGTAGGAGCTACCTTGTTTAGCCCTCGTCGACCTATTAAAATGTGTTAGTATTTAAAGCACGCATCTACCCCGCATTACAGGTGTGTGTGTGTGTGTGTGTGTGTGTGTGTGTGTGTGTGTGTGTGTGTGTGTGTGTGTGTGTGTGTGTGTGTGTGTGTGTGTGTGTTTTGGTGTGTGTGTGTGTTTTGGTGTGTGTGTGTGTGTGTGTGTTTTGGTGTGTGTGTGTGTTTTGGTGTGTGTGTGTGTGTGTGTGTGTGTGTGTGTGTGTGTGTGTGTGTGTGTGTGTGTGTGTGTGTGTGTGTGTGTGTGTGTGTGTGTGTGTGTGTGTGTCGTAGTCCTCCCTTCAAGAGCGTCAGAAGGCCGAGATCAACAAAGTGACTCAGAAAACGGGGAAAGAAGTGCGAATTCAGCGTAAACTCCTCTAGACGGACAAACGGTAGAAAATTTTAAACTACTACTACTACTACTACTACTACTACTACTACTACTACTATTATTAATACTACTACTACTACTACTACTTACTATACTAAAGACTTCCATATGCATCCAAGTTCAAGTAGGGGTCAATGTAAGTATCAGTGCGAGTGAAGTACACTCATCCCTCTGATAAAGGCAGTAAGCACATCCACCTGCCTGTCTGTGTCTGGCCGATCAGACGCAAAGATTATCAGCACCAGACGAATCCTTAGACTCTTATCGCAGCCTCTCGTGTGTGTGTGTGTGTGTTTGTGTGTGTTACTATCTAGTCCAGTCTTAACATAGTAGTAGTAGTAGTAGTAGTAGTCTTAAAGCAATGGCACTGGTTCTCTTCAAGGTTGGCGAGTGGTGAGTGCCTGGGGTGTTATTTGATATTTGAAAGTCACGTGCAAGTGAAGTACGACAACAACATTGAAACAGTAAATGATAAGCGTATTGACGATGATTAGCATTGTTATTATTATTATTATTATTATTATTATTATCATTATTATTATTATTATTATTGTTATTATTATTATTATTATTATTATATCTGCCCATCAATAATAATAATAATAATAATAATAATAATAACAACAACAACAACAACAACAACAACAATACAACACATGAAACAAACACTAGTAGGCAAGGAAATCCATACCTACCAAACGAAACACAGTACACCAACAACTAACCAACTAGTATAACAAAACTATTACGGTAATACCCACCCCTTAGTAATTTATCTTAAACACACACACACACACACACACACACACACACACACACACACACACACACACACACAAACAATAAATAAATAAATAAAATAAGCGAATTCTCCCGCCATCCCTTCTTTGTAAACTTCAGTAGATCCACTGCTGCATTCACGCTCACCCCAACCACCTCAACATGGCGTCTCCTTCCCTTGCCTTCCCCGCCACAGGTCACACACTCACGCGCCATAGAACATTAAACACGGCGACAGTCAAACCACTACAGTTTTCTTTTTGCCCACGCATATAACTGCTACTTTTTTACTTTTTACTTTTTCAGGGCGAGTGACAATGGCCACGGTCCGCAGCAGTGTGTCGGTCTGTCTGTCAGTCTGATGGCCGCGGGTTAGGGCAGCCAGCGGTCCGGAAGTACTGTAAAGAGTCTTCGGCCATCATGCGACGTGGAAAATAAGCCACTTGTTCCTGTCTTCTTCAACCCTCCACATCCTCCAGCCTCGGGTCTTTGTCCTGGCTTGTGGAACACGCATGGTGGTTAAGAGAGCTGGTTGTGATTTGATTTATTTTATCTCTTTATTTTATTTCATTGTATTTAGTTCATTATCATTATTTTTTTTATTTATTTATTATTTTTTTTTTTACAATCTACAACTCATCGAAGTTTTTTTCTCTTGTCATCTTATCCCATTCTTCTCCTGTGTCCTTGGTTGGCTTCCTTTGCGCACACACCAAAAAAAATAAAAAAAATAAAAAAATAAAAAAATAAAAAAATAAAAAAATAACAACAATAAATGATAAGGTATGATAAAGTAAAATAATAATAAAAACTTACTACAACACCATCATCATCATCATCATCATCATCGTAAGTATTAATTACGCTATTGTTTATTTTATGTAGTAGCATAACGTAAGAACTCCACTCTTCTTCACCAAGGCTATTCAACAGTTCGTCTTGGTTTACGAAGTACACATGGATGAACAAACTGTACGTACGGAACCTAAATACGTACAATGACATCTTCCTCTCTAATTCATATTTTCCCATTCCCGTATCTTTATTCTGTTTCATAGGAGCAAGCATGGTTGATTAAGTCTATTGTGCTTTGTTTCATTTATTTATTTTTCATAATACTGAGTCTAATAGAATAAACTTACCAGAGAATATTTTAAAGACGGAAAATTCAATAATTCGATATAATTTAGAATCGTGAACTGTGTGTCTTGTTTAATACTTTTATTTGCTTAATGCTGAGTCTGTTAACATAGATGTAGTGTGTGTGTGTGTGTGTGTATGTGTGTGTGTGAGTAAAAAATGCCGAAACGAGATAATTTGGTCTAACTCACTAACAAGCACTGGAAGGCCTTGTTCACGTGTCATAACAGCGACTGGCAGTTTACAGTAACATCCGTATATACAATCCTGTCTCACTCTGCCCCACCTTCATACTCCTCCTTACCTAATGTTGAATCTGGTAGCGTGAGAATATTAAAAAGTATTATAAAAAAAGTTTACAGTAACATCCGTATATACAATTCTGTCTCACTGTGCCCCACCTTCACATTCCTCCTTACCTAATGTTGAATCTGGTAGCGTGAGAATATTAGAAAGTATTATAAAAAAAAAACAATAACCACTAATTCGGCAGTTTAGAAGCACAGGTATGATAATCGTTTACGTACACTCTCAGCTCGTCCACACATACGGACACTGGGATAATTGCAAGTCACGCGACCTTGGGCTGGAATTTATGATAACGAGATTGTGTTCACATAATTATCACCTCCGCGCTACGTGTGCCTACCTGTATAACACAGAGCAATAAAAAAGATAACATGCTTTGTAATCTTGATAAATAGGCAGAACTAATCCACGGCGTGACAATGAGATCCACGTCCCTAACTTTACTCTAAGGAATAAATTATAATGCAGCGCAAGTGACCTTGACTGTAACCCCGTGCTCCTTAATACATGCAGAGAGAGAGAGAGAGAGAGAGAGAGAGAGAGAGAGAGAGAGAGAGAGAGAGAGAGAGAGAGAGAGAGAGAGAGAGAGAGAGAGAGAGAATTATCAAACACCCTATGTCCTTTCATGTACATAATTTTAAAACATTTTCTATAGGTTTTGATAAGCCTTTCAAATAGGACACGAGACCAAATTGACCCTTTAGACCGAAAAAAATCTGTACTTTCATGCTGAGAGAGAGAGAGAGAGAGAGAGAGAGAGAGAGAGAGAGAGAGAGAGAGCATGTTTCCCGCACGTGTGACGATGGTGATGCTGATGGTTTGTACTCTACCATGTGTACTCGCGTGTGAAGTAACGCCACAGATGCACTGACGCCTGTATTAACTGCGCGCCGTCCCACTCAATGCGCTGGACTCTCGACCCCCTTATTTTTAAACACAGGAGCGTCACGCCACCTTTGCTCACCGATTTTTTTTTTTACCCTCAGTAACAGTTCAACTTGTCATCATTGTCAACATCACCTCTATCATCATCATTATAGTTTCCCTCCTCCTCCTCGTTTTCGTTGTCACTACCACCACTACCACTATCATTCTCCTCCTCATCATCACCATTATTATTTACACCATCGTTGTTATCCTCCTCCTCCTCCTCCTCCTTATCATCATCATCATCATCATCATCATCATCATCATCATCATCATCATCACTATTAGCACCTTATTAATATTAATTTCTTTAGATAATGAGTTCATATGAAAAGCATATCACATAACTTACAATAAGAGAGCAGTCTGCAATTCACAAGTTATAAGAATCAACATAAATTAAAGGACTAATAAAAATCAAGGTAATAAAAAAGTGAAACAGTAAATTGTTCGTAGGTTCAGGAATATCTTTTGCTTAATATAAAAAAAAAATAGTAAAATCAAACTGATAATCTAAACTAATAAAATACAGTAAATATTTTCATTTCCTGACTGAATTCGAATGTTTCTTTTTTTTATCTTACCAACTAATAAAACAAATAGATTTACATAATTGATAAAATGATAGATAAAAAAAAAATCCTTCAAAATTAAAGTACTACGGTAAATCCCAACTTTGCCAACCAATGCAACAAATCAAATTACATTAACCAACAAACTAATAAACCATAGCAAACTCTCCACAAACCACATGAATAAACTCTTCCTCATCGCCTACAATACAATACATAAACAGGTCAGATAAGATAAAACAAAACAAAAACTCACAACCGCAACACACAAACATGAACTTGTTACTCATCATCTTCATGTAATATATAATCATGAGAGCCTGAAAAAATTATATACTCCGCTGCCTTTTTTTTTTTTTTTTTCTTGACTCGTGCACTT
>NC_087162.1:5135000-5202500 GCF_035594125.1 Scylla paramamosain | reverse complement strand
TAGTTATACAGTGGCATACAAGACCATAAAGGCTGGCAGGAGATGACCCTTTGCGTGAAAAAGGGAAGAGGACGAGGGCAGGCTAATTCCGGCAAAGAGGCGGACGAGTTTTACGAGCTATGTGACCTTGGCCAGCTGTGGTTGTGGTGGTTGTGGTGGTAGTGGTGGTGGTGGTGAAGCGCGGGCTACTTCAATTTTCAAAAGAAGACATGTCCTTACAACATTCCTTTCTTTCCCCCAGCATCATCTTTCCTGCATTTCCCTTTAGGATTCTCGGGTTTTTAAATGAAAGGTCGCCTTGTGAACGTCGAGAGAAGAAAATAAACGTGTTTTTGCGTGTGGTGAGCAAAGCAATGCAAGTTTCCTCCTCGTCTTTATGCACAGGAAATGTCAGGAAATTTGCCAGGAAATATTATAGAAAAAAAAAAAAAAACATGAAGTTACGACTCTGACATTTGGATAAACAGTAACCACGTGTGTGTGTGTGTGTGTGTGTGTGTGTGTGTGTGTTAAGACAGACAAGTTTGCCTTACCCTCCATGCACCTCTCTCCTTAAGACAGGCGGCATGGTGGTGGTGATGATGTAATCTCAGCAAATGCCTTCTCTTCTCTCTCTCTTCACGATGTCCAGTCAGCAGCAGACCGGTGACTGGCCACCAGCACGTCCACTTCCCGGCACTGGAGGGATGCGTCACCCCTTTAACACGCGCTCACAACCCTACACGTAAGCACATACACACTATCACATACACGGTCATAAATAAACGTGCACCAACAGGATCTTGTATCTAGTGCCACATGTAATGATGCCAACAAGAGTAACACCACTTTGCGAAATCCAGACAGACAAGGCGATGGAACACGAGAGGCAAGTTAAGGTCTTCTCTAGGTAACAGTAATGGCAGTCACTCTATTTCCAATTACATAGATTCTTGCAAGTTTGTTCCTCTGACGGACTTCACACCTACACCTCCCACCACCACGGCAGCCCATGCTCGACTGACAGCTCGGGGGGAGTACCAACTGGTGGGTGGCTGGGAGGGTGGGGGTGAGGGAGGTAAGCTTCCTCACCCCCCTTCTCTCCTGCTCCCTCTCTCCCTCGCTCGTTCCTGGATTCCCCGAGACGCACCTTCCTCGTCATCCTCTCAATGATCTGTATTTTCTCTTCGTCTCGCGTGGATTGTGGGAAAAATATGTGATGTAGAAAAGTATATGTGTGTACTCGTATGTGGTAACAAGATAAAACCGGATCGGCAGAATTTCTCTTAATCCCGTTTCGTAATACCCGCCTCTCGCTGACTGACCAGTGTGTTTCCATTCTCTTACCTCGCAACTTCTAAACCTTACTGGAATGAATTATGACGTTAGTTATCTGGTAAGATTTATTTTTTAACTGTACATCTTTCTTAGGCAATGCATTACGAATGAGGAATGTTGTGTTGCTTCAGAAATATAGAAAGATGTGAATGAGTGGATGAGTGGAAACGTATGAAATGTCACAAGGGGAAAAAATACTAAACTCTATGACCAAGACAATCCCACACACACACACACACACACACACACACACACACACACACACACATTATGCAAGAAACAAGGGAAATGGCAATTGGGATTTCTGCAAGGAAACTTACGATATTAACGGACGTCGCGGAGCGGAATAATTGTGTACGGAACTGTGTGATAATACTACACACACACACACACACACACACACACACACACGCATACACACACACATTGTATATTCGTGCTGTGAAAGTTCTTTTTCCTTCTTGCACTTTCAACACTTGGATGATTCACGCCAGACAGACTAACAGGGTATCAGGCTGTATGAGTACAGTTCCGGTGAGGAGAATGACTTCGGAAGCCCGGATGGACGTAAGTTCCGCTCATTTGTGTTAATAATTCCACTTCCACTACACATTTATCTGCAAGCTCCACCGAAAGTCTTAACGAGCTAGTTCCGTTGAAAGTTTGATAGAATAATCCTTCAAGAGTTTGTTGACCGGATGCTTCATTGGGGATTATTTTATAAGATTTGCTTGTAAAAAGTGTTAATGAAAATTACACCTAAAGTTTTTGCTATACACTTCCGTTTCAATGAAGATTTATTTTATTTTATTTTTTTCTGAACCTCCTTTTGAAATTTATGTTGAGAATATCGTCTATAGTTTGGTAACAGTGTGAACGGAAACTCTAGGAAGTCTCTTCTCGATTTAAATAGTTTAAAATCGTGTGCAGAAACATTTCTTTCACATTTTACTTACAAAACTAAGAGGTGAATTTTCTCTTTAGACATATAATTAAGAATCCCTCAACCATTAAATGATAACCTGCTCTTGTAAAACCAAAGAATAGGAAGACCAAAATTACACATTCCTTTAAAAATAAACCACCATGAACAGCAGCAGTCGACAGCCGGGAGGGAGGAATTCTCTTTGGTAATTAAGTATTGTTCACTCATTAAGCAACAACACCATCCTTTACACCACCAAGTGATAGGAAGGACGTCTTTCCCTCTCGACTCCTGAAAGGCCACGTCCTTGACACACTGTTGTTCTCTCTCTCCCTCTCACAGACTCTTCCCTTCAGTGTATTTTTGCCAGATTCCAACGACGCTTTCACTATACAACGCCCTTTCCTCCTCCTCTTCCTCTTCCTCCTCCTCCGCCTCCTCCTCCTCCTCCTCCTTCTCTCCCCTTTCCTCTCCCCTCTTCTTTAACATCATTACCATCATTATCCACCTTTCCCGACGCCTTGTTATTATTCTTGTCATTCTTTTCTGTATTTTTTTTTTCAGCTCCACCCTTTCCCCTTTCTCCTCCTCCCCCTCCTCTTCTTTTCCCTCTCTTCCTCTCCCTCCTCTTCTTTTCCCTCTCCTCTTCTTCCTCCTCCTTCTCCTTCTTCTTCTTCATCTTTTCTTCCTTCTCCTCCTCCTCCTCTTCCTCTTCCTCCTCATCATTATCCTTTTCTAACGCCCAGTTATCCTTCACATGTCCTTTTCTTTAATGCTTCATTTTCTGCTTAACTTCCTCCTTCAGCTTTCCCTCTCCCTCCTCCTCGTTCTCCTCCTCCACTTAATCTTCTTCCTCCTCATCATCATTCTCTAACGATTTATTATTTTGTATCTTTTTATAGACATTAGTTTCTTTTTTTTTACTCTCCCTCCTCCTTCCCCCACTCCTTTTCCTTCTCCTTGTCCTCCTTTTCCTCCCTTCAACATCATTATCACATTATCATTCCTTTCTAACGCCCCACTATCTTCCTACTGTCTTTTCTTTAGTCCTTCATCCTCTCTTCTGCTTCGTTCTTCAACTTTTCCTTTCCCTCTTCTTCTTCTTCTTCTTCTTCTTCTTCTTCTTCTTCTTCTTCTTCTTCCATCTTTCTCCTTTTGTCTTTTGAACAGCCATGCAAGGACACACAGGCCGGTGCTGCTTTATAAACCTATGTAATCCTATGCAATCAAAATTCTTAATATCCTTCTTCCGTATTTTGTTTTAGTCCTTCGTTCTCTAGTCTGCTTCCTTCTCCAGTACTTCCTTTTCCTCCTCCTCCTCTTCGTCTTCCTCCTCCTCCTTATCATCATCATCATCATCATCACCATCATCATCTGAGTTCTTGTTATTCTCACCTCGTCTATCTCCGTGTTCGTTATTCATTTATCTTCGCATTTTCTTACATTTTCTTTAGTTTTTCATTCTCTGGTCTGCTCGCTTCTTCAACTTCTTTTCCCCTTCTTCCTTCTCTTCTTCTAAATTCTCGTTATTCTCACTATGTTTATCTCCGTGTTCGTTATTCATTTATCTTCGTCTCCATCCCTTCCTCCTCCTCCTCTCCGTTCTACTATACTGTTTGTGTGCCTCATTCTTGTCCACTGGAGTGAATCCACCACAGCCAAACACAGTGACGATCAAAATACACGGTGGGGAACTCCACAATGACAAATACACGGAACCAGGAAGATAGTTTCTTTACGATGCATAGGCCTGGGGGAGAGGAACTGAAGGAGGAGAGAGGAGGGAAGAAATGAGGAGGGTAAACAGATGGTGGAGCGAGTGAAGGAAAGGAGGAAAGATGGAGGAGGTAACAGAGGGAGCGGGAGAATAAGAAAAGGTGAGAGGAATCATTAAGAAGGTTAAGAGGAGAAGACCAGAGGATGGATGAAAGTGAGGAGGAGGAGGAGGAAGAGAAGGAGGCGGAGTAGGAGGAGGAGGAGGAGGAGACGGAGGGGGAGGAAAGGCACGTGGAGGACAGAAGGACAAAGAACAAGGGAGGGGAAGAGAGACGGGGAGAGACGGGGACACTGAGAAGGAGGAATAGAGACGAGTGTGGAGGGCGTAGAAAGGAAGGAGAAGGAGGAGGAGGAGGAGAAAGAGAAGGAGGCAGACGAGGGAGATAGAAGGTAGGTCGCTGCACTGGTCAAGGCAGACACGTGCTCACCCTTTACTCTATGTTATGAACGGTCCATTAGCACGACCTGTATCTTGCTAGACACCGCCCTTAGTAAATTTACGGGTGAAGGGATAGAAACGAGGCTATGAGGTGTGGAAGCACCATTCCTCTATTAGCTAGTTACTGGATTGGATAGGAAAGGTAGTTAGGTTAGTAGCAGGTTAGTTAGCTAGTTAATTAGTTAGTAAGTTAGCTAATTGCGTAGGTAGGTAGGTAAGTAGGCAGGTAGGTAGGTACGTAGTTACAGAGTTTAGTTAGTTAGTTAGTTAGTTACCTAGTTAGTTATGCAAGGCAATTACGTAGATAAGTAGATACGGTTAGTTATGATTAGTTACGTGATTAGATGGTCAGTCAGTTGGACGAATGGATAAGTTGGTGAGTAGATAGTTAAGTAATTAGATAAGTAGGTAAGTACTGGTAACAAGACACTTACCTTACATTAGCAAGGTAGGTAGCAAGCAGGTAGACTGGTGAATAGTAGATTATACGTAGTTATGTAGGTAAAAACTGATATATCATGGCGTTTCATTTTACCTTAATGAAGCAGTTTACACTAATGACGCAATTTAAAAGCAAGAAAAATTTCACTACATCATCGCTGGTTATTAACGATACACTGAAATACAAATTAAACCAAGAATACGCATGCTATTGTTTGGTGGAACAGCTTCCTTGACTGTAAAGATGAAAAAAAAAGTTAAAAGATGCGGAGAAATGTACTATTTAAGATTCACAAGGGCAAATAACAACAACAACAACAACAACAACACTCATAACAATAACAACAATAATAAACTTACGTTTCTCTTCCACCTAGTAATGCTCAGTGGCTCATTTTCTTATACAGCATTAACATCACCTACAAATATAGACTCTCTCTCTCTCTCTCTCTCTCTCTCTCTCTCTCTCTCTCTCTCTCTCTCTCTCTCTCTCTCTCTCCCAAGGACAGACGAGTGACCGTGAGTGGCTGGCTGGAGGTGGAATGTCCTGCAGAAGGTTCACATTCTTTTTTATAATAATTTAACCTGTCCGTAAAAAATAATTAAATAAGATAAAAGAATGGCGTTTTCAACCTTCTTTAATTTCTGGCGCGTAGAGGAATGGCGGGAGGAAAAAGTTAATTCTTATAAGTGACTGATGTTGTGTACGTGAGTAGGAGTGCGTGGGAAACTAAGATGACGTAGAAGGAAGAGGAGAGAATGAGATGAAGGAAGATGAAGAAAAGAAGAAAATAACAAGGACAAGAATTAAATTAACAAGAAGAACAGGAAGACAGGAAAGAGGAGAAGAAGAACAAAAAGAAGAACAAGAAGAGCAAGAACACAAACAAAGAGAACAACAACAACAACAATAAACAAGGAAGTGGAGGAAGAGAACATCAACAACAACAACAACAACAACAACAACAACAACACGAAGAAGAAGAAGAAGAAGAAGAAGAAGAAGAAGAAGAAGAAGAAGAAGAAGAAGAAGAAGAAGAAGAAGAAGAAGAAGAAGAAAAAGAAGAAGAAGAAGAAGAAGAAGAAGAAGAAGAAGAAGAAGAAGATGATGATGATGATGATGATGATGATGATTATGACGAGAATTATAACGATGATGATGAAGAAGAACAAGAACAAGAACAAGAACAAAAGAACAAAACAAAAACAAGAACAAGAACAACAAGAACAAAAAGAACAAGAACAAGAAGAGAAGGAGGACGAGGAGGAGGAGGAGGAGGAGGACTGAGATGGAAAGGAAGGTTTGGCAATGTGCCTGAACATAAGCAATAGAAGGTGATGGGGTGTGTGTGGAGATCAGTGAAAGTGTATGTGTGTGAGCTTGCGTGCATGCCTGCTTGTGTGTGTGTGTGTGTGTGTGTGTGTGTGTGTGTGTGTGTGTGTGTGTGTGTGTGTGTGTAAACAAAGGAAGCAAGTATGTATGTATGTAGGCAGCCAGCGGAAATGAAGCGGAGTGCCTTGAACCAGGAAAAAATGCCAAACGAACATTACACTCATGCAGCTAATTCAGAATAAAAACACGGTAGACGAACGGAAGACGAGGAAGAGAAAATAGCATAGCAGTATTATCCTAACACGGATCATGAGAGCAAAGTATGTTTCTTATGCCCGTAACAAAATGCAAAGGAAAATATAGATTGGATAGTAATGGAGTCGTCCCTTTAAATGGCAAAAAAAAAAAAAAAAAATCTGAACTCATCGAAAAAGTTTAGTTGGGAACCAGGAGGAGGAGGAGAAGGAGGAGGTGGAGGAGGAGGAGGAGGAGGAGGAGGAGAAGAAGAAGAAGAAGAAGAAGAAGAAGAAGAAGAAGAAGAAGAAGAAGAAGAAGAAGAAGAAGAAGAAGAAGAAGAAGAAGAAGAAGAAGAAGAAACAGAAGTGTTGAAATCACGAATTAACTACAAGAATTTGTGTAACACGACGTAAAGAAAAGCAATACAAATAGAGACAAGGAAATACTGTACAGAAAAAAAAAGAAGGAAACAAGAAAGAAGAAAATTAATATAAATAAAAATGAACGGAAATAACAATAAACGCAACGAAAAAAAAGAAAGAAAAGAAAAGTTTTAAAGAGAAAAACTGCAATAAACTCCATGCAGGTGGAAGAGACAGGCAGGTAATACTCATAAAGATGAAGACAGGTGCGGAGGTAGGAAAGGCGTACAGGCACACACATCACGTGACAGACTTCCTTGACCTTTGCGGTAGAGAGGTGGGTTGTTCACTCTCTACGCTGGAACAAAGGGTAACTGCATTGTCCACGCTGTACCACGGTGGCTGTTCCTGGTAATCTGTGACGTTGAATAAAATACTTCCTCCTTACCGGTGCCAGTCAACTCAGGAAGGAACACAAAGGAAGAACAAAAAAAAAAAAAAAACAGCAAACGTGTTGACCTTTACGAGGCTGTTTGTGATAAGCTACACTATTTGATCTAAACTCATTCTAAAGTATGAAATGAATTGTAAAGTAAAAGCACCACGTCAGTTAATAAATTACTCATTAATATTTAAGGTATTGAAGAACTTAATATATATTATATTTAAGATTTGTGTGGTTGTTAGCTAGTTGTGTGAACGAGTGAATGAGCGAGACTTGTGTGAGGCATGAATACGTGTATGAGTGAACGAGCTAGGCTTCAGTCATAAGTGTTAAGTTGAAGTGCGCGGCCTGGCGCCGGGAGATCACCTACCTCCAGCCTTCTGTTCACACCTTCTGTGAATAAACACCTGCACTGTTACCTGCGTTTCCTGTGCCCCTGCTGGTCAAGAGTCGAACATGGCGCAGTGAGTAGGACTGACTCAAAGAAAGTTAAGGCAATCTCTGACTTCCCACGACCACAGCACATCACCGACTTACGATCATTCATGGGTCTTACAAACCAGCTTGGAAGCTTTTCTCCTGCTGTGGCTGCAGCTGCACAACCCCTCAGAGATCTCTTACGCCCGAAGAACAGTTGGTGCTGGTCTCCTAACCATGAAGAGGCGTTTGAGAAGGTGAAACAGTGTCTCGTCAGCCCACCTGTCTTGGCATACTTCGACCCATCATTACCAACGATGCTACAGACTGACGCCTCAAGGATGCACGGATTTGGATTCGTTCTCCTGCAGAAGCACAGTGACCAGTGGAAGATGGTGCAATGCGGGTCAAGATTTGTTACAGACACAGAGAGCCGCTATGCAGTAATAGAGTTGGAAATGGCTGCAATCGTCTGGGCAGTCAGGAAATGTGGCACCTACCTGAAAGGACTCCCTCACTTCGATCTAGTGCTCGACCACCGCCCGCTGATACCTCTCCTCAATAGCAAGTTGTTGGGAGAAATAGAGAACCTGCGGCTGCAGCGCATGAGGGAGAAGCTTGCTCAGTATTCTTTCACAGCAAGCTGGCAAAAGGGATCGACACACTGTGTGCCCGACGCCCTCTCACGTGCTCCAGTACAGGACCCAGTGGAGGAAGAGGATGCTGCTACTTCTGGTGACCTCGACCCTCTCCACTCAGCGGTCATCTCAGCGTTATCTGCCACCAATGAGGACGGCGTCCGCTTAGCACCACTCCAGGATCAGACTGTGGAAATGGTACGTGCCGCAGCAGCAAGAGACGGGGAGTACTGCTTGCTCAAGAACGTCATCATCGAGGGCTTCCCTGATCATTGCCACGACCTCGATCACCGCTTGCGTACGTACTGGCCGGTGCGCAGTCTGCTGGCCGTAGACGACGACCTGGTGGTTTACGGGCCGAGGCTTCTTATTCCTCACAGCCTCCGCCGAGAAACACTAGAGCGACTCCATGACAGTCATCAGGGGATGGAGCGCACCAAGCGACGGGCCCGACAAACGGTGTACTGGCCTGGTATGGACAGAGACGTTGAGAACGTCGTTTCTGGATGCTCACTATGCCGTCCACTCCTACCAAGCCAAGCCAACGAACCTCTCTGGCAGGACACGGACACACCCAGCAGGGTGTTTGAGTCAGTTTCTGCAGACTACTTCCACGCAGCAGGCCGTACATACCTCGTGTATGTAGATCGCTTGTCTGGGTGGCCTCACGTGTCTGCATGCTCACGTCCAGCATCGGCTGATCAGCTCGTTCGTGTCCTTCGGGGTGTGTTCGCCGACACGGGCGTGCCTGTTCTCCTGAGGACTGACGGTGGACCGCAGTTCACTTCTTCATCGGTACGGCGCTTCCTGGCTCGATGGGGGGTGGAGCATCGTGTATCTTCACCTCATTATCCACGCTCCAATGGTCACGCCGAGGCAGCGGTCAAGTCCGTGAAGAAGCTGATCCTCACGACCACACAGCAGGGACACCTGGACGAGGATGCGTTCGCTCGCGGGTTGCTGGAACTGCGCAACACTCCGAGGGCGGAAGGGCGATCACCAGCACAAGTCCTCTTCGGTCATCCTATGAGGTCCTGTGTCCCGGCTCATCATCGCTCATACGCTCAGCAGTGGCAGCGCGCTGCTGATGAGTGCGACGCCAAGGCAGAGCGACTGAGGAAGAAAGCGAAACTTCGCCACGACGCGTCCGCCCGTACTCTTCCTCTCCTGCACCTCGGTGGCCACGTCGACGTTCAAGATCACACGACAGGCCTCTGGGATCGCCTGGGTGTCATCGTGGCTGTTGGGCGAAGGAGAGACTACCTCATCAAGATGGGCAGCGGTCGCGTGATGTGGCGTAATAGAAGACACCTACGCCCACACAGACCTCTTGCTCCCCTTCCTGTCGAGCAGCACACCGCTCATGGCGGTGCAGCGCTTCAGCATCAGGGTCACGAGGAACACCACCATCCCGGCAGCCCGGAGCATCAGGGTAACGGGGTACACCGTGGCCGAGAGCAACCAGAGCGTCGAAGCAGCCGACAGCGTAGGGAGCCGAGACGACTGCAGGTGCGGTGGCACCGTAGCACCTACGATTAGTCGTACGTGTTCATTGTACGCTGTGTTTGTTTTGTGTATATGTACCGTGTTTTCTGTACTTCAATCATTGTAACTTTGTTTCATGTGTTACGGTAGCCATAACAAAGATAAGGAATCTTCCTTATGTCTCGGGGGAGGTGTGTGGTTGTTAGCTAGTTGTGTGAACGAGTGAATGAGCGAGACTTGTGTGAGGCATGAATACGTGTATGAGTGAACGAGCTAGGCTTCAGTCATAAGTGTTAAGTTGAAGTGCGCGGCCTGGCGCCGGGAGATCACCTACCTCCAGCCTTCTGTTCACACCTTCTGTGAATAAACACCTGCACTGTTACCTGCGTTTCCTGTGCCCCTGCTGGTCAAGAGTCGAACAAGATTAGCTAGTAAAGGATGGACATGGTCTTTGGTAAATGAAAAGTCACCAAGGAAAATTAAAGAGTGAGAGATACAAGATGCTAAAGCCAGGAAGAATTTGGTAAAATAAAATAAAAATAAAAAAACTCGAACCGTGTTTTATTGCAGGCTGATATGAACATCTCTCTTATACAACAGCAGTGGAAGAAGTGTTGATGTTGATGATTAGGATGAGCTTCGAGTGATTCTTTTTGTTATCAGAGACGGGAGAATAATTTTACAAAGCTTCGTTACCGCCAAAGATCAATTATTTGACTAAGTTTCATTATAGACACAGAAAACCACTTTGACTGCATTTTGTTACCAGTACCCATGTAATAATAATTCTAGGCTTAGTTCTAGTTACGGAATAATACTTTGACTAAGCTTCGTTATCGGCAAACATGAATAAGTTAACTAAGTTTCGTCATCGGCAAACATGAATAAGTTAACTAAGTTTCGTCATCTGCACAGAACAGTCTAACTAGGCTTCGTTACTGGCATGGGAAATACATCGAGAATACACAAACATTAATATTTCTAAGAGAGAGAGAGAGAGAGAGAGAGAGAGAGAGAGAGAGAGAGAGAGAGAGAGAGTAGTTTGTAACGTGTCCATACTTCTCACCTGATTTTATAATGTCAAGGCGAAGTTTTCATCTCTATCCATTCGGATAATCACTCTTATTATTCCAGATGAGAATTGTATTGGTGTTCACGGAGCTCAGAACACGGCGGGCTTCTAATCTAGTCCAGTAACCCATGTGGCCTCCACTTTCCCGTTGGCCTTATAAACCAGAACAGTTATTGCGTCATTGAATATACTCCCTCACAACGAAATAATTATATGCATTTGAGTCTTCAGTAAACAAAATGAGTAAAAAAAAATGTATTGCATAAATAAATATAACAAGGAAAACAAGTAGGCAAGGAAGAGAGAAGTGAAAGGAAATAAATCATATCAGTAGTAGTAACAGTATACTATATTTAGCAGTAGTAGTAGTAGTAGTAGTAGTAGTAGTAGTAGTAGTTTCCTACTTTTGCGAGACGTGTTTGTTGTGCCTCCGCGGCGTCTTGTAAATCACGCGGCAAAAAATTACCTTCTCCGCATCTTTTTCTTTCCTCCTCCCGTTCATGTCCATACTCGACCCTGAGGTGACGCCACGGCCTTCCAGCCCCTCACTGTTGCCTCTTCTTTCTCTACACCATAAAAGTTTCCTGATGCCTATCACGCACTGACAACCACTTGATTCTTCCTGCGTAGAACCGCAGCGCCACACTTCAACCCTTCCTTTATTCCGTCCCAGCAGACCGTGTCCCATCCCTCCCCTCTCGTTCCCAAGCCGTGGGTGGTTTATTTTAGGCCTGACCCTTTCTGACCTGACCTGTTGATCTCTCTTGTCCCCCATCACCCTTCTTACATTCCAGACAGCCATAAAACATCAAAGACGATGGTATTAATGAATATGTTTACTTGGTTATTTTATTTCTAATGTTTTTCTAGAGTTGATGTTTGATATGGTAGTACTGTTGATATAGTACTATACTATATCAACAGCAGCAACATCAAAACACAATTTCTGCATGCCTTTAAACTGAAACACATTGATATAAAGAAAATATATTAATTGTATCGCAATTGTCCAACTTTTTTTTATTTACTTTATTCGTCTTTTAACGAAAATAGCAATCAGCTAACTGATTACTACTACTACTACTACTACAGCTGCAGCTGCTACTGCCAAAAATCATAGATACCGTATAAGATTGTTTCCTTCTACTAATGCCATTATTACTGCTACTGATGTTATTGTACTTTGACAATTTCATAAAAAAATAACAATACAGTATAACATTATACGACAAATTAAGTTACAAGTCACAACAAACGCTTACTTTAAGTTTGCACTGCACTGCGTATGACAGGAAATTTTCAGGCAGATGACCAGTCTAAGAACACCCAGGAATCACACAAGGATGATTGCAAACATGCCAGTTCTTGAGAGCACAAAGGCAAGGTTTAGAGGACTTTCATGTAACTTTGCAGCTGCCTTCCACTGTGCTCCACCAGTGTTCTGAATAATGACAAAGGGGAGCACAGCCATACTAATGAGTTATGCTACTTACTTGTCTTCCAGCCATAGGAAGTTAGACTGCAGCTAATGTTGCTGTCCTTGAGCAGTTTCCTCCACTGGTTTCATTCTTCAGGAAGATACGCTATTTATCACTACGTATTTCCTTGCCCATAGCCTTAATTTTTCATATTTGCTTGCCGTGTTTATTTCAATTTATCTATTTATTTTTTTCATAAATCAAAGTCTTGTTGGATAAATGCACGACTTATATGCCATTCATACTTGCTTTGGAAATGTCTGCTATGCTATAATAATCTCTCTCTGGACTAGGTCTTTTTTTTACTTCATTCCCACCATCAGTTGAGGACACCATCTTTTTTGAGGTCTCCTACTTCCTTTGTACATAATGCCAGATTATAATAGCAAACAACAAAACCTTAGACTTTAAGTACTTAGAGACATTGTTTGAGTGACTAAGCCACACACCAAACAGCCTATCAAGTTCCTCTGGTCAAGGCAATGCTATCACACCTAACTTTGGACTAAGGAATGAACATGTGGAATCAACAGGGACTTCATTATTACTTCCACAATCAATCAGTCATACCTTGAATCTTTTTATATTGATACAGATGAAAATAAAATTATATTGACTAACTACATTCAGCTGGACATCTGACAGAATTATAATTCTATCTAAAGTGTTGATATGAAGAACAGTGTACATACTAATTCTCACAGACATTACTTGAGCCACAACTACTATGAAATACTATCAGCCTCTGATTTACTTCAATTGCATGAAACTAATTCAATCTGCCAAATAAATAGAAAACATAAAGGGTTAAAACTGAAATGAGCAATTTCTGAAATAGTGTCTCCATGATCACCATACAATGAATTATTTAGTTTTATCAGAAAGAACCCTTTTTAAGGTCAAGAAAAGTAATTATTGTACTTCAATATTAACAATATGTATATACTATATAATGAAGTTCATGCCACTAATTATCTGATGAATATATAAATATATATACATATATACATACTACAATATCTACCACAGACAAAATGCTTAGGCATAAAGTACATGCTTTTATTTGCATATTATTTGCTGAATGCTAAAATACTGTGATAACATTGCAACAAAAATGTATATAAGGTAGTTATGGTCTGTAAAGGGTTATTTGTGTGTGTAAGGTGGTATGATATAAATTATGTATGAGAGAGAGAGAGAGAGAGAGAGAGAGAGAGAGAGAGAGAGAGAGAGAGAGAGAGAGAGAGAGAGAGAGAGAGAGAGAGAGAGAGAGAGAGAGAGAGAGAGAGAGAGAGAGAGAGAGAGAGAGAGAGAGAGAGAGAGGGGGGGGGGGGGCAGGTATAGTGTGTGCAACAATTATTGCATATTCTGACACATTTTCAGTGTGAACAGAAAAGTTTGGGTAGTTTACAGGCAAATCCCTTAAGATCAAACTGCAAGAATCACATCCCACATGAGAAACATTTGAAACATACACAATGTGAGTACATTTATTTATGTAAATTCCATGGGTGCTCTTATAGTCAAGTCTCTGGTGTGTGCCAGACAGACTAAATGTTATATATATATATATATATATATATATATATATATATATATATATATATATATATATATATATATATATATATATATATATATATATATATATATATATATATATATATATATATATATATATATATATATATACACACACACGCACACATATATATATATATATATATATATATATATATATATATATATATATATATATATATATATATATATATATATATATATATATATATATATGTGCGTGTGTCTTTACTACTCCATGACAGTATTTCAACATTTTCTTACACCACTGCAAAAAACAATATCACTTGATCACAACATTCTACACTTACATACATGAAATTTTGAGATTTCACAACAATTTATAGAGGAAATGACACTGAAAACAGATTGTGCACCTATGCATGTATGAATGTCACACATGCAGGCAGGCACACACACACACACACACACACACACACACACACACACACACACACACACACACACACACACACACACACACACACACACACACACACAGAGGTGAAATCTTGTGACCACCCAGACAAGGTGGGTGTTGGATCAGACCTGAAGCAAGCATAAAAATGTATTAATGGTTTTCATGTATGCTTTCATCAACTAGAAAAAAAACAATTTTATGGTACTTAACACCTGCAATTATCTTAAGTACAGCAGGACATATTATTATATAAAAAAAAAAAGCCTACAAGAGTATTTTGCACCATGTCTTTCAAGACAGATATAAAAAAAAAGTGTCCTATCACAATTATATTTTTACACTGATCATATCAAATAGCCATATCACATTTAGTTACTTGCATTATTATAAAATCATGTCAAATAAGATACTTCATAGAAATGCAACAGATACTTATCCCATTGCATATCCATATATGTACAGTATTTGCAGAAATGTTGCAAAACACAAGATGAAACAACCTGCTTTTAGTCAACAAGATACTTTATAGAAATGCTAAAGATAATCATCCCCTTACATACCCATGTATGTACAGTACCTGCAGAAACATTGCTGAACAAAAGGTTAAACAACCTGCTTTTAGTCAATGAAATCTAATTTATTGTATACTGATGAAGAATTCTTCAGTTTTGCGTTGACAATCTGGTGTTGCAAAGCACGTAGTACAATGACAAATTCTGTAAAGTCAAACCACACATGATACTCTGAAGCAATAAATACACAGCAAGTCAAAAGATAACAGAGCATTAACTCTCTCAAGTACCAAGTACCAAGTACATCTCCACTGGCAAGTGACTTGTGATAAAATCATTTACTTTTTTTTTTTCTTTTTTTTTCTGCAACCATGCCACAGCATGACCTAATCTATCAGACATGAATAGCTACAGGCAGCCCGTCCACAACCTCCAAGATTCTTGCTTTGGTTCAACTCAAGATATGGCATGCCTGAACTTTTAGAAATCCTGTGCACTTGGATGAGACACTAGTGGTTCTTAAATATTTCAATTTCAAGAACTTACAAAAAATTTTGTCTTCTTACATTGTCTAGAATAAGGTTTCCATAAAATTTAAAAATCCTAGTTCCCACAGTCCATGCGCTCTAGGAATCACTGCCCTTTATATCTTACATGGAGATGTTCTGGCTGCTTAGGATTTCCAAGATCATAATCACAATGGAGACATTGGTACATGAGAGGATCAAGTCTGAAAATCAAGTTGGAAAGAGCCACTGCTGAAAGCACTATTTCCCTTTCTTCCACTGAAGACTTGTTGCACTTGCTCTAACTCCATGTGGTGATGTTACACTGATGATGATAATGATAATGATGATGATGATGATGATGATGATGATGATGATGATAATGATACTGAGTGAAGTTCTGGCTGTGATGTGATGACAGATATGCAGGTGATGGTGATGATGATTACTCTAGCTGATCCACACCCCCATTCATGATAGCAATTAACTGCCTCTACAATTGGGCAGTCAAACATCACAACTTGTCTTGTACTTTACTGTATATCCAATATAATGACAAAAATTGTAAGTTTCAGCTTGATTCCTCTGTATATTCCAATCAGCTGCAATAAGCAGTTTTCTCTGACAGACAGTTACCTTCTGAAGTAAAGCCAATCACAGACACAAATGAACCTACTACTGGAAGACCTTTCCTAGTTCCCCACATCAAGTTCATATCCAAAAACTGGACACTCTGTAGATCAGAATGCAGTACCATACCAAATCAGTGAACAGGCAAAGATTTCAAATATCAAATGAACCTCCAGCATCATAATTTACAAACTTTCAAAAGGTCTTGTTAAAATTTACCACCCAGGACCTTGTAAATATTGAATCTGGAGATCCAAATGGTTTACAGCCAAAGACCTACAAATGTTCAACTATGAAACTAATCAGGTATATAACATGTAATATAATATGCAAAAAAAACATAAAAAATTAACCAATATAAAGATAGTGCTATGTGTACTTAATTTTATATAGTTCAGGGATTATATAGTTATGAATTCCTATTGTAAGAATCACAGTCAGTCATACACTCTTTAATCTGTGAAAATGCAATAACACCATTTGGAAACCATGCTCTTCACAGATACAAAGTAACTTTTTATTGTTTTATCTTGTGAAATGACCATGATGGCTATAAAATTCATCAGATTTTCAGTTTTAAGACAGTAAGTCAGGTAGAGATAAAGAATAACTGTCACATTATGTAATATATCATAGTACAGCATTCATTTGTATAAAAATTCTATTCTTGAACAAAAATAATTGTTTACGTTCCACATGTAAAATTTTTGGGAGCATGATTGTATAAAATATGTATTATTCATCACTGAATTCTAACTATGTTTACCAAAAAGAAAGTATGGGATAAAATGAAGCACTAAGAATGGAGGGAGCTTTTTTCATAGCTTTGAAATTCTGGAGCTGCTTAAATATCATTGTTCTTACATGATGGAATTCAACTTAAATCCTTAAAAATATTGTTAATCTATGGGAAATAGGGACAGTATACCTCCATCCTGCTAACTTTATGTAAATCAAAATGATGCAACAAGTTTTATAATGGAAAAACTTTCATGTAATGGATGATAAAAACTGGGAGAGATTATTAAAAATACCTTAGTTTTATTGTAATGATAATGATTCCACCCAAAACTGTGCTTTCAAACTGAATTTATCATTTATATAATTTAAAATCAATCATGCTACACTTATGTAAAATATGACCAAAAGTTCAAATAAATTCTCATGGAATGGTTTTGCTATTCTAAGTTCTTGCATGTAAATCAATTATGTATTCAACTGTACTATATCATCCCAAATAATAATTATTATTTTTTAGGCAAACTCCATGTCTGCATGCATCAGTGCTTGCTAATGGATAGCACCCCATCAAACTGCATGCCATGTAATCTGTCTGGTAAGTCTACAAGTTGCTAGATCTCATCCCGTGTCCCCTTTAGTCTTTCCGTAGATGCTTCACCAGCTACACATCTTCTGTCACTACAGGTCTTTGTGGACAGGGATTCCAACAAAGGTAATAACTATTAATGTTTGTCCTTCAATCTCCAATCAAGAGTTTATACATAAAAACATTCAAAACCTTTCAAGATCTAACTCCCCTCGTGATTTCTGGCATCTAGCCAAAAATATCTCCAATAACTTTGCTTCTTCTTCTTTCCCTCCTCTACTTCAACCAGATGGCACCACTGCTATCACATCTATTTCTAAAGCTGAACTCTTTGCTCAAACCTTTGCTAAAAACTCTACCTTGGACGATTCTGGGCTTGTTCCTCCCTCTCCTCCACCCTCTGACTACTTCATGCCTCGTATTAAAATTCTTCGTAATGATGTTTTCCATGCCCTCGCTGGCCTAAACCCTCAGAAGGCTTATGGACCTGATGGGGTCCCTCCTATTGTTCTCCGAAACTGTGCCTCCGTGCTTGCACCTTGCCTAGTCAAACTCTTTCAGCTCTGTCTGTCAACATCTACCTTTCCTTCTTGCTGGAAGTTTGCCTACATTCAACCTGTTCCTAAAAAGGGTGACCCGCTCTAATCCCTCAAACTACCGTCCTATTGCTTTAATTTCCTGCTTATCTAAAGTTTTTGAATCTATCCTCAACAGGAAGATTCTTAAACATCTATCACTTCACAACCTTCTATCTGATCGCCAGTATGGGTTCCGTCAAGGCCGCTCGACTGGTGATCTTCTGGCTTTCCTTACTGAGTCTTGGTCATCCTCTTTTAGAGACTTTGGTGAAACTTTTGCTGTTGCCTTGGACATATCAAAAGCCTTTGATAGAGTCTGGCACAAAGCTTTGATTTCCAAACTACCCTCCTACGGTTTCTATCCTTCTCTCTGTAACTTCATCTCAAGTTTCCTTTCTGACCGTTCTATTGCTGCTGTGGTAGACGGTCACTGTTCTTCTCCTAAATCTATTAACAGTGGTGTTCCTCAGGGTTCTGTCCTGTCACCCACTCTCTTCTTATTATTCATTAATGATCTTCTAAAACAAACTTCTTGTCCTATCCACTCCTATGCTGATGATACCACCCTGCACTTTTCCACGTCTTTTCATAGACGTCCAACCCTTCAGGAGGTAAACATATCACGCAGGGAAGCCACAGAACGCCTGACTTCTGATCTTTCTAAAATTTCTGATTGGGGCAGAGCAAACTTGGTATTGTTCAATGCCTCAAAAACTCAATTCCTCCATCTATCAACTCGACACAATCTTCCAGACAACTATCCCCTCTTCTTCAATGACACTCAACTATCCCCCTCTTCTACACTGAACATCCTCGGTCTGTCCTTTACTTATAATCTGAACTGGAAACTTCACATCTCATCTCTAGCTAAAACAGCTTCCATGAAGTTAGGTGTTCTGAGACGTCTCCGCCAGTTTTTCTCACCCCCGCAGCTACTAACTCTGTACAAGGGCCTTATCCGTCCATGTATGGAGTATGCTTCACATGTCTGGAGGGGTTCCACTCATACTGCTGTTCTAGACAGGGTGGAATCAAAAGCTTTTCGTCTCATCAACTCCTCTCCTCTAACTGACTGTCTTCAGCCTCTCTCTCACCGCCGCAATGTTGCATCTCTAGCTGTCTTCTACCGCTATTTTCATGCTAACTGCTCTTCTGATCTTGCTAACTGCATGCCTCCCCTCCTTCCGCAGCCTCGCTGCACAAGACTTTCTTCTTTCTCTCACTCCTATTCTGTCCACCTCTCTAACGCAAGAGTTAACCAGTATTCTCAATCATTCATCCCTTTCTCTGGTAAACTCTGGAACTCCTTGCCTGCTTCTGTATTTCCACCTTCCTATGACTTGAATTCCTTCAAGAGGGAGGTTTCAAGACACTTATCCACCAATTTTTGACCACTGCTTTGACCCTTTTAGGGACTGGCATTTCAGTGAGCATTTTTTTTTATTAGATTTTTGTTGCCCTTGGCCAGTATCCTTCCTACATAAAAAAAAAAAAAAAAAAAAAAAAAAAAAAAAAAAAAAAAAAACACTGGTTTAAGATAGCACTGCTTCAGCCTTTTCCTTTCCAATAGCTATATGCTCCATAACATATAAGCTGATGCTTACTACCACCTGTTGGCTGTAACTGCAGACTCACTAGACGTCACCCAACACAATTCATGTGCGCTGTGGAAGACCTTAACTGAACTCTTTCCTAACAGTTAATAAATAATATCTAATGTGACGAAATTAATACTGATAAAAACTCTGGACTTGTATAAATAAAAAAAAAAATAAAAAAAAAAAAAAAAAAAAACATCAACTTCTAGTAAGAGTGCTATCCTCTGCTGAAAATCTCATTAGCCTAATCCAACAACTTCCCCTTCTGCTTTGTCCTCACTCCATGTTGTGGTTTGCAATCATTAATTTCCTTTAATATATCTTACAAAGTGTGATCAGTTTTAACATCTAGGCATCACAACCTTACATTAAAGGAAAACTTCTCTGTGGGTTTTGCTTCTACCTTCCTTGATGAACATGACTGTTTATGGATGGTCCCTTATTAATTTTCTTAGTGTGGTGTATTCCCACACCATGATTTCCCAGCCCCACTGGATGAAAGGAGTGATCATCACAGCTGGTAGTCACTTCACCCTCTGAAGATGAGACTACCAATTTCTTCAATCATAGATCACTAGTCACTGTTATAATGAAAGTCTGACAAAACGCCTTTCCCATTAAATTTTGCTGTCATTAACCATACACCACCAAACATAGTAACTAGAGTACATTTATACATATATACATGCTGGACGTTGAATACAGTCTCCATGTATCACACAATCAATCTAAAATAAGCAAAAAAACTAAAAATTTGTAAACTGTTCATCAGATAGAGCAAAACTAGGATGTATGAGAACTGAAATGCATTAATAATTTTAAATGACCAGAGTTATAATGCATTCTACAACTGATGCCTCAAAATGACACATCATCTGTTTATGAACACCAGTCAAAAAGCACTATCACTTGCATCTGCTCCTATCTCATTGACTGTTATGGAGAGAGAGAGAGAGAGAGAGAGAGAGAGAGAGAGAGAGAGAGAGAGAGAGAGAGAGAGAGAGAGAGAGAGAGAGAGAGAGAGAGAGAGAGAGAGAGAGAGAGAGAGAGAGAGAGAGAGAGAGAGAGAGAGAGAGAGAGAGAGAGAGAGAGAGAGAGAGAGAGAGAGAGAGAGAGAGAGAGAGAGAGAGAGAGAGAGAGAGAGAGAGAGAGAGAGAGAGAGAGAGAGAGCTTCCATCCTATGGCGGCACAGAAAATAGCTCAGTTCAGCCTTTACTCCAACATCCTTCCTGTTACTCATCTGATAATCAGCTTTTCCATTTTTATCAATTGACAGTTATTATTTATGAATACAATTAATGCACAATTGTAATTTGTGACCATTTTGTATATATCAAAATTTAATTAAATTACATAAAAATATAAAACTCCAAAATTTTCAATACAGTAGAATGTCAATTTAACTTGTATCAATATGAAATCAATTTACAGCAGCACCCTTAATTAAGAAAAGCAGGTAAGTCTTTGAATTCTAAGTTTGCTTTCCATTGTACCTGTCTGGACATGGCACAAGGCTGTCTCCAATGCCTTACATTTACACATCCTCAGTTCCTGAGGTAAAATCTGCATCTTCAGATGATGTCATGCCTATTTGATGTAAATATAAGATATATGTTTTTTGAGAACATAAGGTAAAGAAAATTATGTGTAAAGGATTGTTAAAGTGTAAAGCAGTAGTAAGAATAGCCAAAGTTTGTTTGTGTGTGTGTGTGTGTGTGTGTGTGTGTGTGTGTGTGTGTGTGTGTGTGTGTGTGTGTGTGTGTGTGTGTGTGTGTGTGTGTGTGTGTGTGTGTGTGTGTGTGTGTGTGTGTGTGTGTGTGTGTGTGTGTGTGTGTGTGCATAATCTTCCTTTCACATGACCTCATTATCGGTAAGCATACATTTTTTTTTCTGTAAGGCTGATGTGTTCTTCTGTGAGTGTTTTGGCAACATATTACAAATTTTGCCTTGTTTGCTCTACATAAGGTGAGGTACACTTGTATTATTCTGCAGTGTAAGCACAAGTCCAGTGACTTGTGGCACGGCATGCAGTGCAGTGGAGCACCACGCAATTGCTGTACCTCTCAATTCAACAACAAAAAAATGCTTGGTCCATATATGTACCTATATATAAAGACATCAAATATTTTCCAATATTCATTAATCAATAAATCTTAATTTTTGTTTCTTTAACATACTAAATGAAATTCTTAAATTAAAATGACACCAATTTATGGCTAAGTGTAATACAACAGTCTTCCCTGATATGCATCACAGTTCAATTGACATTCCTCTGTACTGAACAGTCAAATCTTTGAATCATGAGATGAAAGAAAATACTGAAATTTCCTTGAAAACTAGATAAAGTATAACAAATCCTATGGGAGTATGTTTAAATTTTAGAGAGTACATATTTAGTAAAAATAAATAGACAGTTATAATATCAACATAAGTTTAAGCCAAAAGTGGAATGAGGGAGTCTTTCCTAAAATACTAGTGGACCATCATACACCAAGTGTAGTGTGAGATGGTGGAGGGCTCACTTGGGGACAATCTTAAGGATTACAAGTGTACATTAGCTACATGCCCCCAAGGAGCTGTGGACAAGAACTTGTTTACTCCTGGATGGCAGTGAGGCATCCAGGATTATGCCTTGTCATCTGTCATCTCCAGGAAGTGGGAGTAGACTTCCCGGTTACACTCTCCCTTGCCGCTGAAGCTGAACTTGTAGTAGCTGCCATCAGCACATATAGCTGTAGGGGATCAAGAGATGTGTCCAACCAAAGACCTGTCTTTAATTTTACACTAAATTATTGTATTTGGTAACCCACAATACATGTTTTTCATATCTATTCCTTGAAGATTTAGCTTACATTCCCCTTACCCTCTTTTGCCTACTTAGCATTTCACTAGCCATATTATTTTTTTTTCTCTCTCTTTTTTGACAGAAGCCCACGTTCACAGTTGGTATGGCCTTGCTCTATATGAGACTTATATGCGAGGAAGATTATGATCCTAACTCTACTTGAAGGAAATACAATTAAAAAATTAATAATAATAATAATAATAATAATAATAATAATATAATAATAATAATAATAATAATAATAATAATAATAATAATAATAATAATAATAATAAAATAAAAAAATAAAAAATAAATAAAAAATAAATAAATAAATAAAATAAATAAATAAATAAAAAATAAGTAAATAAACAAAAAATAAAAAATAAAATAAATAAATAAATAGATAAATAAATATAAATAAATAAATAACAAATGGAGGGTTAATTTTGTTCCCATGCAGTTACAGAAAACCCAAATGAAACATGAATGTGCAACTGAGGCAAAACTAACCATTCCCACAAATCACAAATTCTATAGTGATGAACAGTGATTTTGTTGTGGATTTACATTTATGACAAATTTTATGCATATTTGAAATTTTGCATTTATGTGAATCATTTTGCAAACAAAATCCTATCAACAAACATATCCCTGATTCTGTGATAAAAACATTTAAAGTTTCTATCTTTCTCTGGTAATATACCAGGCTGGCAATCCCACATGAGGTGGCCCAGACAAGGCATCACACACTTCTACACATATCATTCACTTTTAACACCATCAGCCCCTGATGGAAAGAGATAGTCTCACATAGCACAGCTGGCCAAATACATCCATAGAAAGGCCTGACAGCATATACTGGTTTTACTCCTTCTCCTTTGTACTGAGACTGTTCCCTACCCTGCACCTACTCCATCTCTGAGACCACAGAGACCTACAGTGTCCTGAATCCTAACTGGGTCTATATGCCAATGAATCTCGCCAAGTACACTCATACCCCTTTCCAGGGGTTGATGAGACTGTAATTTTCATGCACTCACCATTGTCACTCTCCATTCATCTCAATCATGCACAATTGCTCTTGCCTGCTACACAGTTATTTCTCTCATTCAGTACTCTCTTCACTCAGTTCATCCACTCCAAGCAAGTCCTTCCTCTTAACCTTCTATTGCATGCATCTGATCTCATAATTCTCTTTACTATTTTTTTTTTCTGTTCTCCTTTCCAAAAGCCCAAACCATCTGAACAAACAACTCTCAAAACACAACTTCCTATCTCCTCATTTCTTATTCTGTCCCTCCATGATACTCAAACACTTTGTTTCCATTACATTTGACTGTATCTTTTCCACTACTTCCATATTCTATGTTTCAGAAACAAACAACACAGTGGGCACCACTATTCCCTCATATAACTCACTCACTTTAAATGTCCTACATTTAAAGAGCTTTCTCTGTCCACTGTGCACTTCATCTCTTTCTCAACTCTTCTACCCACTGTAAGTGTTAATCCAAAACATTTGAAACAATCCACCTTTTCCAGCTGTTCTTCATCCAATATTACATCCATCCTTTTCACAGCAAAACCTCAGTTCTTATTATTAATTACTTTCAGTGTAGAAGAGGGGGACAGTTGAGTGTCATTGAAGAAGAGGGGATAGTTGTCTGGAAGGTTGTGTCGAGTTGATAGATGGAGGAATTGAGTTTTTGAGGCATTGAACAATACCAAGTTTGCTCTGCCCCAATCAGAAATTTTAGAAAGATCAGAAGTCAAACATTCTGTCGCTTCCCTGCGTGATATGTTTACCTCCTGAAGGGTTGGACATCTATGAAAAGACGTGGAAAAGTGCAGGGTGGTATCATCAGCGTAGGATTGGATAGGACAAGAAGTTTGGTTTAGATCATTAATGAATAATAAGAAGAGAGTGGGTGACAGGACAGAACCCTGAGGAACACCACTGTTAATAGATTTAGGAGAAGAACAGTGACCGTCTACCACAGCAACAATAGAACGGTCAGAAAGGAAACTTGAGATGAAGTTACAGAGAGGATAGAAACCGTAGGAGGGTAGTTTGGAAATCAAAGCTTTGTGCCAGACTCTATCAAAGGTTTTTGATATGTCCAAGACAACAGCAAAAGTTTCACCCAAATCTCTAAAAGAGGATGATCAAGACTCAGTAAGGAAAGCCAGAAGATCACCAGTAGAGCGGCCTTTACGGAACCCATACTGGCAATCAGATAGAAGGTTGTGAAGTGATAGATGTTTAAGAATCTTCCTGTTGAGGATAGATTAAAAAACTTTAGATAGGCAGGAAATTAAAGCATTAGGACAGTAGTTTGAGGGATTAGAACAGTCACCCTTTTTAGGAACAGGTTGAATGTAGGCAAACTTCCAGCAAGAAAGAAAGGTAGATGTTGACAGACAGAGCTGAAAGAGTTTGACTAAGCAAGGTGCAAGCACGGAGGCACAGTTTCGGAGAACAATAGGAGGGACCCCATCAGGTCCATAAGCCTTCTGAGGGTTTAGGCCAGCGAGGGCATGGAAAACATCATTGCGAAGAATTTTAATACGTGGCATGAAGTAGTCAGAGGGTGGAGGAGAGGAAGGAACAAGCCCAGAATCGTCCAAGGTAGAGTTTTTAGCAAAGGTTTGAGCGAAGAGTTCAGCTTTAGAAATAGATGTGATAGCAGTGGTGCCATCTGGTTGAAATAGAGGAGGGAAAGAAGAAGAAACAAAGTTATTGGAGATATTTTTGGCTAGATGCCAGAAATCACGAGGGGAGTTAGATCTTGAAAAATTTTGACATTTTCTGTTAATGAAGGAGTTTTTGGCTAGTTGGAGAACAGACTTGGCATGGTTCCAGGCAGAAATATAAAGTGCATGAGATTCTGGTGATGGGAGGCTTAAGTACCTTTTGTGGGCCACCTCTCTATCATGTATAGCACAAGAACAAGCTGTGTTAAACCAAGGTTTAGAAGGTTTAGGACGAGAAAAAGAGTGAGGAATGTAAGCCTCCATGCCAGACACTATCACCTCTGTTATGCGCTCAGCACACAAAGACGGGTCTCTGACACGGAAGCAGTAGTCATTCCAAGGAAAATCAGCAAAATACCTCCTCAGGTCCTCCCAACTAGCAGAGGCAAAACGCCAGAGGCACCTTCGCTTAGGGGGATCCAGAGGAGGGATTGGAGCAATAGGACAAGATAAAGATATGAGATTGTGATCAGAGGAGCCCAACGGAGAAGAAAGGGTGACAGCATAAGCAGGAGGATTAGAGATCAGGAAAAGGTCAAGAATGTTGGGCGTATCTCCAAGACGGTCAGGAATACGAGTAGGGTGTTGCACCAATTGCTCTAGGTCATGGAGGATAGCAAAATTGTAGGCTAGTTCACCAGGATGGTCAGTGAAGGGAGAGGAAAGCCAAAGCTGGTGGTGAACATTGAAGTCTCCAAGAATGGAGATCTCTGCAAAAGGGAAGAGGGTCAGAATGTGCTCTACTTTGGAAGTTAAGTAGTCAAAGAATTTCTTATAGTCAGAGAAGTTAGGTGAGAGGTATACAGCACAGATAAATTTAGTATGAGAGTGACTCTGTAGTCGTAGCCAGATGGTGGAAAACTTGGAAGATTCAAGAACGTGGGCATGAGAGCAGGTTAAGTCATTGCGCACATAAACGCAGCATCCAGCTTTGGATCGAAAATGAGGATAGAGAAACTAGGAGGGAACAGAAAAGGGGCTACTGTCAGTTGCCTCAGACACCTGAGTTTCAGTGAGGAAAAGATGAGGTTTAGAAGAGGAGAGGTGGTGTTCTACAGATTGAAAATTAGATCTTAGACCGCGAATGTTGCAGAAGTTAATGAAGAAAAAGTTGAGGGGGGTGTCAAGACACTTAGGGTCGTCGACAGAAAGGCAGTCCGACCTGGGGACATTTATGGTCCTCTCCCCAGATGGGGACTCCACGGCTGGTGTAGGAATCGCCATGATGATTTTAAAATTTTTGAGTGAAGTGTGTGTGTTATTAGGTGTTTGTAGTTTTGTGTGGAGGAAGAGAGTTGTCTTCAGAGGGCAGGCTGTGACTGCCCCCTTGTGTTGTGAGACACAAAGGGAAACATTCAGTGAGGTCACAGCTGGGTTTAATGATAAGTTCACAGCACCCCCTGAACAGTGCTTTAGACCTCACTGGGAGTAATTATCATTTCGGCAGGTGTCCACTGCCTCCAAAACTTTCACTCACATTTTATGAACTCTCTAATTTTCTGGGCAGAATAGTGCCTGACTCACATCCATCCCTCCTCAGCAGCCACAAAAGCCATGAGGGTTAGGGATAACACAAAAGGCAAAAAAAATGCCAAGGTCACGATCACTTAACTGTGATGCTTAGCAAGATAACAATAACTTATCTATGGTGGTGGACTGGGGGGTGCTTAGATGAAAATTAAGAAGCACAAGCCATCAAGTCATGCCCAATTCCTGGTTCAGAAGGTTTTTTCATTAGTTAAGAAGTTTGTTATATGTTGCTCTGCTTGAAATCACTAGTTGAAATAAACATCAACTTGCAGCCTTACTGTACATAAAAAATTACCAAGATATATTACAAGAAATTCAAATCTTACCAATGACGGAGTTGCTAGATGGACCAAAGGCACAGATACATTGTGACCCACCAGGCACCTCAAACTTGCAGAAGCTCCACTTGCTACTGAAGTACTTGGGGAGGAAGGATGCTGATGCCAGGCTGCAAGACAGAGCAAAAACCTAAGAAATTCAACAAATACAGTTGCTCTGAAAAAACAGAATGAGGCAACTTATTAATGCACTGTGTTGTTGAGATGCAGCACAAATACAGTTGCTGCTCAAATTAACATTACAGAATACCAGAAACAAATCACAAACAAGTGGAGAAGAGAGGTAAAGTTTGGGATACATGGAAAATAATATATTTTTAGTATGTGAGAAAAAAAAAAAAAAAAAAAAAAGGAAGAGAAAATTTAGATCACATAAGGAAGGAATGCATGAATATAGATAAATGGAAAGAATGCATGAAGAGATAAATGGAGACTTTTTGGCCATAGCCATCTTCTATGGAAGTTCTTTAAAAAAAAAGGCACCACATGCAGAGGGATAAGAACTTTTATCATTACTGATTTCTATAATATCAGAGCACATGTCTGCATTCTTTAAGTCTGCATTCCACATAAGTCAGCAAGCCAACAAAATATTTGATTGAAAAATAGCAAAATGTCCAAAACAGGCAGTTTCTGCAAAAATTTCTAACTCATAATGACTAAACCAAGTCAAACTAGACCAAACTCAGCATAACATATACAGTAATAATCACTGTTGTCAGGTTGGCCAAAATGTTATAGATTCATCTACTTATGAAGGCCCCATGGTCTTTGCCTTTTGTTTAGGATGATATCAAAATAGAATTCCTTATATAAGACATCAAGTAAATTGTGTTAACAGAACAAACATCAATATGTATCAATGAAGAGGCTACTGTAGGTGAAAATCTGTTTTTGCAACTTTGTTAAAAAAAAATATGGCAATCTTGGGCAACACCTAACTCTTGCCCTTGCAGCCAGACACATCACGCAGCACCCCCACACACTTTGTTTACCTGCTGCAGCTTGGTTCAAGAGAAAGGGAATAGACTGGTAACAAGGATGAAGACCAGAGACAAGTGGACATAGGCACTACAAAGACTGAATATATGATGACTGGATTATTGAAGAACTCCTTTTTGACAACAATAACACTGAAACAAAAGAAATACTATACAGGATTTGAAAGAAAAGAGATAAAAGTACTAGAAAAATTAAATGATACTTGAAAGAAACAAGAGTAGATCAAACTTCCCCCAAAATACTATAAGCAAGACCATATCAGGAAGGTACCATTGCAAAGGTTAAACCTCCCAACCTTCAACCAGAACAAGAACCAGAATCAACAGCCTTCCTTGGCTCATCCTCAGAGCAAGGTGCAAGAGGAGGCTCTAGACTAGAGGGAGGCAGGTAATGAAACTAAAGATCCTGGCCCTGTGGACGGAATTTCTAGGGATTTTTAGCAACATTACAAAAATCTGAATTTTGTTAAGTTGACTAAGGCTGATCTGCCATTTTATTCCAACTTGTAGAGTCTTTATGGTACTCATTTCTTCTAATGGTAATGTTTATGAACAGAATATGACATACAACAATTGTAACCTGTATATAAAAATCTTTAACAAGAAAATGGTTAATTCCTACTTATTTAATGACATCCCCATCGTCACCTAAATATTATAAAATTCATGCTTTTACTATGAAGTTAAGTTCTTAGAGCATATTCAAAGAAATTATAACAATCAATCTTTACATGACTGCTCCTAGATAGTCTCTAGTTATCATGGTTAGGAGGAGAGAGAGAGAAAAAAAAAAAAAAATAAATAAAAAAAAAAAATAAATAAATAAATAAATAAATAAATATATAAATAAATAAATAAACAAATAAATAAATAAATAAATAAATAAATAAATAAATGGAAGCATCAGCAAACCTTGACTGCTTGTTTTTTTTGTCCTCATCTTCTGTGGCAAATATGTGCACCGTGCCGTGGTCACTGGACACACAAAGGAGGGAGGAGTCCTGGCTGAAGTTGATACTGGAGGGGAAAAAATATGGGGTTTATCATAAGAGTTATATGTAAAATACTGATATAAATGGAAGGCAAATTTCATTCTTCAGTGACCATTTCTACTTCTGAGGTATGTAAAAATGAACATTCTGTCAGGAATCAAGCTAAATGCTAAAAAAATGTAGAACTAAAATGTCATGTGACAAAAGGTGCTCCTTCTAAGTGGCAAAGTGAAGTCATAACATAGAATGTGTTGCTGCTATCTAATGGGAAAAAAAAAAAAACTGAAATATCAAAATTTGGTCAAGCACAAGAAAATTCTGATGTGACAGAAAGGAAGTGCCAATAAATCAATGAGGTTTGTACAGTTAAGAGATATAGCAGAATTACCTCATTTTAAAATCATTCACCAAAATGACTAAAGCTCACTAAAATCCAAAATTGTGCTGACATCAGATGAAGTACCTAAATTGTGGGATTGCCCCTGATAAGGAATTATGGCTTTGTTAGATGCTAGACTGACATTTTCATGTAATAATAACCAGCAGTTTCCAATATAAATAAATTTTCCATTACAAGCACAAAAGAATTACAAATGTAGTGACTGTACACTTTTATCCTCTGCATCATTATATACAAGAAAATTTACAGGGCCCATTATTGTTAAAACACTGGCTTTTCTACCAGAATATGGTAGCAGCATTTGCTCCTCTGCGCAGTTCATTCAGCTGAGTCCCACTGGCTGTGTCAAAAATTCTGATCAAGGTTCCCTTCTCAGAAGCTGTTGCTAATTTTGTTCCTGGTAAGTTTAGGGCTGGAAAGGAGAGTAATAACAATTAAAATGTTGCCTGAATTACACTGGCATCCAGTAAAATATACAGACATTACTACATTGAGATTTTGTTCACACACAGATCAGATTCAGGACTAAAGTGGTGGCATACAGAACAATGTCTAGACTAGAAATCAAATTTTAACCCCCATGGCAAGCTGCTAACTACAATATAACAGCCATAACCATGCAAGTACTTACCAATACAACTGAGAGGTGAATCATGGGCAAGTATATCTAGTGGAGACTTTTCTGTGTTGGCCAGATCAATTATGAGAACATGGCCAGTACGGGGACCAGGGAAGGCCAGGAGGGAATTGTTGCTGTTTGGGCACAAGACACACAGCCCTGCAGAAGAGATACAAAGTAATAAGATGTCACATGGGTCTTGTTAATCTAACTTCATACCGCCAGAACCAAGTTAATTAGCAACCTAACTTGTTTGACATGGTACAAACAGACTTTGACCCTTATACCCTAATGTGCCATGAGTGTGGCTTCACAGCAAACCCTGATGTGTCACGCCCATGGCTTCACTCAAAATCTGTGCTTTCCAGAGGCTGTGACATCATGTTTCCCTCAGAATATGCACCATTCACAAAGAGTTATGATTGGCCAGGCCTTCCAGCCCTTTTACCCTAGTGCCCAGTCAGAATTCTCCTTTTTTAGTGCTAAATAATGACAATCAGTGCAAGCCTCCAGGATGAGAGGTATGTAAGAGTTGCCACTCTGTACTTATTCACTTTATCTTCATTGCTTTTGTTCTTTTCACATTTCTTGCCACTTTACTACTCTGAGGTTTATAAGGTAACACTAGCTGATAATACTCTGAACGAAAACTTTGCAGCATACTATGGCTGATAGTGACGAGACACTAACAGAGTTTTCTAATGAGTCAAGCAGACATAATGATGAGATTATTAAACAATGATAAGAGTGATGATGACAGTGATGAAGAAACAGAAGCACAGGTGAAGAAGAGAACAGCAGTGAAAATGATTGAAGGTGAAAATACGTCAACCCCTGTATATAGCCCAGCTGCAGGTGTGTGGGTGCCTGACTTCTCTTACTAGGCCTAATGTACTCCACAGTCTAATGTGGGACCTTGTTCAAAATGCTATTCAAGGTATCACAAAAGGCTCAAAATGCAGTATGCTTTGTCTCACTACTAGGAAAATGTTTAGAAATAGGAAGAACATATATTTTTTGAATGAAATATGCAACTTGGTTTTCTTGTACATTTCATTTATATGGATAAATATTTTCCTATAACATTCTGTAATGCCTGAAGTTTATTTTTCTTTACAAATTTGCAAAGTGCAACTAATTACCATTAAAATGATATTTAATAACACATATTTCTTGCTTAGTACATTGTCAAATATTGACAATATAAAAATTCACCGAAGTGCTTTTGTTTTACATACGTATGCTAAACCACATTTTCTTTGCATCTGTGGGATATAAGGGTTAAGAATCATGTAATGCAACTTAAAGACACTGGAAAGCAGCCTTGTTATTATCAAGGACACTTTGATGATCAAATTTCAGATTCTCATGTCATGAATTGCTTTCTAATATATCTTAATACCTGCCTATTCTTGTAACCTGTACACAGAGCAGCAGGCACACACACACATACACACACACCTTTTGGATTCATTGCTGTGTCAAATACGTGAAGCTGCTGTGGGTTGGAGGTAAACGTGTAAACCTTTATCATGGTGTCCAGAATGACAACAATGCGGTCACGCCGTAGCCTTACACCTCGCACCTCAGAAGCAAACTCTAGTTCAATCACATGTTTCTTCTTAAGGTCATCCCACACCATTACTGAGGAATAAAGACAAATTGTGTCAATTATGTGCTACACTCACTTGGATACTAAATAAATATATAAATACCACACAGTTTCCTTTTAGAAATGAAACATGAATTAACTAAATATTTATAGTGCACAGTTTCCCTTTAGAAATGAAACATGAATTAACTAAATAAATATTTATAGTACCAGCATCTATAAATGGAGCAAGCTGAGTAGTACACTTGCTCAAAACAACCTACAGCATACATATGGTAAGACACAATGGCATTGGAACACTAGGATACCCTAAACTAACAAACTGCCATTAGCTTTCTCTACTCCGCTCTTGTCACCTTTATTTGTTGGGTACTTGGGGTGGGTGCCACCACCCACTAGCGCCAAGTAGTTGCACCTGAACAGCATCTCAACATAGCCAATTCCTCCATCTGAAAAGTCCTGCCGCTCCTTTTCCTTCAAGGGGTCACAGTTGTACACACGGAAGCCATTGTTCATCCCACAAGCAAAGCAACCTGAGAAAATGAGAGACAAGGTTAAACTGGCTGCAAGGTGAAGTATAACATGATGAAACACTGAAGTGTGTATTCTTTGTAGAGAAATCAAATAAATGGATGTGGCAATGTGAACATTAAGTGTTGCACACACACACACACACACACACACACACACACACACACACACACACACACACACACACACACACACACACACACACAACACCACAAACCCCAGCAAAAGTTCAAAGAGGGCCTGGTGCATCAGTTCTTGACTCACCCTCTGTCCTGTGATGATCATTATAAATAGGACACTTGATTTACTTGGCATCAGTCACTGGATTACTGGTACAAATGTAGTACATGTTCAGGCAATACTTCCATACCAACCTACACTTTTCACTACAACACAATATTTTTCTTTGTACAAAAATTATTGTCAAGAGGGAGTTACATTAGCATTTAGCTGAAGAATGACTGGTGCCAGTTATATCAGCAATCTCTTTTATTTACTCCTAAGGATCTCTAAATGTGATCATTTTGGAAATTGAAGGGATAGCTTCTTAATTCCAAAAATATCATGAAATGGCACTGCAAAAGTGTGGGGATGCCTGGAAAAAAGAAGGAAATTACATCTCTCCTTCTATTAGTGGATTAAATAATGGCAAGCCACATAACATCTGCAGGTATAGCAAGAAGCCTGGCTGTGTACTGTGTTGGCAACCAATCAGTTTCTGCACCAAATACTTAAAAAAAAAATAAAATAAAAATAAAAATAAATAATAATAATAACAAATAAATATTCTACGATTGGAAAAAAAAACCTTGAATGGCAGCATTACAGAACCACAGGAGGGAGATGGAACTTAACCAGACGTTATTTAAGAGACAGCGTGCTGTAGTAAGGGTACAATTCTGTACTTCATACTTGTTATATACTTTTGACACTACACTTTTACAATATTACACACACACATGCATATATATATACACACACACACACACACACACACACACACACACACATATATATATATATATATATATATATATATATATATATATATATATATATATATATATATATATATATAGATAGATAGATAGATAGATAGATAGATAGATAGATAGATAGATAGATATAGATAGATATAGATAGATAGACAGACATTATTATCACACACACACACACACACACACACACACACACACACACACACACACACACACACACACACACACACACGTGCATGCATGCAACTGCAGTTTTATAAAAAAAAAAAAAAGGTAAATTTATAGTTTAAGCCAATGTCCCCAATCTCTACCCACGGCCCACGGCGTTATTATTAATTTCCGACAAGTAGTGTAATCATTAGAAATTATGTGAATAGTGAGAACAAAATGAGGTAGGTTATAACCACGTAGTGTGTAATGGCTTAAACTATAATAAAACCCTAACCTAACCTAACCTAGCAACTGAAGTTCAGGCAACAATACACCATTTATGTTTACCTGTGGACTTCGAAAAAGTTGAGAGCGCTGTGCATTCCCAGGCCTATTGTGGCGTTATTATTAATTTCCGACAAGTAGTGTAATCATTAGAAATGATGTGAATAGTGAGAAGAACAAAATGAGGTAGGTTATTACCACGTAGTGTGTAATGGCTTAAACTATAATAAAACCAAAAAAAAAAAAAACGTTCTTCTCTAATTATGTAAATTTAAAGGAAAATTTTAAACCGTAGTAAAGAAAGTTTAACACTGCAAATGTATGAGTGTCCATTCACCAACACTGCATCTCCAAGAAAGGCACTCAACACCCGAGGCCCACGTGGTCAATGGTAAACAAAACACCATGCCTTCTCGATTCCCAAGCAGCCTGGAATCACACCTTGGCCCAGAGCACCAGTACAGGAAGCCCACAATATTCAGGCTCGCCACATCTCACCTTGGTCTTGGTTGAAGCCAGCATACGCCAGGCCATTACCATAGGAGTTCTTGGGACCCAAATTCATGGTGGTGGCTGCAGGTTTCCGTTCCTCTCCACTTAAATAGGACTACTTGGTGTCCTGTGACATGACATTATCTGCCTCCTGACTCGCGTTCCAATAACACTCGCGCCGCACGCTTGTTTCGTATTAATGATACATGTTTGTCTATTATAATTTTGGTATTTTCTATTGTTATCTTTATTTATATCCTTCATATTTACTGTGTTCTAAAAGAGAGAGTGTTTTATTTGTGACTTGCAGTACAGTAATTAAAGTTTTAAGAGTTTATGGAGTTTTCTGTGTTGATTCGCGCCCACCAAAACAAATAGTGCTGGGTCTAAAAAATTAATGGATGAGTAATTTAGTGTATGCAAAGAAGACCTGCTGAATAATTAACATCAAGAGGGTGCATTAGTAAGGAAAGAAAAAAGGCTCATAATGCAGCCACAAAATCACTTGATAAAAAAGGTTGAAGTTCTCATACGCATTAATTTGTTTATTATTTTACAGAACTGTTGATTATTTGAGTCTTCATTTAACTTAAAACTGTTCTCAAAATTTGCCTACACATATTAATTCATTATCAAGAAATTTTTGGTCGCCGCCCCTCCGCCTCCGTCGCCATGGTAACGGTGTAAACAACAACATGGCGGTGACATTACGTCAAGCTGTGGCGCCGGGGGGCGTATACGATCTCCCGAAAGTATCATACAGTGATTCCACAAAATTACTTATAAAAGGTTATTTACATATAACAACTAACTGTACCCTATCATATTACGAAAAAAATCCAAACATTGAATATACGTAGTAAACAGCAGGGCATGCTGCCCATAAGGATGGTATTATTTGCTCCACTATTTATTCTCAGAACTGATCAAGGAGGCCTCTGTCAGTGCCCAGCACCAGCGGCAAATAGAACGATGGGTGGGGGGTGGGCGGGGCCTTCCTCCCCACCGTGCCCTCACGGTGCCAAGCCAGGCGCCAGCCCCTCCCTCCTCCCAGTCTCCAACACCTCGCCCACACTTCCAAACCAAGAGATCTCAGGAGGCGATTCGCAAAATGGGACTTTATGAGCCCAACACACACTACGTCCCACCTCAGCCAAGTTAGAAGGCAACACTATAACGATATGATGAGGATGATTATGATGATGATGATAATAATAATGATGATGATGATAATAATAATAATAATAATAATAACAACAACAATAGGTCGATAAATAGATAGATAGAAATATTGATAGGATATAGTAATAATATTGAATATGTATTAGTAATGTTAATGATAATAACTTTCTTTCCTCACAACAGAATATGGGCCAGGCTCGAAGGAGAGGTGCCAGGAACTGATGGCTTTTGGCAGAGAAGGAGCTGGATCACACATCTCTACAATCAAGAAAGTGCCCCAAGAGCCTGCCACTCCCTCAACCCCAACTGACCGCTTCTCAGAGTGTAAGTTTCAAGTGGTGTCAACTCAAAACTGGTTGGACACACAGACTTGTAGACAGCTCAAGTTGTTAATCAGTCTGAATGGATTGATATCATGCTACTGAAATCCACTTGTTGACTAATTTACTCCATTTATGATTAGTTAATATTTCCTTTACCACCTTAGAGATAAAGGTATGAAAGAGACATAAGAAATTTGAGGACTACTAAATGCAAAATAAGAGACAGATGGTGGCTCTGTCATGACAAGAAAAGGTAACTGATTGAATGACTGATTTAAGGCAAGGCAAAAATGGGTTCATATGATGCTGCATGTCAAAAATATTAGACAAGTAATTATTGTGAGACAGGATAGAACGAGATGAAACTATATAAGAGCAATCTGATGTTAGAATTTAGCAAATTGAAGGTTCCTCAATGTGGACAGCCAAACAGAAGCTACAAAGATAATAACACAATACAAAAAAAAAATATCAATTAACAATGAAAGAAGTGCAAGTTGGCATGAGGCAGATAATGTGAACAAAAAAACATTAAATTCATGGATGGAAAAATAGTTAATTTTAGTATTTTTCCAATTAACTTTTCTATTTTTTTGAGAGATTTTCATTACATATCTATGAAGAATCAAGTCTTCTCTACTCATATAACATATAGTGACTCTTTTCATTGGCTTCCTACAGTGGTGAGAGAGATGGAGGAGCGTGTGGTGTGGCTGGAGTCCATGGAGGCAGTGGGTGCTGGACAGAAGTACCGTGGCCTCATTGCCTCACAACTTGCTCTTAAGTTCAGGGACTTGGAACTGTTAGACCAAGAGCGAGCCCAAGACCTTGCCAAAGCAGAGAGGCAAGCAGTAACCATCAAGAATAACAAAGAATAATATAGTCCAGATGGGCAAGAGCTTTAGAGACTGAGGATAACAGCTTCTTAAGTAAGCAGTTGTACTAAAAAATAAGACAAATAAATAAATTTAAATAAAAAATTTTTCTCTTCAGTGTTGATTGGTAACTGAAACATGTTATGCAATACGTTAAACTTTTCTACCTTGAGCCATTTGTAGGGTATGCATTTTCACATATATAAAATTATTTGTCACCATGGATGCACTCCCTCAGAAGTTTCCAGTCATGAATATCTATTATGTTTTAGGTGCACATACAGTATATATATATATATATATATATATATATATATATATATATATATATATATATATATATATATATATATATATATATATATATATATATATATATATATATATATATATATATATATATATATATATATATATCAATTAATGTTGCCTCATTTCCAGTGTTCTACTCACATAGAGGCAAGTGTAGCCATAGCTTGAGAAATGTAGAGTTACTGTACCAAAGTCTGCATCCAGAAATCTGTGTTAAAGGTTTATTTTGTGCATTAGTGTAAAAATAAGGTTCATACCATGTAGAAATACCTAAAAGTAAGGTTCATATACCTGATTATGCAGTGTAGTGTACTGTGGACTTGCTACCTGCTACAGTCAAGGTTGAAAGTCCAGGCAAGAGAAAACCACTCAAGGGAAGGGAAAACCACAAGCAGTGACTTGCAACATCACCAAACAAGTAGTAAGATCTAAACTATTCTGGAGCTTGTTCATTGCAACACTCTCAAGGGAATGGCCTTGGCAGAAGAGTTTCTATTTGTTCCTATCTATGCACTCCATATCAGCATTCTCCATTTCCTCTTCACTCAGGTATTGCAACACTGCTCCTGATCTTACAGGACATTCCTTCTCACACTTCCAGCATCCACTCCACCTTTGTATACTCTTGTCTTCTCAACCCTACTTGTTTTATTGCTACATACTAAACCATCAGATGAATTTGCATTTGACTACCTGTACCACTCTATAGCATCAGTAAGATGTCAAATTTTTAACTATAGGACATAAAGCTATGATTAGAGACTTAGGTTGAGAGCAACCTGTCACTCTGTCACTATGGTATTATGCAACAATGACTTAAATTGACATTAATACCACATCAAACATTCTAGCTTGTAGAGCAAAGTATGCATGTGGATGAGTTGTCTTATCTCAGTGTGCTCATCTTCTAAACCAAACTTCTTGTCCTATCCACTCCTACGCTGATGATAGCACCCTGCACTTTTCCACGTCTTTTCATAGACATCCAACCCTTCAGGAGGTAAACATTTCATGCAGGGAAGCCACAGAATGCTTGACTTCTGATCTTTCTAAAATTTCTGATTGGGGCAGAGCAAACTTGGTATTGTTCAATGCCTCAAAAACTCAATTCCTCCATCTATCAACTCAACACAACCTTCCAGACAACTATCCCCTCTTCTTCAGTGACCCTCAACTGTCCCCCTCTTCTACACTGAACATCCTCGGTCTGTCCTTTACTTATAATCTGAACTGGAAACTTCACATCTCATCTCTAGCTGAAACAGCTTCTATGAAGTTAGGCGTTCTGAGACGTCTCTGCCAGTTTTTCTCACACCCCCAGCTGCTAACTCTGTACAAGGGCCTTATCCATCCATGTATGGAGTATGCTTCACATGTCTGGGGGGTTCCACTCATACTGCTCTTCTAGACAGGGTGGAATCAAAAGGCTTTTCATCTCATCAACTCCTCTCCTCTAACTGACTGTCTTCAGCCTCTCTCTCACCGCCGCAGTGTTGCATATCTAGCTGTCTTCTACCGCTATTTTCATGCCAACTGCATGCCTCCCCTCCTCCCGCTGCCTCGCTGCACAAGACTTTCTTCTTTCTCTCACCCCTATTCTGTCCACCTCTCTAACACAAGAGTTAACCAGTATTCTCAATCATTCATCCCTTTCTCTGGTAAACTCTGGAACTCCCTGCCTGCTTCTGTATTTCCACTTTCCTATGACTTGAATTCCTTCAAGAGGGAGGTTTCAAGACAATTATTCATCAATTTTTGACCCTTTTATGGAACTGGCATTTCAGTGGGCATATTTTTGTATTGGATTTTTGTTGCCCTTGGCCAGTGTCCTTCTTACATAAAAAAAAAAAAAAAACCCTGCATTGAGCCAGGTGTAGCTACACCTGTTGCAATGAGTAGCCCTGCTCTCATGCTAACTTTAACTACTTTCATCCAAGAAAACTGCAAGGAAATCACGTGGATGTCATCATTAAATCAGTCCCTGTACAAGACATCACATTCTGAGGAGACTTTCTGGGTTTGCTCCACAGCTGCACTCCTGCTAGGTCACCACAGTATGACATCTTGCTACTGCAGGAACTGGACATAACAGCAGCCAAACAATTTGGTATGCCTTTTATCCATAAATTTGCAACAGGTGAAAAGAATACTTCAGTTTTTAGCATTTTAATTGTAAAAATGGAATGCACTGAAAATACAAGGCACTTTGTATTGATTTTCCTTTCTAGATGCTTTTGTAACATGCATTTCTTCTCTGATCATCTACATCTGGACATAGTTATAGATTTGTAATAACTATAAAAATAGCAATACTAAACTATATGGAATAGTTAACTCCATCTTTAAAGCTAATAACTGCAAAGCGCCATTCACAAGGATTTGATGATTTTGAAATTCACAATTACCTCCCTTGATTATTATCAAATTTGAAATGTGTATCACTGGATATCAAATATCTCTCTGAAACATGCCCAAGCTTATAAGCCTTGAAAGGTCGACATTACAGCCACACTAAAGACAATTTACTGTGGCTGAGGAGTTGTGCGGATGTACTCCTTTCCAGAGGGCACCTGGACTACCTTGTGCTCTGGGAACATCTTCTTGGCCTCATCAGCAGGGATGGAGGGCAGCACCATGCAGTTATCACCATTGCACCAGCCAGAGGGAGTGGCAACTTTCTTGTCAGCTGTCAGCTGGAGAGAGTCAATCACACGCAGAATCTCGCTGAAAAAGTTGATACACATAAAAATAATTTTATACAAAAAAGTAATCTGGTAAGAAATAAGAAAACTACATGTCATTCTATACTTGCTGATGGTGAAGGAAGTCAACCGATACAAAAAGTTGATACACATAAAGTGAAAAAGTTGATACACATAAAAATAATTTTATACAAAAAAGTAATCTGGTAAGAAATAAGAAAACTATATGTCATTCTATACTTGCAGATGGTGAAGGAAGTCAACCAATACAGTCTCACTGGAAGATTCACAACCAGTAAATAAACTGATAAAACAGAAAAGTTGTGCCATCATGATTATTCTATAGTTGATGAGTACTTATTCCTTGTGAAGCTTAGGGGCTGAAGCAGGGAGTATATCCTATCTTCAACACAAACCATGATGAAACAATATAAATTTGATATAATTATTGTCCTCTTTATTGCTGCACTTGGAGGGTTGACTCACACCTAGAGGAGCTTAGAGCTGAATGGGTGCATTTCCTTTGACAATGTAATTCACACTGCTCCTTCCACTATAGTTGATTCATTTTGTAACTACAGACTTATGACATCAAAATCTAGGTATTTATGAAGCTTCTAATAAGAAAATGATCCAAAGAACTGAAGGCACCATAATTTTCTTAACTTTTTAGTAACGGATGGAAAAAACTGAATTTACAAAAGGAAGGACAAAATATACTTACTTAAAATTGCGTCCTGTGGTTGCAGGGTACAAGATGGACAGCTTGAGCTTCTTGTCAGGACCAACAATGAAAACAGCACGGCAAGTCAGTGGCATGCCAGAGGCAGTCTTCTCATCTGGATCAATCATGCCAAGAGTCACAGCCAGGTCACGGTCAGGGTCAGCAATGATGGGGTATGGGAAATCACCAGTCAGGTTGTTGTAAGCTTGAACATCCTAAAAAAAAAAGGAAGGCATAGTAAAGATAAATTCTGTAACTTCTAAAGATCCATTTTCCAGTAATATATTTGTCATTAGTTCTGATATGTCTTTCCTGTCACACCTACAGGTCAGGGCTCACTTTGTTTCCTTCCTAGTTGTATCTTTGTCATGCTTTGTTGTTTTCAACATAGGCAGGCTTAGTCAATTAAATTCTGAACTAACTGAATCAATCACAATCAAATACAAGAATGCCAATTTTCTTTTATGAACTCTTACCACTAAAAAAGTGTTTATTTTTACCTTGATCCAGCCTAAATGGTCCTCCACTGTGTCACATGAGATAGCCATCACCTTCACGTTCCTCTTGGTGAATTCTGGCATCATCTTGGCCACAGTGCCGAGCTCTGTGGTGCACACTGGGGTATAGTCTGATGGATGGGAGAAGATGATGCCCCATCTGAGGAACATGTACAAATTAAGCACCGTAATAAGAAGAACTTTGGGTATGGCAGTCCATGCTCTGAACTAAAGTACACCTTATGCATGTGTTCTGATACATTAAGAATGACAAGCACATAAAAATAATTGAAAAGTTCTGCCTTGCTCTCATTACATCCCTTTGCCAATAACCTTAGGACTTGTTGAGAAAGCTACCTTGGGGGAAGATTATTTTCTATTAAAGTTAATATTGAAGTCCTTCATTATTATGGTGCTGATTATTTAGCAAGGCAGTTAATTCAATTTGCACAATGAGTGAGTTTTGGGGTCAATCCCCAGAACATACTAAGGCATTTTTAACAATTTAATGTGACCATTATTCTTAACACCAAAATACACAGGAAATGATACTATATACCATGGATTTCATTACTAGTTAGAAGTACCAGTTAGGTACAATTACCTACACTTCTTTTCCTGTGAAATTTCTAATCTTATACCTACTTCCACAGAAACCTTTACATATATATTAAACTATCATACAGAATGAGAAAGCAAAACAAGCCTAGATCACTGCCCAAATTCACACAAATAAATCATGAAAAGACTGAACAGCTTGGAAACTCTACCATTGCTTAACAAGGTAATGCTACTCTGGAACCTACATTAAAATCAAAAGGCAAGCAATCTGGACATATTCACATAGGTATGTAGCAATATTTGTGTAAATATGCACCACTCTCCATTTTGTAACACTACTGCTACCCGAATGAAAGGGATACAGGTTATGTACTACCTTTGACTCATCGGATAGAACATTAGTTATAATCATTAAAAAAAAAAAAAAAACTTGGCTACAATAGTGTCCGTTTTCAGTGATATATAAGAGGACAGCGCCCACTGACGCAGCAGAGAGAGAGAGAGTCAGAACCCGGTAAGGCTGTAAACCTTGTTCAAGTTCCTCGACATAATAATTATAATACTGCCACCACTCATCATTACTCAGCAACTCTATAAAAGTATGAGAACTGCTGAGTTTTATCTGAAACGCTTCTGAAGACACCCATTCATGCACCCACAATGCTCAGGCAACATGACACCTCTGTAATTGGCACAAAAAATGGCGTGCAATGCTTGTGAGAGGTGGCAAGCACAGTTTTCATCTTACTTCCTGCCTGCTTAACTAAACAGGATGGCAATCATGAAGAATGTCACTCACTTGTCCCCGAGGTAAGAATGCAGCTTTATTGGCCCCTCAGTGCTGTCAGCGGAGAAATTAGGGAAGACATCGCCTAGGTTGATCATGATGGCTGGTTTGAGGAGCGGCTGGAGGCGTGGCGCGGAGTGCTATCTGTGCCAGCTGCCGGTGTGGAGTGAGCGAGCGAGTCAGGCAACGGGGCCGACGACTTCCGTGGCAGCCGGGGCTGTGGGGTGCTTAGAGTTGCCGAACCGAATTACTTTGTTGTGGTATTTCCCGGATACCGGCATGATCTCGGCTATTTTATTAATCTACTATTTTTTACGGCAATCCCTGAAACATATTCATTTGGAGTTAGGTCACACCGAATTCCTTCCAGGCCTCTGGGCCGGAATTAGCTCCAATAAATGTTCAGATTTAACCCGCTCTCCGCACCAAAATCTTTTTGATGATTACCGAATTTGTCTTTTGATTGTTGCTAGACGCTCCCCGTTGCCGGTCCCATGACCTTGAGCACGAAACTTTCTGTTCTCATGAGAGTGAGTTGAACAATGTACACCAAGACACGTTACACGGCTCAAAATAGTCATTCGGGAAAATATTAAGGACATGCTGTGTCTGTCACGATGACTTGCCCCAACAACTCAAAAGCCGCCACTCCTGCACTGCTCACAAACTGGCTTTCTATTCTAACATACCGCAGTAGATGTATAATATGTTGAATTACGTCAGGAGCTTTTCTACTGAACGAAAAGATCAGCAAGACCCAAAGTTAGGTTTATGCGGTACGTGTCAAGCCCGTTACACAATCTTACAATTATAATTATTCACCTTACAATCTCTCTCCCCCCCCTCTTTTTTTTTTATTAAAGATTGGTATATACGCAATTATAGCTTCTAACAACTGAAACTAAAGATGCTGCTAGGTTATATACTGTACCTTAGCTGTCTAATAGCCGTATATTAAAAGATAATATCTGAGCGGATTAGGAACTTCTCCCTAGTCTCTACGTAAGGCTTAGCGACGTTACACAATGCAGTTATGTAGCAGGTCTTTGGATGCTGATATCTGTAGCGACTATAAGGTACTGTTACCGATTTCTCTCTCTCTCTCTCTCTCTCTCTCTCTCTCTCTCTCTCTCTCTCTCTCTCTCTCTCTCTCTCTCTCTCTCTCTCTCTCTCTCTCTCTCTCTCTCTCTCTCTATATATATATATATATATATATATATATATATATATATATATATATATATAAAACACCTTCCTTACAGTACATAGTACGTGACCAGTAACACGCATTACACACACACACACACACACACACACACACACACACACACACTTCGATCGGCGGGTGTCTCAATATTTCACATGCAGCATGCACAAGCTCCATGTTTACATTTATCCCATAACCTTGCACATCTAGTTCGTGGGATGCCATGGGACTTGATGATGAAAGAGCCCACGTTCTTTGATTCATAATTCCACTAAATACATGCTGGAGATTTTACAGAATGTGCTACCTGTGTTTTTTTTTATTTATTTATTTATTTATTTATTTATTTCGACAATTGTAATCCTTTTTCTTTTTTTTCGACAGGCATCCCTTGTAAAGTTTTGTTATCTTTTCCGTATTTGAGGCACAACCTCCCCATTCCCCCACAATCTCTCTCTCTCTCTCTCTCTCTCTCTCTCTCTCTCTCTCTCTCTCTCTCTCTCTCTCTCTCTCTCTCTCTCTCTCTCATACATTTGCTAAACACATTCTTTGTATAAGAAATTTCTCCGGAGATCTCTTTCGAATGTTTCTTTGTCTTACCTCAATATTATAGTATACATCATCCTACTACATTATATAACTAGCGATCTTTTCCTTCTTTATTTATATAAACGTTCGGTTATATCTCCCTCCCTTCCTCATCAGGGTGATAACATTTTTATTCAAATCAATATCACTGATTACGTATGTATTATGACTCAGCGTATCGATAAACCCAACTAAAACCTGCATCCAACATTTTTGCAGATTCTAAAAATAGAAAAAGGAAAAAAGAAAGAAAGAAAGAAAGAAAGAAAGAAAGAAGAAGAAGAAGAAGAAGAAGAAGAAGAAGAAGAAGAAGAAGAAGAAGAAGAAGAAGAAGAAGAATGAAAGAAAGAAAAGAAAGGAAAAGAAAAGTAGATATTTTTTTCAGCATGATCGCATTCCGAAAAAAAACAAGAAATATGCTTTCGTGCATGAAGGACTTCACGCAGGAAAAAAAAAAAAAAAAAAAATAGCAGCGGACCGCATCCCATTGTCCTATGTGTGCAATGGGTTTGTGACTGACAGCAGGTCCACCGAAAACCTGTCATGTAGCAGCTTATTCATTTTTCATATATTTTCTTTCAATTTACTCTTTTTTGTAGTAGTAGTAGTAGTAGTAGTAGTTATTATTATTATCATTAATACTACTACTACTACTACTACTACTACTACTACTATTGTTGTTGTTATTGTTGTTGTTATTGTTGTTGTTATTGTTGCTGTTATACTATATTTATTTATTTATTTTTTAGAGAGATTATTTTTGACTGGATTGGAATATTTGGAATTCCGTTGTTTCCGGTGCAGATTCCAGACCTGTCCGCGTTGCATGGTGTTGGCTTCATGCACAAGTTCGACCTCACTGTTGTGAAAGTGTGAGACAGACTCACGGACTTCAGCGTTTTTAGCAATATAGGTATGGTTGGTTTTCTTTTCTCTGCGCTCTTCTCTCATATCAAAAAGTGGCAGACGAGGGATGAAAGCAAAAATTTACTTTAGACACAGGGAAGTTTCAAGGATTTTTTTTCTTTTTCTTTTTTTTCTTTTTTCTTTCTCGCGGCATCTTGATTTTTCCCATCTCTCCATGACATCATTGAGGGGATTGATTCCTTTCTTGTTTGACTGATTATTTGACTGATCTGTCTGACAATATGTCAATCAATCAATCAATGATTCTACTTAATGAGTTCGTAGGAAGATGGAAAACCATAGTGATGTTTCGGAGTTAAAAAAAAAATGCAGATACTGGACAACTAGGATGATATAAGATGAACGCCTTGCACAGCGATGCTAAAGGAACGGGAGGAGCAAGTTGTTGTCAAATTCAGATGAGTAGCAATCGTGCGAGCAGCAGTGGGAGATAAAAGAATCGCCCTGCTGCAGCGGATTGTGAAACTGAACACTAAGTTGAAGAGAGTTGATATAAACAAGATACTGATCTGCAAGTGCTGTGCGTTGGTAAGTCACACTGGCCTATTTCTTCTATATTTGTTATTTCTATTTATCTATTTATTTATTTATTTATTTATTCATTCATAAATTTTAGTTATTGATATTTTTCTACATCTTAAATGTGAAAGAGCTGGTTCAAAGGAAACAAAAAAAAGTAGGATTATTCCCTCTTTCTCCAACCTAAAAAAAAAAGAGAAAGAAAAAAAAAAGAGAAAAGAAAAGAAAAGGCCGAGAAAAAAAAATAAACTGGGTTGACGAATTTAGTTCCAGATGAGTTTTGATACTCCAGTTATTCACTTCTAAATCATATCTCCGCCACAATTTCCTTTCATTCTTCGATACGTTTTTAATATTTTTCCATCGCATCCACGACCAAGAACTTTGAAGTTTCCTACACTATACTCTTATTTCAACGAATAAAACCTTTACGCTATTATGGAGTCAGTGTTGTATTTGAGAAGGTGAGGGGAATGGAAGATGATACAACAACATTATACAGAGCTTCATAGAGGCTGATTTAACTTGAGGTATCAAAGTTCCAGTGAAGAATTTTTAACAAAGAACAGTTCAGGAATATTCAGTGTAGGCAAGGAGATCAGTTGTGTTGTTTAAGTACATATGTAAAGTATGATTGAGTGTTTGGAAAGTTGTGTTTGGTTGAGTGAAAAAAAAGTTTTCGGGGCATATACGTTCATTAAATTATCTCTTTTCCGTGTGGAAATTATGCGTAGATAATAATATACAAACGGAGGTCCTTCATGGTCTCTTCTCGAAGTTAATGCTTGGTTCCCGTTGAAAAATGTCTGACATATAAAAATCATACAGTAGAGTCATCAGTGGTTAGGATTCAGAATACGTACATCATTGAAGGCTATCAAACAGGATGGGTGATATACCAAAAAAATATGGAGTATCATCTGACCGATGTAGAAAAAGTAGTTGATCAGCGAAAGAGGAAGATGAAGGCAGTGCATATAGTAAATATTGGAATCCGTGAACGAATACTGTAGTTTGTAAAAAAAAAAAAAAAAAAAAAAAAAATAAATAAATAAAAAATTTATATATATATATATATATATATATATATATATATATATATATATATATATATATATATATATATATATATATATATATATATATATATATATATATATATATATATATATATAAACTCCTCGGGGGAATCAGATATATTTTACAAAAGGGTATATTTATGTTTCACGTAAGGGCAATGATAACATTAAAAGGAACATGGCATGGGGAAAGCTATAGAAAAATTAGCAAAGGCATAGGATGCTGAACCTGTGTTAAGTAGGTCAGTAGGATGTACAGACTGTTTTCACTGAAGGAAGCGAAGCCAGCAAACGGAGAGCAGTGAAAGCTGTTGTTGAACTAGGGAACTTCCAGCGTGGTATAGTTTATAAGCTGATACGTAGAATTTTATCAACACCACACCCGGTGTGACAACATCTAGCCAGATGAAGGAAAACTCCATACCTTCGCTCGTTGGCACGATAACAGTATTAATGCGTATATAAAAGCGAAGTGCAGGTGTAGGCAAGAAAAAAAGACTGAAAAAGTTGGAAGCAACAGAGTACAATTTAAATGCCGTTGCTGTCGTGAGCTCCAGATAAACTAGTAGTGTAAAAAGAAAAAAAAAAAAGAAACTGGGCAGATTTTGATGATAAGAGGCTTCTCACACATCTTTGATCGTATATAAGACCACGGATGATTCAGATTTAGGTTGGGTAAGTTACCAGGACAGCCCTTATATGTCATCACTTTGAAAGGAAGTCCGGCCTGATGAAACATGACTCCCTCCGCTGCTGAGAACGGGAAGATTCGGCTACCAGACATTTCCTTAATTTTTATTTATGCATTCGTTTTTTTTTTTTTTTTTCTATATATGAAGGCCTCTGGCCAAGGGCAACAAAAGATGTTGAAAAAAAAAAGTCCACTAAGGTATCAAACCCTAGAGGAGACAGTTCAAAAGCATGTCCAAAATGACCTCAATAAGCGTCTTAAAACTCCCCTCTTGAAGGAACAGGCAGGAAGAAATACAGATGTAGGCAGGGGGGAGTTCCAGAGTATACCAACAAAAGGAATGACAGATTGAGAATACAGGTTGAGTCTTAGTTAAACTGAGTTTTGAATTTAAGGGATAGACAAATTAGGTGTGAGAGAAAACAGAAAGCCTTGTGCAGCGAGGCCGCGAGAGGTAGCGAGGGATGCAGTTAGCAAGGTCAGAAGAGCAAGTAGCATGAAAATAGCAATAAGAGAAAGCAGGGGATGCAACCTTGCGGCGAAGAGAGAGAGAGACTGAAGAAAGTCATATTATAGGAATTGAGGAGACAAAATGCTTTCCATCCTATTTAAGAGACCAGTATTTGTGGTATATTAAATTTTTGTGGTAATAACATCTTGTGATTCCAATGTTTCGACTATGGCGTCTTTTAAAAAAAAGGTAAAAATCATCTGTTTGAGTAAACAGAAAGGATATCGATGAAGAAAAAATAACAATCTACTTTTCATTATTTATAGCATTTAGTTCTACAATTTTAGTTTCTTCCAATTTATCAGTACAAAACCAGAGTCTGTGTCAGGACTGTGACAAGATATTTGCATATAAAAAATAACAATTAAGTCGCGTCATGATCTCATCTACTCAAGGCATCAGACATTCAATCCAGTCACTAATGCAAGATATACACTAAGCTACGGGTCTGAGATTGTCCCTACGTGTTTCCGCAGTACCGAGCGAACAGAGGAACAGAGGATTTAATGTGCGTACTTAAATATCTTTTGCGGGGATGGGAGGGGATACTGCATGAAACTCAGATGAAATAGTGAAGGAATACTCTGACCAGAGTTCTGACTGGTTGGCTGGTAGGGGAGGGACCGACAGGGATGGGAGCACCGTAGTTATATGAAGTGAAAATACTGAAACCCACAAGAAACTGAATCATTCTAAGGCCCTAAAAATGATTAGATCCCTGACAGCCGATACCACAAGGGTTCACTGCGGCCTCGAGCACCGCCAGAGACGCAGGTGGGACCATGCCAGTGTGCTGCAATGCGATGCAGGACCTAGGGCACAGCTGGGGTCCTAAAATAAGACCCTATTCTGGAGGCACCTGATCTACAAGCAACAACTGGAGGCTCGTGGTCAAAACATAGATGGCTTAGATGGAAAGGCCCGGTGATTCAGTCAAATACAGTTAGTCCCAGCTGGAGTGAGGCGGTGCTTGTGGCTCTCTTGTCCCCTTGTGGCTCGACCAGTGCCTAGGTGCTACGGTGCTACTCGCGGATGCCGGTGCCATAGTTAGCTCCGCCAGCCTTGATAAGCTCCTGCCTGAAGGCCTCCACGTCTAATTCTGACAGGCTTTCCAGCGTCAGCTCCACCGCGAAGTTCTGTGGGTAATAGGAGAGTGTTAGCCAAGGAGGGTCTGTGCGTGATTTGAGTGAGAGAGGGGTGTGTTGGCTCATGGGTGTGACGGAATGTGGCTGTAGGAGAGGGAAGAGGGAAAAGTTGATGAATAATTAAGAAAAGTGGCAGTTGTTAGGGTCTGTATGCTTAGAGAGAGAGAGAGAGAGAGAGAGAGAGAGAGAGAGAGAGAGAGAGAGAGAGAGAGAGAGAGAGAGAGAGAGATTCGAAATAAATGTGAGCCGGATGCTATGGCGAAAAATAAGCGAACGTAGTAGATGAGGGAAAATGCTAATAATTACGAAATAAAGAAAACAGTGAACAGTGGCTAACTTTTTAGTAACATTAATACAACAGAAGCATTACCTTATAAAAAGGAAATAACATTTATTCATAAAAGAAAAATAAAGAGGGAAAAGAAGATGATGATGATCGATTGGTGAAAAATAGAGAGTTGTTAGGATTTTCGCACTAAGAAATAAGAAAAGTAACACCTTTACAAGAAGAGGTTGTTATTATTTGTTAAAAAAAATAAATAAATATATCAATTAAATAAATAAATTAAATTAAATCAATACATCAGTAAAAGAAAATAATAAACAAAATAAAATGAAGTACGTAAATACATACATGGATTAAAGTAAATAACAAACAGATAAAATAAAATTAATACATTCATAAATGAGGTAAAATAAACAATACATACAATAAATGGATAAATAAAACCGAAGAAAACACGCGACAGGGCGAGACAAAGGAAGGTGCAGAGATTATAACACACATCATCCTTGGCGAGACTTACAGCTAGGATCTCCTTGACCAGCGCCTTATCTGTGGACATTTTCGCCTTCTTGATGGGGGACACGCCCAGACCGACCCACGTCACCAGCAGGAACTTGGACCGCTTGCTCATCTCGTCTCCAGTCTGAGGAAAGGAACACGGTCACAACGAGGTCACAAGACGGTCACTCAAGGGTCACTCCAAGGTCACAACACGGTTTATAATCCAGATCCCCTTGTCAATTTAAGTTATTCCACATTCTGATCCCCGTAGAGTATCAATAATTTAATAGCAAGCAGATTTGATTAATAATTGTGATGTTGTTTATCATGGGAAGTTACTTGAAATATGCGTGATGTTGTTTATCTTTGGAAATTACTTGAAAATACCAGGTTTATTTCTGGAAGTTACTTGGAAATACATATTGCTGTTTATTATGGGAAATTACTTGAAAATACATGTGCCTAGTGTTACTTTTTGGTACTTTGTAAAGAAAGCATGGAACCGTATTGATATATTTTTCCAGTATATGAAAAAAAAAAAATTAAGCATAAATGATACATTGAGCTAGTGTTAGTTATATCTTACTTAAACGCCAATTAACAGTAAATAAAACAATGCCTGTGTAATTCTATCATATCCTCATCATATCTTATCATATCATACACCTTATCATATCTTACTTAAACGCCAGTTAATAGTTAAAACACTGCCTGTATGATTCTATCATAGAAGACATGAAGGAAAAGAGAAAATATTTACAAAAAAAAGTTCAGAGAGGGTTTTAAGCATAAAGTAAAAAAAAAAAGTAATAATAATATAAATAAATAAAAATAAAAATTAATAAATAAAGATAAAATATGAATAAATTATAAATAAATAAACAAGTAAATGAATGAATAAATAAAGATAGAATATAAATAAATAAACAAATGAATGAATAAATAAACAAAAATAAATAAAGTTAATGAAGGATAAATAAACGATAAAATGGGGTGAGGAGAGGTGAAGATTGGTAAATATTCAAAACAAGGGATTATTAGCTGTATATAAGGTGAGTGAAATAATAATGAAAAAAATAATAACAATATAAAATATAATATAGAATAGCCAAGTCTTCTCATGCACTGAAGTCACGAACTGAAGATTAATTAATAATCAAACATGACATGCGTTACATATTGCATTTTAGAGAAACTGAGTCAAGAGAAAAAAATACGGATTAGTGTATTACAAGGGAGAGTGAATAATCAAATAAGATATGCACTGAATGATTCACTATATGGAATCTGAGTCGAACGAAAGAGAGAAAATACAGATTAACCCACCGTGTTCAAGAGGATACAAATTAAGAAGGGATGGTTAGTAAATAATCAAATAAGGCATGCACTTTATGTATAATTCACAATGTAGAAGTTGAAATTAATGAGAAAATATTGTTTAGTGAAATGTAGCATAGCGTAAAAAAAAAAAAAGATGCAAATTAAGAGGCGAAGGTTAATAAATAGTTGGACAATGTATGCAGTGTATAATTCACTATACAGAAGCTGAGTTGAGAACGGAATGAAGAAAGAAAGAAAACAGATTAACGTAGAGTTTTCAAAGGGTTATACATTAAGAAACAAAGGCTAGTAAATAATCGAATATGACACGTACTGTATTATAATTCACTATTTAGAAGCGGAGTAAAAAATATATATAAAAAAGAAAAAACAAATAAATAAAAAAAAGAAAGAAACAAAAACAGAGATTAGCGGAGTGTTCTCATGCACAAAAGTCAGGAGGCGAAAGCATGGACAGCTTCAGGAAAGTCAGCATGATACAGACCTGGAGGCGGATGTAGGCAAACGCTCGCTCGTCCTCGCCAAACTGAGCCTTGAAGTCATCGAAGGACTCGCCCTTGGCCGCCACCATCACCTGGCTGCCCTCGTACTTGAAGACCGCCCTGCAACACACCGCCGTGAGTCACCCTTAGCTTGTAAAGAGTGAGTTGTAGTCTATAGACCATATTCTGATACACTTCTGTCCGCATCTCCACTACTTTCCAAAGACTTTAGATGAAGTTATACGCATCTCCACTACTTCCCAAAGGCTCTAGATGAAGTTACACAGGTTTCAAGGGTGTTTTCTATGATTCTAGTGGCAAATTAACAAGATTTCTACATCATTACCAGAAGAAACATTCTAAAATCCGGGTTAATCATTTGTGGCCTTTGAAAATAGTGGTGGTGAGAGAGCAAAGCGTTTCTGAATACGGGGCCATGTTGAAAAATATCACGGGGGAGAAGATAAGGAGCAACACAAAAAAAAAAAAAAGAAACACAAAAGAACAATAAACAACAGCAGATCCGTTGGTTCCTGCAAGGCTGTTTGTGATGTGCAGGATAGTGATGGTAGAGGTGATAAGAAGGAGGAGGAGGAGGAGGAGGAGGAAGGTAGATGGGAGATTAAGAAGATGAGAGGGAAGAAAATAGAACAGTGACGAAAAGGAAGAGTTTCAAGAGAGAAGAAAGAGGAAAAAGAGAGCATACACAAATAAAGAAAAAAAAAATGGGGAGGAAAGAGAGCGGGAAGAAGGGAGGGAAGGATTTGCAAGCTGGAGACATGGAAGGCGACAGTTGCATGAGGAGGAGGAGAGTGTCCAGAAGAAATTAAAGGTGAAAAAGGTACATCTCAGTCGCGCACCTAAAATAGAATGACGCCTTTATGAACGCTCAGATGATAATGAAGACGTTAAAAACTGAAGTAAAATACATGGCTCGAAACAACAATATCAGGAAACAATGACTCATCTCACTAATGTATTTGATAATCACCGAAAGAATTACGTCTCTGCATTATGATTCGAGTCTGATTGGCTGACTTCAAGGGCGATGACGGCGATGAGATACATAGTGAATAACGATGATATCTTACTGATACATACGAAATAAGGCAGCCTTTTTATCTATGCGTGTTTTTTCTAACTTTTTTTTTTCTTTTACCGATGCGAGACAGTCTACATCACCTGAATTGTAATCGCGCCGCCGTTGCTGTCGCTTGAGGAAGAGAAAGAAATGTCAACAATATAAAGGAAGAAATGGTTGTTTATCTTCCGTCATTCAACAATTGTCTTGGGATTTGGGGTCGAAATAACGGCCGCTTCGCCACACGACCAGGCCATCAGCTCATCATCGGCAGCTGTTGGGGGTAAACTAAACGAGAGACAATTTAGACGACAAGAGGCTGCGAGATGAAGCAAACCACACGTGTATACTTTTAATAACGTTATGTTGGTTGAGTGCAGACCGCTGCCAATTTAGGGTTAGTAGTGGTGAGCTAACTGCGCTTTCCACACCACTGCACAACTTCGCAAGCCTTCAAGACACACTTAACGAAGAAAAGCTGGCCGAGATGGAAGTTCGTATTCTGAATTTTGGAACGTTTTGCGAGTCTTTATCTCCATTACAACAAGCTACAGTGGAAGTTTTCTGTGTTTTCAAGGGCGTTTTAATAATTTCTGTACTAGTTGAACAAGGTCTATGCACCATTAATGGAAACACACACACAGATGAAAATGCATTTGGAAATAGACATTAAGAGAGGCCCAATGTGTGTGTGTGTGTGTGCGTGTGTGTGTGTGTGTGTGTGTGTGTGTGTGTGTGTGTGTGTGTGTTTCGAGGGTCACGTGCTGGACTCGTGACCACTCCAGGTTGGGCCTAAAGATCATAAACGTAGTCCTATCTACTCTATGGATAAAACTGTAACCTTATACACATCACACACGCCCATCATCTTGCTCACGAGAGAAAGTAGTTTGTTTACTAGTGAAAATCAAGATGACTTAACCGTAGCGCGACCAACGGCTTGCCTGATGATAAATGAGATGGTAACGTGTGTGTGTGTGTGTGTGTGTGTTTGTTTGTGTCCTCTACATTCATCCTCGTTCCTATCGGTGTTGTGACAATGCTGCAAGTCTCACTCTCACTCATGACTCACCACCCACCCGTCTATTAGCCAAGCCAGCCAGTTCGCTCCATTGTTATCCCCCCCATCTCTCTCTCTCTCTCTCTCTCTCTCTCTCTCTCTCTCTCTCTCTCTCTCTCTCTCTCTCTCTCTCTCTCTCTCTCTCTCTCTCTCATTTCCTCTCTTGACACGTTCGCTTGAGTTTACAAGTCGCGAAGTTTTTTTTTTTCTTTATGCAAGTGTGAGGTTTCTTTTATTTTTCTCCTCCTCTTTTTATTCTTTCGTTTGCTTCACTTCGTCTTGTTTTTATTCACTTTCATCTCCACTTGTGTTTGCTTCGCGTGTGTGGAATGTGTAATTTTGTGGTAATTATGAAACTTTTTTTTTTTGTCTCTCGGCTGACAGGCACGCGATGTTTAGTATTCCACTGCCACACCCTGACGAAGAGTACGAGTGTGGAGGTGTCGCCAGTGTCACCACACGCGTCCATTTTAGGTGTAGTGTATCTCCTTCCCTCTCTCTCTCTCTCTCTCTCTCTCTCTCTCTCTGAGCTCAATCCTCTAAACCCAAATACTCGTGTCACTGAGTCTATTGCCCAGTGCTTTAAGATCAACAGGCTTATGCTCTTTTACATTACCCCAAACAAGGCGGATTGAATATCACAAGACAAGTATAAAAACGACTGGTGCATATCTTCAGATCTTGTTGATACCGTGCCTTCACCACCACTCGTAGTATGAGAGGCCCTTCGCAGAGTTATGGTCTATCATTAACGCTTCTGTAAACAAGTGCAGCTTACTCACAAAATCAGGAGTGGCCGCGTTTTGGTCGAGTGGGCGTGTAGCGGTCATATAGAGGGCGTGTGATGGGCGTGTGGTGGGTGCGGGTGGGTGTGTGACGGGCGGACAGACAGACGGACGGGCGGGGTCTGGTGGGTGAGTGGGTGAGTCATTGGGTGGGGCGACTGGCTTGCTACCACCTCCTCCCTCCCTTAGATTCTCCCTCTTCCCTCTCTCCACCCAACCAGTCCCACTTCCTCCCCCTGCTCCTCCCTCTCCTCCCTGACGTCATCTCCGCTCCCTCACTAATGTGCTGGCCTTATTTATTGATCCTGTACTGTCGTCTCACTCTGCCGGCCGGAAAATAGCATGCACACTCCTCAGTGCTGATCAAAGCCACACCACACGTGCCCGACGCCACCCTGACTGGAAAATCTAGAAGGGCTGGAAGGATTTGGACAAACTGGCTGGCTGGCATTCTCTCTCTGGCCCGTATTCTGAAACGCTTTGCCCTCACTACGACTAATTCCAAAGGCCACAGAGAGGATTAGCTGCGTTCTCAAGAGTGTTTCTCCTGTTCATAAGGTAGAAATCTTGTTAATCTGTCGCTAGAAACTTAAAAAAAAACACCTTTAGAAACCCGTGTCACTTCAATTACAGCCTTTTGAACGTAGTGAATGTACGGGCAGAAGTGTTTCAGGACGTGATTCTCTCTCTCTCTCTCTCTCTCTCTCTCTCTCTCTCTCTCTCTCTCTCTCTCTCTCTCTCTCTCTCTCTCTCTCTCTCTCACATATTCTTATAGAAAAAAAAGGCAAAAAAGTCGAAAAAGTCAAGCCATTAATTCTGCAGTACTGTAAAAGGGAAACCGAGCTAACTGGAACCAGGCAGGCAAGGTGGTTGTTTTATATCAGAAAATTGATCGGCAGCAGGTTTCGTAGGGAGTGGGGGAACTGTGGTGGTGGTGGTGGTGGTGGTGGTGGTGGCGGCGGTGGTGGTGGTGGTGGTGGTGAAGAACAAGAGTAATGTAGTGAGATATGACGAGGAATATGAGAGAGAGAGAGAGAGAGAGAGAGAGAGAGAGAGAGAGAGAGAGAGAGAGAGAGAGAGAGAGAGAGAGAGAGAGAGAGAGAGAGAGAGAAAATAAACAAAATGCCAACAACAACAACAACAAACAAACAAACAAAATACAAACCGTATATAAAAAAAAAAGACCAAGAGCAAAATATACAAAGGATGAATCATAGAGTAAAATTAGACACAAATTGTAACTTGATAGAAAGACAGACGGGCGAGCAAGCAGGCAGGCAGGCAGGCAGGCAGACAGACAAGCAGACAGACAGGAACAACGGATTACAGACGCCAAGCTTGAATTTCTTTCATGTATTTTATTCTCTCCTCTCCTCTTCTATCTTATTATATTCTCTTATCATATTCTTTTACTTTTTTTCTCTTTCTATCTGCTTCTTTCTACTCCTATCTGTGATTCATTCTAATCTCTTATCTTCCTGTTTATTCCTATCCTCTTCCACCTTCGCTTATCTTCTTCGAATCCTATTTTATTTCTTATCCTCTCCAATTATCTTCTGTTTTCTCCTATTCTCCTGCATTCTCCCATTCCCTATCTCCTACTACCCTATCCTGCTTTCTTTTCTATTTGTTTTTATTTTTTTTTCTTTTCTATTCTTTTTTACCCTCTCCCTTTCCCTGTTCTTACCTTTCCTATCTTTTATCTTCCCTCATACTCCCTCTTTCCTTTCTACTCTCTTCTGTTCTCTTTTATCCTCTCCTCTAATCTCCTTTTCTCTCCTCTCCTCTTTCTCTTCCTCTTTTATCCGTCTGTCTACTATTCGTCTGTCTGTCTCTGTTTGTTTGCCATATGATCCTGCTGTTGTGGCGTCTTAGTCAATCGTCTTAGTCAATCAATCTATCTATTGATCTACCTGTCCATCTCTCTAATGCAAGAGTTAACCATTATCCTCAATCTTTCATTCACTTTTCTGGTAAACTCTGAAAATCCCTGCCTGCTTCTGCGTTTCCTCCTTCCTTTGACTTAAACTCTTTCAAGACGGAGGTTTCAAGACACTTATCCTCCAATTCTGGATGACCCTTTTGACGTTTCTTTTGGGACTGGCACTTCAGTGGGCCTTTTTTCGCTCATTTCGCTCCCCTTGGCCAGTGTCCCTCTTACATAAAAAAAATCTCTCTACTACCTATCCATCTAGCTATCTATCTATTTATCTATCGGTCAGTTGGTCTAAATTACTCACCAGTTGACTTCAGACTTGTCATCTCGGACTTCGCTGTAGGCATCACGAAGTCCATCTCGGTCAATCTGCGTCATGGACATCACCTGAAATAGCAGTGGTGGTTATGGTGGCGAAATTAATGATGAGCAAGATAGTAGTAATAGTTGTAGCTGTTGTAGCTGTTGTTGTTGTTGTAGTAGTAGTAGTAGTAGTAGTAGTAGTAGTAGTAGTAGTAAACAACAACAATAATAATAAAAACAATAATGATAATAACAAGAACAGCATTAATAAAAACAACAATAATAGTAATAGTAATAATAATAATAATAATAATAATAATAATAATAATAATAATAATAATAATAATAATAATAATATGAAAGGACAATAGGCTAACGAGAGAGAGAGAGAGAGAGAGAGAGAGAGAGAGAGAGAGAGAGAGAGAGAGAGAGAGAGAGAGAGAGAGAGAGAGAGAGGAGAGAATGTCAACAAAATCCCCAGAACTGTAATAAAGTGTACACACACACACACACACACACACACACACACACACACACACATCCGTCGGCAATACCCATCTGGTAACTGGAATACTTGCCCCCGAGTTGTAGTTATTATGAAAGACAGAAAGCGTAAAGAGGAGGAGGAGGAGGAAGAAGAAGAGGAGGAGAAGAAGGAAGAGGAGGAGGAGGAGGAGGAGGAGGAGGAGGAGGAGGAGGAGGAGGAGGAGGAGGAGGAGCATGCGTGACTGTCCTTCTGCGGGTCATCTTAAATCGCTTCCCGTAGCTTCTTTCATCTCCACACTTTCACCTTGATCACGCCCTCTCTCTCTCTCTCTCTCTCTCTCTCTCTCTCTCTCTCTCTCTCTCTCTCTCTCTCTCTCTCTCTCTCGTTTTAGCCTACTCTCCTTTCATATTATCATTGTTGAGAGAGAGAGAGAGAGAATATCACTGCTGATTATCAAAGATACTCTTATCTCACCTCAAGCACTGTAATCAGCACTAGATCCATTAAAGGGCTCAATGGCCCTGGGGATGCAATTTTACCGGATATTATGAACTTTTGTGAAAATACCAATAAAATCAACCCATCCATCCATCCATCAATTAATCAATCAATCTGAACATCATTTATTTTTCAACCATAATCAGTTCCACTTATTTTAATATTTTCTTTTCGTTTTTCACATCACACAACCTTAATCTCTTTTCCTAATCCCCTGTGCATAAATTAATACTTGCTATGAGTCATTCCTTCTCCTCCTCCTCTTCCTCTTCTTCCTCTTCCCTTTTCACGTGTAGACAGTGGACGGAAAATATAGGACACATCTAATATTCACTCTCGAGAACCAAAACCAGTGGTATATACGAGTAACTTCTCATATAAAGTCTTGTGAGAAAGTAAATATTCTCGTGTCTTTAAAATTATGCAACTCTTTCTTACCCCTTTCCCTTCCCTTGCCTTACAACAGGAGCTGAGGGTTAAATCGTCAAGTCACGCCTTTCTGTTCCTGTCTCGAAGAACAAGTACCCCGAATTTTTTTTTTTTTTACGTTGATACTATTTTCACTATTTTTCACCAGACCTGGTTCTCCAAGGAAAGGGTTGTTTGAGAAGTTGAAGTGTATACTCCGAAGCTAAACTGTCCTCTATTTTGTACTATTTCTTCAAAGGGCAATATTTTTTTTTTTTTTCTAAGGCAAAGTGGCAGTTTTTTTTTTTATTAATGCTCTTTGGCGACATTCCGGACACGTTAAGATAAAACAAAACGGTAACTTGTCAGAAGCATCCTTGCACGCATTTTATTTTCGAGTACAAATTTCAGTCTTTCTTTTTATTTTACTCGTCCCTCTTTGGTTTCTATTATCTTTACCATTTCTTTTCTACACCCAGGTTATTAGCCTTTCGTTTCTTCCCATTCTCTATTGTACTTGTTTCTTTCTCCCTGCAATATCACTTAATTTCCTCTCTCCCTTCCTCCCTCTTTCCTTCCTTCCTTTTGTTCCTTCCCTCCGCCGTTTACGCTCTTCCTCTCTCCCTCCTTTTTATTGGGCTGTCTTATCTCCCTGCACTTCGCCAGATTACTTCCTCCCTTCATCCTTCCTTCGCGTTCTCCACCCCTCCTTTCCTTCCTTCAGTTTTATCTCTATCTCCGCCCTTTCTTCACATTTATCTCTATCAATATCCTTCTCTAATGTATTTCTCTTCCCTCTCCCCGTCTGCGTTTGTTTAATTCATCACCACCTTTCCATTTGTTACTTTCTATCTTCATTTCTTTGTTCCTCTCATTCGTTCATACGTCTCTCTCGCTTCGCTTCTTCATTAGCTCAGCTTTCCTTCACTTTAGTATCAATTTTAATTTCTATTTCACTGCCTCTACCATTCGTTTAATTTCATTTACTTTTATATATCTTACCTTTATTTAATTTTTTTTTTTTCACCGGTATTAATCCTTACCTCCATTTCCTGTCTGTCTGTCTGCCTGCCTGCCTGCCCGTCTGCCTGCCTGCCTGCCTGTCTGTGTCTGCCGTCAGCAAACCCGCCTATCCATCACTTTTGTTATTGTCACTATTGTATTTTGGTTTCCTCACGTAACTCAAAGTTCACCTCAATTACTGCACGATTAAGAGACACTTCGTGGAAACTTCAGTAGAGAGAGGAATTTGAAGATAGAGCGTCCTCAAGTGCTCTGTGTAATGAACACGCAAAACTTAACAAAAACCACACTGGGAGAGACACGAAGGTTCATTTCAATTAGTGCACGATTAGAGAAACCTCAAACAACCCGTGAGAGTAATAACTGTGTGTAATCAAGATATAAAACGAGTTTAAAACCCCACTAACCCCACAGTCGTGATTACAAGATTATATATATTTTGCTCTGATATCACGATCACGCATGAAGGAAGACAAATTTTTCAGCTTTTGCCTCTATTAACTTTTCTAATTAACTGATGAACAAACGGTGTAGAGCAGAAACATGATATTTAAAAACACACACACACGCGAGCAGAAATTAGGTTAACGAGTAATATTTTCAGAACACTTCACTTAACGTTTTCTAAGGCAAGAGGTAAATAGAACACCTGTGTGAGTTTACTGAGAAAGTTCTTACTGCGTGATTCTCGAGGTGGTGGAGTGAGGATGGTGGAGGTGGAGGTGATGTATTAGATGACGGCGGCGGTGGCGGAGGAAGCGACCAGGAGACACACACACACACACACAGCACACACAGCCAGCCTCTGCTTCAGGGCTCCACCTAGCGTCTGCTCTGGTATATCCTCACTCCTGATAACCACTCAACATCTCCCTGACACACCCTGGTTATGCCCCGCCTACCCTTCATACCTCCAGCTTCACTCTTCACCTTCGCCGTCTTACCCTCTGCTCGCCAGCTATGCTAAAGACTCACTGACTCAACAAGTATGCATAAAATTACAGTTGTTTGTAAATATTAGGTTTAAACTATTGAAACATTACTGCCTCGAGTAGGTAAGCGTTTGAATCGATTGGAGCAAAATATCATAGCCAGCATCACCACCGCCATCACCACCACCGCTATCCCTTCACTATTAAAAATTAAGTATTAATAAAGTCACAGTTTGTACATATTAATTATAAAATATTAACATTATTGACTCGAGTATCAGCGTTTGAATCGACTAAAGGAGTAAAGCATCACCACCACCACCACCACTATTCACCCCAGCATTAAAATCACAGAGCAAACACTACATAATTAACCTCCTTCATATCTTAAATTGATCAACACCTAAACACACACCTCCACACGTAACTCATTACTTGCAATACACTTCTATGACATTAACATTGATCCCCATTATCTTAACACAGGTTCGTAAGTGTTCATCTAACCATTACTCACGTTTAAATCAGAGAGAGAGAGAGAGAGAGAGAGAGAGAGAGAGAGAGAGAGAGAGAGAGAGAGAGAGAGAGAGAGAGAGAGAGAGAGTAGTACGGATGTCCCCACCTCAGTATCCGCTTAGGACATAACACTGGCAGCTGGAGATAAATGGGAACACTAGTCGGGATGTACATTAGAGGACACAGCGATCTTAACACCTTGAAACCCTGAGGTACTGAAATTAGAAAACAATATACCAAGGGACCAGGCTGCTTTGAAACTTAATCCAATTCAGCACTTGTTACTTCTTAAATAATACTATAAGATTTTTTTTTTTGGGGGGAAACTAAAGCCATGCGCACGTAAATGTTTGAAACAGCTTATCTCTCTTTGCTGTCAGTACCGACCTTGAAAGTTATTTGCACTTGATCATTTTATTAAGCTTCTGGAGAGCCCATATCTTTCAAATAACTCTCTCTCTCTCTCTCTCTCTCTCTCTCTCTCTCTCTCTCTCTCTCTCTCTCTCTCTCTCTCTCTCTCTCTCTCTCTCTCTTCCTTCTAGCTGATGGTGACCGCGAACGAATGAAAACGTGGTATGCTTAGCGGTTGGTGAGCAAGACTGGAGGATGCGAAGGTAAGGTTGTCTACCGGAGAGACCGAGTGGGAGGCAAGTGGGAGAGGAGAGGAGAGGGGAAGTAAGGAGAGGGGAAGGAGAATAACTCAGGGACAAACAGCGGGTGAAAGTGAACGATTATCCAAAAGAAATAAATAGGTTGGTGTTTTGTATCGAGAGTACGCATGCGGAACGAACTTGGTAAAGAGGAAAAAGAAGAAAAATAAATAAAAAACGAGGACAAGGTAGTGCATTTTTTCTTACTGTCACCCCTTGAATGGAAGACAGAGCATTTTACTCCTCACCAGCTTTAAGATAACTGATCATTTTATTTATAGCATTTAAGGATATTTATTGAGATACGAATCACTGGGGCCAAGAGAGTTTTAATCCTTGTGAAGAGAGTTGGAGACTGAAGGGGAAGAGAGAGAGAGAGAGAGAGAGAGAGAGAGAGAGAGAGAGAGAGAGAGAGAGAGAGAGAGAGAGAGAGAGAGAGAGAGAGAGAAATAATGAAGTGAGAGCTGTGATAACGGAGATGGGGTCTTTACCCTCGCGCTGGGAAGCAGTTATCTAGCCGGCCACACACACACACACACACACACACACACACACACACACCACCAGATTTTCGACGCGAGGTTTTCCCTGGTCGCTGCAATGATGTGACTTATTTATGAGAGCGCTGGGAAATTGTACACAACATGGGATATACAATGTTCACGCCACCACCACCACCATCACCACCACCTCCTCATCCTCCTCTTTCTCTCCCTTTTCCCTTCATTCGCGGTCAACTTTCGTCAGTCCAGCAATGCTCCGTGGCCACCAACGTACATGTTTGTTAGGAAAACGAGGCAAAAATGAAGGATGAGTGAACTTTGTCTATACTCTAAGATTTTTCCTTTTAAATTTTCTGCAGAAGACTTTCCTTGATATACACGGACGCACAAGTCAAGCTAACCTTATATAATTTCTTCTTCAAAATCATGATTTATAAATACTTTTCTGTAATTTCTTTGACTAGATAGCTGTTGCATCTAACGGGTTTTTTCTTTACTAAGTTTTGTATTTTTACGTATTTTCAGTCTTAAATTTTTCTTACTAAACGATTTATTCTCATGTATTTTCAAAGTTTCATTCGAATTTTCTTACTATATAATGTACTTTAATGTATTTCCAAAATAAAATACTTTCTTACTACATTTTGCACGTTCACGTATTTTTAAAGTATTTTTGAGTTTTTCTTGATAAAGCGATACATTTTCACGTATTTTCAAAATACTACTATATTTTCACATCCCAAGTTGATAAATTATACCACACGGTCCTCTAGGCCGAGAGATTTTCCTCTTTTTACTTTTGTTCCTCCGTTTTTCCTCCATTTTCTGACTTCCACTTAGTTTTCTTTCACCCCGGAGCTAGATACGTTGCACTTTATGAGGTCACTATTTCCCTCACTCACAGCCGAGGGCCCGCAATGGTGTGTGTGTGTGTGTGTGTGTGTGTGTGTGTGTGTGTGTGTGTGTGTGTGTGTGTGTGTGTGTGTGTGTGTGTGTGTGTGTGTGTACTTGCCTTATAGCTGAACAAACCACCGTATTGAGAGAGCGAGATTGTACACGTCTAGACCAGTGAGTGAGTAAGCAACATGTGTGTGTGTGTGTGTGTGTGTGTGTGTGTGTGTGTGTGTGTGTGTGTGTGTGTGTGTGTGTGTGTGTGTAACATTAGCAGGTGTGAGCGGATGAATCTCCTATTAGTCACCGAGGAGTACACGTGTCATGTATGCGTGTGCGTGGGCGGGTTTAAATGTGTATGTAAATATGCATGAGGTTGAATCCTAAACAACACTAATTCACCGCCATTAAACCATCACTACAACCACCATCACCATCACCACCACCACCACCACAAACTCACCACAGCCAGCTCACCACCACTCAACACCACACACCAAATCAACACAGTGTACATACAGATGAACCATTCACAATATCATTATCTTACCCATTGTTCATTGTCAGGTGGTGCACGTCCCTCTCTAGTGCCCACGCCCACCACACACCCACACTGGCCCACACGGTTCCAGCCACACTCATAGCTCGCTCCTCCTCACGGTCAGCTGAAGTTCACTGACCACTTGACAACTTATTAGTATTTGGTGGAGGTAGTGAGGAGGTGATTCTCTCTCTCTCTCTCTCTCTCTCTCTCTCTCTCTCTCTCTCTCTCTCTCTCTCTCTCTCTCTCTCTCTCTCTCTCTCTCTCTCTCGTTCTCCCCCTTGAGACCAACGTCCTATTTCTCCTCCGTTTTCTATTCTCTTCGTTCCCATGAAGACACGAGCCGCATTCTTGTTCAAAATTCCATGTTCTGTGCTTTTATATAATTGACGACACGCAGGTTACAGTACAGGTTTCTCTCTCTAACCCACCACCACCACCACCACCACCACCACCACCTCCTCCTCCTCCTCCTCCTGCATGTGTCGCTAATCGCTATACAGGTTGGGAGATGCAGCTGCCGCGCATGTGGGAGGCCGTGCAGGGGATGGCCAGACCGGTCGCCAAAGTACTTGGACCGACATATTGTGACACTTTTTCCAGCTCCAAATCTTATCAGGGTGTCTTGAGTGTTTAAGGGTTAGTGACACCACGGGACGGAGGCTTGAGGTGTGTTGTTGAGTACTGGTGCTGGTGGTGGTGGTGGTGGTGGTAGTAGAGGGTTATTTTTATTGTGTGGTTTTGCCAGGTATTTATTTCACTACTATATGAGCGTGGGAATTTTTTTAGAGTACAATGACAGATCAAATTCCTATTAAAGGTTTAGTGGTAAAACTCTCTCTCTCTCTCTCTCTCTCTCTCTCTCTCTCTCTCTCTCTCTCTCTCTCTCTCTCTCTCTGCACATGTAACACTTATACAGAACACTCGGCAGATAACATTCACCATAACGTGATAACATTCATCAACGTGAGTGTGCACCTTTCTACCTTTCACTGCACCAGAGTGACACAACAATAATGTTATACAAAGGAGATTATGATAAAAGAAAAGTTTGATTCGATCCCGTGTGTTCCGCTTTAGCAATCGGGGCCACCTCAATACTCGTCCGTAAACACACACACACACACACACACACACACACACTGCTCTGGTTCAGTGTTAACATCCTCGCCTGTCACTTAGGATGAGGTTCATACCCGCATAAGTTTTCATCGATGAGCACCTTAACTATGTGTGGAAGGTCTAAGCCTTGCCCATCGGCCTACACAAGCTCCCACCAGCAGTGTATAGCTGGTTATCATGAGTCCAGTACGTACTCCTCAAGAATGTGGAAAATTACACACACACACACACACACACACACACACACACACACACACACACACACCACGAGTTTCGAGGGTTAGTCGGCGCCTCCACGTGCATTACGGTCGCCACGCCTCACTCTTCCCCTCCGCTCGTGTTGCCGCAGCTGCCTAAACTCATCCATCAGTCAGCCTCGCATGCCGCTGACTCAGGCAAGGCAGCTGCTTTTCAACGCGTCGAGTATTAAGACTGACACCCGCGGCCAGCAAGAGCCAGACTGACCTAGAGATGCGTTGATGCGGGCGAGTTAACATACACAAGGTTGGTTTATGTGTGACTTGTAGTGCACCATCCGCCTCCTTCCTTCCCTCCCTCCCTCCTTGACTCCCCGCCCTCTCTTATCACACGCCGGCACCGTTGCCACAACTACTGCCACCATCGTAACCTTGAAAAAAAAACACCACCGCCACACCACTTCCCTGCTATCTCTGTAATCACCAGTAATGACAGCAGTTTACATCGTTTCCACCACTGCCACTGCCTGCATCAACAACAACAACAACGTTAGCACCGCAGCCGCGCAACGCTCCCGTGAACAGCTCGGCGCCGCACACATAAACTCAACTGTATCCACGCCTGTTGCTTCTTCCATGTTTATTACCCACCACATTATTATTACCCACCACTGAATCTTTCACTACATATATAATAGTAATTTAACACATACTTATAAACATGTAAACTTTAGCTTCCTTGCCGTGCCCTATTAATTTACAGGTCATTGGTTACGAGTTGGCCGATTCATATTGCTCTCCGATCTTGTGGATTGCTGTTAGGGAGGAGAGTTATATGATTTGTATATTAAGACCTAAACAAACGCCAGAGTGACAGCATAGTCGGCGTTGTATTTGCAGACAGAAAACGGTAAGAGCATTTCTGGCGAGTTCGATGCGAACACTCGACTTGGTATCCGTGATGAAGTCGATACAATAGCCTCTGCTTCAAACTAGTCTCGTAAAATACAGAATAAAATGCAGTAAGTAAGTAAACACCAATGTGACCAATATGAGAGGTGCTGACAAGGAGAGGATGGGTGTGTGAGGTCGGTCTCTGTGGTGTTTAAGAGACCTCAACCCTACCTCACACTCTAACCCATACCACATACTCTAACCCACACTTCACACTCATAACCACCCCTACATGTCCTTCCCTACACTGTAACCCTTCCTCCCTAACGAACACACTCGCCTATTATTCCACTCGGCCCAAAACCCTCCACGGTGGTTGGCCCTGCTGATAAGACTGGACACGCCGTATCAAGATTAATGTTCGGAGGCTCTGCAATTTCACCCGCCTGGTTACGTGGGAGGATATTCTGGCGCCCTACGTGGTGGTGGTGGCAGTGGTGGTGTTGATTCCCGTGGGCCTAAGAGCTCGTCCCAGAATTCATCTAGATACCAACTAGAGCAGAAAAAAAAGCAGATGGTTGAGTTTCATTCCCCTCTCTCGTTTCTTTCTCAAGTTTTCTTCCTCGTGTTAATATTTCTCTCTTTTAAGGTTTTCAGCCATCAAAAAGAGGAATGACAGCACAGTTTAGTTTCATTCCTCTTCTCTCTCTCTCTCTCTCTCTCTCTCTCTCTCTCTCTCTCTCTCTCTCTCTCTCTCTCTCTCTCTCTCTCTCTCTTTCTCTCTCTCTCTCTCGTCATCGTCTCTTCCTCATGTTCTCTCCAAACGCCTCACTGAACGAACGGAGGAGACGAAAGCAAACGAGAAACACAAGCGATAGTGTTCCATATTTTTCCCGTTTTCTTTTTTACCGAGAAGATAGACCTGAGAGAGAGAAAAAAATCATATAGGTCACTGTAATATTTGTGATCGTTATGCAAGTGGTTTTATAAAAATAATCACGTGGATTTGAACGATTTACTGTTTTATTTTCCATCCATGTCAGACAAGAACATGATGATGCAATGGCGGGGGAGGGAGGCGGCGGCGAAGCACGGAATGTGGGGCAGCAGGTGACTCTGAGCCTGTAGGGAAAGGAGAAGAGAGGAAGCAGAAACAGCAACCGTTCAACTTGCATGCCCACGATATGACCCAACCGACCACCTGTTGCTTCTCTGCCTGCCTGCCTGCATCCTAACGGTGGTGCAGCTGCCGTGGCCTCTCATCCGCTGCTGGTTTTACTTTTTTTTTGTGTCTTCAGTCTTTATTGTTCTGCTCGTGTTCGACTTTCCTTCAAATTGCGCCTCTTTCACCGGCATTAATGCTATTCCAGAGTCCTCACATCTGTCGTTACTCGTTTTAACTTCCTTCTGTCCGTCTTGCCACTTTCTTAGTCTGTTTCTCTTATTAACTTTTTCTTCGTGGTTTTATGTATGAGACAAACCACCTGACACCGCCTGATTCGCGAGGGAAGACCTGTTCGAGGGGTGAAAGTGTGGCCCTGAGGGAGAGGACGGTCACAGAGTTCCCGCCGTCGTTCCCTGGTCCTGCTCCTACTCCCTCTCTCCCTCCCCGCCTCCTGCAGCCCTTGGCCCCACGCCCCCACCTGTCACGGTGTTACAGGTGCGCTGACTGGACCAATGCCAGACTGTTCCCCGTCCATGAAATAAGAACAGGTGACGAATTACTTCTGTTTTTGTTTCTTTCATATCACCGATGTATATGTACATATATGAGCAAGGTTTTCTATGGTGTCCAGTACGCGGCAATTTACGATACAGGAAAAGTTTATATATCGCAGTTAGGTTTCGATTTTTTTTTTTTCACGATGACAGTGGAAGGCCAGTTCTTTTAGTTAAATAGCTATCTACTGTTGGTCACTTTGCAGCGTTCAGCAGGAAAAAAGTCAATATCTGCAAGGAGCATGTCACCAGCTTTCACCAGTAAATCCCGGCCTTGCTCTTTCCAGCGGGGCACAGGTAATGGTACAAGTCTGGCAACACACACGCAGCCGCCATCACTGCCTTCATTAACCTCAGGTTGCTGACTCAACAGCACGTCCACCAGGAAAGGAGGTCGAGAAAATATCAAAACAGTGAGAAAAGATTAAACAATACACACTGAGACGTGTCACTAAAGAAAACTCAGACGCTTCACTCAACTCTCAAATTCAAGACTCGTGCACCAGATGGCGCGATACGCCGTGCCGCGCGATGAAAACAAGATAACAAGAGGACGCATAACTCCGCCAGCGATATTGATAACAAAATCATTGTAAATAATCCTGGAGTTACATATTGAAATACGTAACAATATACAACGTGGTAAACATTATCCGCAGACTTAGGA
>NC_087162.1:5102500-5127500 GCF_035594125.1 Scylla paramamosain | reverse complement strand
TGAGAGGTCACCTTCAGAATCAAGCCTAGCAACTTTATATTCGGCTTCTGTCATCGAGACGTATACAACAATAAAAAGTCTTAAAACTGAGGCTCGTTTGATTTGTCACGGTTCCCGAGTACGTGTGTCGCATCCAGTTGATCCAGTCCTCCCACCCAGACCCAACGACTTGTTCCCGGCGCCACCAGGCATGTACTCACCCTCCGAACCACCTCTTCTTGCACCTGAACGTCGGCAGTCATCCTTGTGAGCGACGGGTGTGTGTAAAGTCCTCTCAGCGAGCCACGAAAAGCAGCGATCTCGGGAAGGCGCTAACGGCCCGGCCAAGAGTCGAAGTGAGGGACGCGATACTCTCCACCAACACTGAGATCCTTGTATCCCCCCTGGAGCGCCTTGGGAGTACGAGCGGCTGTGTTCTGTCAGCGACTGGAGCCAAGCTGCAACTGGGCCGGCGAGGGCAGGGTGGGAGGGAGGGAGGCGGTCAGACCAGCCAACCAGCCAGCAGCCACCCGGTGTGGAGCGCCCCGACACACTGCCCTGCCTTCGCCCCGTCCCGCCCCACCCCGCCCCGTACACCCACGTTCTGCCTTCTGATTGATTTTTTCATGGTCTGTTAATCTCAGCGCTCGCCATGCATCACATTAGCCTGCATGATAAACGCCGGGCAGGTTCTTTGAAAATTCCTGAAGCCAACGCCACTTTTCAACAAGGAAGTTTCTCTAATGACGTCACCCCAACACGCGACTGCCCACCCGGCACTAGACGCGACACCTCCTCCCCCTCATCATTCTCCCTTCCTCCTACAAGTCCTTCATCTACCCCTTCTCTATTTTTATCTCTCCTTCTCTTCTTTCCTTCCTCCCCCACTCCCAAGTCACCTGAGGCTTCACAACACATGGGGCCATCAATCTGTTCATTGTTTCCCCTCCAAGCGTCAGTTTGTGCTGAGTCGCCGTCGTCTTTCCCCGTAAGCTGCACCTGCTGACTCTCTTCCCCTCTCTCCCTCCATCTCCTCCCTCACTCCTCCCTAGCATCTCTCCCTTCCCCCCGTCCATGCATCCCTCCCCTCTGCCTGACCTACTCTCACGGCCGGTCAGGCAATAGAGCTTTCATCTAATTTTCCCTTCGCGATGTTTGTCGGAGAGGCGAGGTGTATACAGCTGCGCCAGGGGGAGGGGGAGAAGCCGTAGGGACAAGAGGTAACGGTTGCAGCGGTGGTGGCATAGCGGTAAAACAGGCATGATAAAAAACAGGTGTGTGAAGAACTGCAAGACAACATTCGCACTTAACACAAATTAGCAACGCATAAGTGACACCATGACGTCGTTCCCTCCGCACAAGTTTGCGTTTCCTTATTAGTCCTGGCACGAGGGTCCACTCCAGCTTGCAACAGTGTTAGGGTTTTCCTTCATGCGCGAGTGTCATGAGGGGCGCAGCTGTGGAATGCCTTGTCCTGACACCATGCACACTTTTACATGTAAGCGTTCCAATAGCAGGATTATTTGCCGTGTACGTAGTGTATAAAGACCTCTCGAATGCAAATTTCTTACTAGCGCTGATAGAGTAATAATGCTGCTTCTCGTACAACTATTCCTATTAATCCACCATTACCACCGCTACCACTGTTACCATTGTCACCATCAACATCACCACATTCGAGGCAAAACTGAACCTCACTGCCGAATACCATCTCCACACGTAATAAGAATACTTTCCTCACACCAAGGCGCCTCAACTACCCATATAACAATCAATCATTCCCTCAGCTGATTCCTGATTCCATTTCTTAAGTTACAGTATTTTTTTTTCTTTTAATTCACACCTAATTTTCCGTTGATTCTTTTCATTCATTCATTTATTTCCTTCAGTCCATTTTTTCAATACCCTCCTCTTCCCCCTCCTCCTCCTCTTCCTCCTCCTCCTCCTCCTCCTCCTCCTCCTCCTCCTCCTCCTCTTCCTTCTCCTCCCTTTCCTTCGTCTTCTACAACACTTCCCTTCTTAGTTATCACGTATTCACAACCTTCTACACACATATTTCTTTCCTCTTCCTCTTTCAATCATTCTTAGCCCGCCACAACAACAGCAGGAAGAGGAGGAAAAGGAGGAGGAGGAGGAGGAGGAGGAGGAGGAGAAGGAGCAGGAGGAAGACAAACATACCGGAAGTTCTTCATGATTTGTAGAATTCATCAACAAACTATTTTTCTTGTGCGTTTTACTTTCCTGGAAACCTTCGTAGTTCATTTCAATCGTGACTCAGTGGTTAGCAGAGAGAGAGAGAGAGAGAGAGAGAGAGAGAGGAGGGAAAGAGAGAGAGAGGGAGAGGTAAGGGTGAAAGAACAATAGCAGAAGGAAATTTGCAAGAAATTACAAAAATAAGGAAAGAAAGCAACAAATAAAGAGAAAGAGAAACAGAGGAAGCAGAGGAATGCACACAAGAGAAAGCTGGAGAGAGAGAGAGAGAGAGAGAGAGAGAGAGAGAGAGAGAGAGAGAGAGAGAGAGAGAGAGAGAGAGAGAGAGAGATGGCACCAACACTACCACCACCAATACTGCTACTACTACTAATAATAATAATAATCTATAGTGTAGATGATAATTGTCACTGTAGGGTATATAAGAGCATTAGTAAGTTGATAAAACAGTAGTAGTAGTAGTAGTAGTAGTAGTAGTAGTAGTAGTAGTAGTAGTAGTGACAGTAGTAATAGTAGGAACAGTAATCGTAACCTAGTGGTAGTCGTTTCAAGAGTAGCAATGGTCGTAGTGGACGCGTCTGTAATAGTAATGGTGGTGGTGGTGGTGGTGGTGGTGGTGGTAGTGGTGGCAGCAGCAGGAATCGTAGCTGCCAGTGGTCATGAAGATAATGGTTCCTTTCTCTGTGAGTGACCGGGAAAGAAAGCCGAGAGGAATGTGAGGTGAGAATTAGACGCCCCGGGACTGGTTCTGAGAGGAGGAGGAGGAGGAGGAGGAGGAGGAAGTTGAAGAGATGAGTCGAGATGGAGGAAGCAGAAGGAAGGAAGGATCTTGTCTTCCAATGTCAGATGAGTCACTATACTACTACTACTACTACTACTACTACTACTAATTCGCGTTCGTACAAATATTAACTCTCTCTCTCTCTCTCTCTCTCTCTCTCTCTCTCTCTCTCTCTCTCTCTCTCTCTCTCTCTCTCTCTCTCTCTCTCTCTCTCTCTCTCTCTCGATCCACACATTCCTCGCGTCCTTTGCTCCCCGTCACAAACTCACTACTTGTCTTCTTACCAGTATTGAGATATGCCCCACAGTTTCCTTTCTACCACGGCTTACCAGGCAGGGACACGGCCACTAAATAACAGCCAGCCACTGCAGCAAAAGTCACGTCTATGATAACAAATAGCACGCAAGAAAATAACAATACAAAAACCAATCATTTTCTTCAAAGGTTACCGTGTGAGAAAAAAGAAAACTGGGAATATAAAACGGCCATTATTTTTATGTGGCATTTTTCTCGTGCCTTAATAATGGACTGATAACTTGCCGAGACAAATAGAATAAAAGAACTGGAAATTGGTAAAACAACAACTGGATCAAAGAAAAAAAAACAGTTTGAGTCTTTCCGATCGAGTGATTTCCTGGTGAACGAAACAAGAACCAGACTATAACTGGAAAGAAGAAAAAGAAGAAAAAGAAAAAAAAAAGAAGACGAAGAACTTATGTTAAGGATTAAGCGACACACATTAAATAACAATATAAGGATTCAAATACAACATACGCAGATCAAGGTAAACTACAAAAGGTAATCAATTTATGGACAAGTCTACCTTTCCGCAAAGCTTCAGAAAGAAATGGCAAATATCTAACTTAAATCTATATCTCACTGTGCCAATAAGTAGCTAAATGTACACTTTCCTTACATTACATCCTAAACACAGCAGCAGCAACAGTAGTAGTAGCAGTAGTAGTAGTAGTAGTAGTAATGGTAGTAGTAATGTGTGTGTGTGTGTGTGTGTGTGTGTGTGTGTGTGTGTGTGATGGCACCGGATACACAACAGACGGGGCGGGGAACGAGGTGAGGAGGGAGCTGATCGCCACAAGAAGCGCGTTCCATCCTGCGCCGCTGTATTGTGTGTTTGGATGCCATTAACGCCCCGCATCTCCGGCCAAACAGCAGCTGAGGCGTGTTTGTTGTTTCAGACGCGGCGGGGAAGGGTGGAAACGGGTGGTCGTGCTCGCCTTAGCGGAGAGTGCACGGCGGGCCAGCGCAACACAACGCAACACTCAAGACTTATCTGTAAACTTTTCATATTTCACCGGATCAATGGAGCTAGAGAGAGAGAGAGAGAGAGAGAGAGAGAGAGAGAGAGAGACTTTCATCGTGATCGCCATATATATGACTGAGGTTTGTAAATCCCGCCGCACCAATAATAGAAAGTTCAGCGGTTTGAGAGGTTATATAGAAAGTTCGTGATCTGTTTTCGGTTGTGCTCTTCGCCCGCCATACAGAATGGAAAAAGTGGCGCTCCAATAATGAATCGGCAATCCCATGAACTGTTCCCCGAAGACAGTCGCACCTTGGAATAGGACAGTCATCCTTCACGATCAAGCTAATTTGCTTATAAAAGACTGAAATTTTCCATTCAAATCCTCATAAAATCAAAGGTGAATGATTAGTTCTGTTATTTGCCTCAAAATGTAAGCACATTGCACTAATAACACGAAATAAAGAAGTGTATAATTTTACTGTTTTGCATTGTCACCATTTCATACTGTACCTCCTTTTGTGCTTAGGTTTTATGCTAAACAAACTAAAGTACAGTATTAAGACAACATTAAGCACAATACTATGAATCTGTTCATATGAGCCTCGACTTATGTGCACCCGTCTCACTCCGGCAGGCGAAACTATATGGAAAGCAATGGAAAACAAGATTCGCAATTCTTTAGATCTTTTTGGTAAAGTAAAATAATTGTTCGTTCTCTTAAAAGATTAATTATCGCGACAGTAATGACATACAAGCACAGAAACGTGAAGTGCAGAGTGTTACTTGCCTGGAAAATATACTGTCAGACTGAGACGGATGCGATTCTGTGATAATACCAATAATGGTTCTATAACTTTTCTCTCAGTTAGTAAACATCTCGTTATTTTGGTACTTTCAATCAGTAAAGGAGTTCAGTTATACCAATATTCCAGTCCATGTGACTTGAGGTCTTCACTGAAGCATGCATGAGGTTAATTGACCCGTTGATTTATATCTGACGAGGAAACACCACATGGTCTCACGGCAACCCTGAGGGGATTAGTTTTAAGACATTTAAAATATTAAGAGTCGCGCGGCCCTATTTCCTTTTTTTTTTTTTTCAGCTCCTATCCCCCTACGATGTTGGGGATCTGGTGGGAAAGCAGGGTTTTCGGATGGGGTAAGGTAAAATAAATCAAAATACTGCCTCTTACCACCAAAAAAATAAATGAAATAAATAAATAAATAATAATAACAGTAAAATAAAAATAAAAAAAATAAATAAACAGGGAGCTGCCTACTACTGTTGCTGTGGCTCTGTTTCACATATACCGGTTTAGTTAGGTTAGTTTTAGTTAGGTTAGGATGCTGGCAGCAAGAGCAAGATCGAGAACATGGCCGCCATCACAACAACAAGAACAGTAGCATTAGCAGGCAGCTCCCTATTTATTTATTTATTTTTTTTATGGAAAGAGGGGATATTTGACTCTGTCTTAGTTTTCCCCACCTGGAAACTTCGCTTTTTCACCAGGTCTCCAACACTGCAGAGGGTAGGAGCCGAAAAAAAAAAAATGAATAAAAAAATAATAAATAAAATAAATAAATAAAAGGAAATACGACCACGCGCGTCTTCTTAATATTTATCCCAGAGACTTCTCTATGTAATGTCTCTTAGTACGTACGCTCGCTAGTTTTCAAAATAAGGCAGTCTTCACCCGCAAATATTCCAGACTGACGTTGAATAATAATACAGAACAGTGTACACCAGGACGATTGTCTATCCACCGATCCCTGCCTCGGTTCGTGCTTCTACAACACAATGACGTAGAGAACACCAGCGTGGATGAGCAAACATGGAGTATGCAGGTGATGGCTGTCCTACCAGAATATCAACTGTCCCGTCTTGTCTCTTGCTGCGTCTCTCGTCCAGTTACTCCTGATTCCACTCCTCCACTCCACTCGACAGTAAGCGCCACTCAGCACAACACGACCACACTGTAACAACAGAGGACCTAGCCTCCTTGCCCCTTGATCTGTGTAGCGCCCTCAGATTGAAGCGGGGAGCTGCAGAATGAGACTGACCATTCTGAAAGGGTGACTCGATAGGCTCAAGCAATTTTCGGCGCTGGCACGGGATCACTGAGACTATAATGCCAAATCGCCCTAAAAATCAACAGATACAGATGTTTTGTTGTAGCTTGCCACTTAATGGGTATCATGTCACGCGAATGTCACTGGAAGAGCTGCCTAAAAGGTAACCCATTTTGAGATTTCGATTCAAGTTCATTGTTTCAGCTATGTGGGATTGATTCCGTCTTTGCTCATGCCAGTTCGATACAGTGACCGAATGAACTTTGAGAGAGAGAGAGAGAGAGAGAGAGAGATTTTGTTTTGCTCTGTTCAATTTATTGCGCCTAAGCGTCAATCTCTTATATTTTAAACAACCCCATGCTACATCTTTGATAAGCTCACTGGCGGAGCAGCTATGTGGGATTGATTCAGTCGTCGTTTATACCAGTTCGAAACAGTAACCGAATAAACTTAGAGAGAGAGAGAGAGAGAGAGAGAGAGAGAGAGAGAGAGATTATTAATGTCAACCTTCAAAGTGTAAGAGAGCATATTTTTATTGCCCTAGCAAAGAAAACGCAGAAGGTGGGTAACTCAATACTTTTCCTGGTACATTTAAGTGGTGCCGTTTTGAACATCAGCATTAGCACTTAAGAGTTCAAATAGCACAGCTGTTTAGGAGTTTTGAAAGAGAACTAAATAAATGAATAGCAGAAATGGCACGTTTATGATTCCAAATCTTGATTTTTTATTTATTTATTTATTTATTTATTTTTTTTTTGTAATATGGTTTTCTCATTCAAATCCTTTACGTAGAAGAAAGATTCCATTTTTATTATTATTTTTTTATGTAATACAGAAGAAAATAAATAAAAAAAGGGCAAGCAGTATTCACTGTACGATTCTCCAGTCTTATCTCGCAGCATACCACATCCTCTGCAAGTACTCCTTCCCTGCCATGTCATGGCTTCACCTGCCTCTGTGTACACACAATCCCGTCAGCAGCACCATCCATTCCCTGATTGTTTTTCCATCCTGTCATTAATTTTACTTTCAATTTCAGTGAAAATGGCTTGCATACTTTTCACATTTCAGCTGTCTACGGAGTGAGGAAGTAAGGGCAGCCCAGGCCACAGGGCATATCACCTGTCATTATTACCTCTGTTATGCGCTCAGCACTCAGAGAAGGTCTCTGACACGGAAGCAATAGTCATTCCATGGAAAATCAGAATAACACTTCCTCACGGCCCTCTCAATTAGCAAGGGCAAAACGCCAGAGGTACTTACGGTTTGGAGGTCCTGAGGAGGAATTGGAAAGATAGGACAAAATACAAATATGAGGCTGTGATCGGAGGAGCCCAACAAATAAGACAAAGTGGCACCGTAAGCAGAAGGATTAGAGGTTAGAAAAAAGGTCAAGAATGTTGGGCGCAGGAATACAAGTAGGGTGTTGCACCAGTTGCTCTAGGTCGTGGTGGATAGCAAAGTTTAGTTAGCCAAGTTGGTCAATGAAGGGAGAGGAAAGCCAAAGCTGGTGGTGAACATTAAAGTCTCCAAGAATGGAGATCTCCGCAAAAGGGAAGAGAGTCAGAATGTGTTCCACTTTGGAAGTTAAATAATCAAAGTTTTTTTTTTATAGTTAGAAGAATTAAGTGACAAATATACAACACAAATTAATCTAGTTTGAGAGTGTAGCAGTAGCCAGATTGTGGAAAATTCGAAAGATTCAAGAACGTGGGCACGAAAGCAAGTTAAGTCGTTGCAGGTATAGAGGTAACATCCAGATTTTGACTGAAAATGAGGAGAGAAAAGTAGGAGAAAACAGAGAAAGGGCTACTGTCCATTACCTCAGACACCACACCTGTGTTTCCGTGAGGAAAATAAGATGAGGTTTAGTGGAGGAGAGTTGGGGGATGTTCCCTGCCATTTCAGCCTTACACAGAACCCTTTATATGAAGGTGTTAATTGTTGCTTTAATAACAGTGTGTGTGTGTGTGTGTGTGTGTGTGTGTGTGTGTGTGTGTGTGTGTGTGTGTGTGTGTGTGTGTGTGTGTGTGTGTGTGTGTGTGTGTGTGTGTGTGTGTGTGTGTGTGTAATATTGTCTTAAGTGAGTGTTCTGGACCTGATGTGTGGATGTGTGGAAGTAATTTTATTTTGATAATAATATCTTTAAAATATGTAAAGATTAGGTTCTTTGGGGTCCTTTATTTCCTTCTTCTCTTATTATCATTATTATTATTATTATTATTTTTATTATTATTATTATTATTATTATTATTATTATTATTATTATTATTATTATTATTATTGTTGTTGTTGCTGTTGTTGTTGTTGTTGTTGTTGTTGTTGTTGTTGTTATTATTATTATTAATGTTGTTGTTGTTGTTGTTGTTGTTGTTGTTGTTGTTGTTGTTGTTGTTGTTGTTGTTGTTGTTGTTGTTATTGTTGTTGTTGTTGTCGTTGTTGTTGTTGTTGTTGTTGTTGTTGTTTAAACTTTAACCCCTGGCACTGCTTTCTTCTTACACGTTCCTTGGTTTTGACTTACCTCTACAGTTATTGACTCAACACATTTCTGGCCAAACTATTAGTGAATAAATGTGATGAAGAAGACAACAACAACTGTAATTAAACTGATAACTTTATCTAATCTGGATACACAGACAGTTTATTACAAGATCAATGCATACATATAGAAATAGCTAGAACTTGGGTATATTAGCTTTCAATATAGTGGCGCCTAAGTTTCTTCTTCTTGTGACCTTTACAGCTTTGGATCGCTTGAAGGTCTGTCTCTGGACTTCCTCAGTGCATCTGCTTCAGCGGCCCTCCACTTCCCGTGTCGGGCGAGGAATCATCACACTGGGGAAACAGTTTTACACTATCTCTTCTGTCCATGCAGTGTATTTCTCTTTGCTCTTCGTTTTTTCCACGCCTGTATACGATACATTTTAGTTTTTCCTATATTTTTTTTTCTTCTCGCCTTTACTTCCACATAGACCTAACGCTAATCAGATGCTCCAGTCCTCTTCTTCTAGTCTTGTATGCCACTCCTGTACTCATGTTATCTTCTAGGTTCCTCATACCCATCACGCTCAGCCAGGGAATGTGTTATTGTCTCTCTGGCCGCTGCACAAAAGCAACAACTTTGGTCCTGCTCGTCCCTGCAGCTTACCTTTACCTCCAGAGTGCCAGATCTTCTCTTCATGAAGAACCTGCTTTCCCAGTTCCCTGTGTGCTATTTCAGGGGCTCGGGTTTCTCTTCCCTTCTGTATCACTTCAAAGTTAACTTATTCTCCATTCCTGACCTCCATCTGGTTCTTCCGTTGTCTTCTACTTTTCTCTTGACTTGCATTCCTGTCCAACCCCAGTTCTCTTCTATATTTTCTCTCCGTTTCCATCTTTCCTGTTCTTTTCTCCACGTTGTGTTTATCTCTTTTTCTTTGAAGATCGTATTCGTTCACCTATCTTCTAGTCTCCTACTTCCTTCAGGAAGTTGAGTTTTCCTTTTACAGTCCTCTCCTTAAATGAGCTCCACCCGATATCATCTCCAATGGCCTCCATTGCTGTGCTGCTAGGGACCCCCCAGTCACCACCTTCCAACTATGTTCTGCACACTCTCAGGTTTTATTCCTTCCATTCTCACCTCAAGTCCCAGATGTGTGTGACTCTCAACTACTTCATGTAAGTTGTTCCCAAAAATCCACTGGCAATGCTTTTCGGTGTGGGATGCTATAGTTATCCTTTAAATAAGCGAGATTGTGAATAAAACAAAGAAAACTAAATTTTAACGTTAACTTAGGAAAATATATTCTGCATACTACCTTACATTAAGTTTCTCGCATGATACTTTCTACAGAATCCTTATAATTATCTTTTAACAAATCGTTCTCAGTTTGTGAATCTGAATGTTTCTCTGGTAGTACCTCTTATTATTTTTTTTTCTTCTTCTTTTAAAAACCTGGCTTGAATTGTTACCTCAAGACTGTTTCGAGGAGGTTTAACTAATCCCAGAAAAACAGCCTTCGTCAGATAGTTGGTGACATACATCGCTACTGAATATATGGAACAAGAAAGGCAGAGATTTTATTGCAACCGACTGTACAAACAACATTTACTATACACACACAAAAAAAAAATAAATAAATAAATAAATAAATGAATAAATAAGAAAAAAAAAAGAATATATATATATATATATATATATATATATATATATATATATATATATATATATATATATATATATATATATATATATATATATATATATATATATATTCTGTTATCATTTCATTTTAAATTATAACTTCTACGACTGACCTGCTCACTCCCCCACAATGGGACTCGCTGATCACTCTACCTGAATTCCAAGAACTGACCACCTCGCTCCTGCGCGGCTCTTTCTTGGACAAGACCGCATGAAAGGGCTTTCCGGAGTTATCCTTCCTCACGCGTCGGCTCACCGTTCTGTCCACATCCTAAAACTCTTCGAAATCGTTAGCAGTCATGAAGAAGTCCCTATGCACTTCACTGTTTTCTGTGTGTGGTATGGTTAGTTTTGGCCATCTCCTATTGGGCTTTCATCGGTCGTCAGTGAAGCGTCTGATTCCTCGTCCACTTCTTTCTGAGCAGTTTTCGCTGTGAAGAGACTTCTTACTTAGATCCTGAACTCCAGTAACCACTGAAGATTTTTGGTGGGACGTCATCGCAAATTCCTCTTCACTGGAGATCGGTGCCGCGCCTTTCTGGCCTCCTCCAAACATCTCACAAGTGTCTTCGTTCTTTTCGTTGTCGGAACTATCTTTCCATTAGGGAAAGTAATTGTAATGGGCATTAGTTCAAATAAAGTATAACAATCTATTGTATCGAGTGGATGAGTGAGTGAAGATTCGGTTCTAGCGGATCCGGACTTCCGGAACAAGACTGTCCTCACTTTGCTTTACATTTCGGGAGTCAGTCACATTCAAACAGCTGTCGGGTATATTTATGACCTGGCCCTAGATCTTACATGGTAAGTAGCCACATTGTCAAGAATCTCTCAGTCTTCCCAAATCAAGGTGAGACACACTTGGTCACCAGTCCCATGGTCTTTCTGCCTCCTCTTACACATCAAGTTAACATTTCATTGAGGCCGCTGGTCGCTAGTCTCATGATCTTGCTGCCTACTGGTGAAAGGTTAGCAGACAACTGAACAAATATTCCTCCCTTTTCTTTCTCAGTAGTAACAGTCAAACAATTCCCCATCTTCAGCAGATACAGGCTCTTCAATATCATTCCATTTGCTTCACCACGCTCAGGCTTTTCAATTTTCTTTTTCACAATCTTTCAAGATCTAACTCCCTTCGTGATTTCTAGCACCTAGCTAAAAACATCTCCAATAACTTTGTTTCTTCATCTTTCCCTCCTTTATTTCAACCTGATGCCGACACTGCCATATCATCTATTTCTAAAACTAAACTCTTCGCTTAAACCTTTACTAAAAACTATACCTTGAATGATTCATGGCTTGTTCCTCCCTCTCCTCCACCCTCCGATTAGCTTCTATAAAGTTAAGCGTTCTGAGTCGTCTCCGCCAACTTTTCATACTCGTCCCCTACACCAACCCCCTAGCAGCTAAGTCTGTAAAGGGGTCTTATCCGTCCATGTATGGAGCATATTTCACATATAATGGGGTGGGGTGGGGGTTCCACTCACACCGCTCTTTTAAACAGGGTGGAATCAAAAGCTTTCTCGTCTTGTCAACTTCTTTCCTCTAACTGACTGTCTCCAGCCTCTCTCTCATCGCTGCAGTGTCGCCACAGTGTTGCATATCTTGTTATCTTCCGCTATTTTCATGCTAACTGCTCTTCTGCTCTTGCTAATTGCATGCCTCCCTCCCTCCCGCGGCCTTTCTTCATTATATCACCCTATTCTGTCCACTTCTCTAATGCAAGAATTAACTAGCAGTATTCTCAATCATTCATCCCTTTCTCTGGTAAACTCTAGAACTCTCAGCCTGCTTCTGTATTTCCTCCTTCCTATGACCTGAGCTCCTTCAAGAGGGAGGTTTCAAGATGTTTATCCTTCAATTTTTGACTACCGCTATTCTGGGACTGGCATCGTTTTTTTTTTTTTTTTTTTTGTTGCCCTTGGCCAGTGTTCATCCTACATAAAAGAAAATTTAAAAAAATCCTTATTTCGCTGCCCTTGGCCAGTGTTCATCCTACATAAAAGAAAATTTTAAAAAATCCTTATTTCGCTGCCCTTGGCCGGTGCCCCTCTTACATAAAAAAAAAAAAAGTCCATTTGTCTTCTTCAGTAGATTCAGGATCTTCAGCTTCATTCCATTAGCCTTCTTCAGCAGGTTAATTTGAGAAGTAAATATCGATTAAATTGCTCTCTAGGATACCGAGATGTGGACTCGTATGTTCCATAACTATTACTCTCTCCAGCACTACAATCGTCTTTAATATACCATACTTCACACTGTTCTCCCTCAAAGCTCTTTCACCTTTACTGTCTTGTATTGTTGTGGTCAGGGAATCTAATGATCTGCCGGACTCAGTTCAACTCGGTTTAACGTTTTCCTCGATCACAAGTCCTTTGATCTGCAAACAATTCTCTTTAAAGTCCAACAATTGATAGATTCCAAGCTGATCAGTTTGGAATGTTCGAAGCGAGTCTCATATCTTACTCAACAGTACACCATAACCATTATTACTCTCACATGTCAGTCATGTTAGCCTACTGACTCTACTCTCACAGCTCACGCATGTCACAATTTCCTACATTAGCCTTCTCGTCTAATTTCGGATATTTTTTTCTTTCCACGATTGCCGCTGTGAAAGCCTCAAGACTCAAGAGCACGCCACAACTAGTAACATCAAGATCAAGAACAAGACCAGGGAGAGTTAAGGAAATAGAGGAGTGCACTGGTTGGCAACACTGTCAGAGCTCAGTTGTGCTGTGACGGTGTGACGGTGACGGTGAGCCGCTCGCTGTGGGTCTATGTGCCCTGGGAATACTTGATCGTCTAGTGCTGAAACCTTGCGTGAAGGGAGTGAGCGATGCCTAAGCCGGACTTCCACACGATCGAGCTGAACAAGACGGAATGGGAGGTGCCGAAGAGATACACCATGTTGTCGCCCGTGGGGTCGGGGGCGTACGGGCAGGTCTGGTGGGTGGCGCCTGCACCTTACTACTCCTTGCCCTTACCTACCCCTCGCCTACTCACTCACACCTCATATTATTCTCATTTATTTTACGTCTCACCCCTTTGCCTACCTGAGTCCTGCTATGTAATGTCTTTTACACCTCACCTCTCACCTGGTTCCCGCTACCGCTTCACCCCTCTCACCTGGTTCCCGCTACCTCGTCTCGCGCTTCACCCCTCTCACCTGACTTTACCTTAGCGTTATTGTACCTTTATTGGCACACCTTATTATACCTTACCGATACTTACCTGTCTATTGCTCCCTCATGTCTTCATCACCTTACCTCTCACAATCCCGATTCCCGCTACTTTGTCTTTGCTGCTCGTCACTCACCTGATTCCCGCCACACCGTCTTTTACACTACACTTCACCTGTCTTTTTCTTTGCTCCTCATCCCTCACCTGACTCTCGCCACCACATGATCTTTTACACTACACTTCACCTTCACTACTTCTGTTGCTCCTCATCCCTCACCTGACTCCCGCCACATCGTCTTTCACATTTTTACACCTCACCTGTTTTCTGTTACCTCAGCCTTATTCTCCTAAGTCTTTAACACCTTACCATTCCTTCCCCTTATTTAAGTGATCCCTTCTACCTCGTCTTTTACTGTTACTTCTTATCTAACTGACTTTTGTTATCTTTTATGTCTTTAAATCTTATGTCATAATTATACTACCATAATATTAGTACATCTGCTATCTACACATTACTTACCTGACTCTCACTACCTCTACATTGTTTACTTATGTCTGTCACTGTACATATTGCTGTATATTATGCTTCTCTACCTCTTATTCTTGTATGTCCTGTTGTGATGTTACTTTTTCACATTTATGATCCACTGTTACTTATCACCTGTCCACCTGTTCTTGTATGCTCTGCTGTGATGTTACTTTTTTCACATTTTTATGATCCACTGTTACTTATCACCTGTCCACCTGTTCTTGTTATGTGATATGCTTGACTTCTCTTCTACACAAGTTCTTTTTCTGTTTGTAATGTGTATTCAACATAGTTATTTCTTCTTGTCTTTTCTCTAATCTATCCACTACCTACATCTATTTGATTATTCTCTCTCTTACTTGTCTATTACTTGTTTTCCTTGTAATCTTGTACTGTGTTTTGCTTAATCTATTTTTTTTTTTCTAACCTAACCTTGCCATCAGTATATGCACTACTTATTATTTGATGTGTTTTCCTTGTGGTGGTACAGTTTACCTTTTTTTTTTTCAATAGTTCTTTTTTTTCTTGTGTTCACTTATTATTTGATGTGTTTTCCTTGTGGTGGCACAGTTTGTTTTATTTTATTTTTTTATAGTTATTTTTTTTTCTCATGTTCATGTTCACTTTATCTGCTGTTGTTTTCTATTCCCTTCAGTCTTTTCTCCTTTGTGGTATTACCTGTACTTTTTCTTTTTTTTTTATTTTCCTGTCTTCTGTCATCACTTTTTTTTTTTTTCTCTCCACACCATTCTCTTCATTTCCCATCCATTGTAATATGTTTGTGATGACACTTGACTTGCATGCCTTGCCTCCTGCTTGTACATATCAACATTCATATAATATTGGACCAAATTTCTGCAGTGTCAGTTGATGTTTTACCTGGCTGGGTGATCATCAGACCTAAGAAGGGAAGGTGGGCTGAGCAGTGGAAGTTGAAGATTAGGGATATATAGGAGGTAGTTAAGATTTTCTGCTTGATAGTATTGTGGACTACTGATTGGAAAGGGTATTGAGTGTTATAAACTTGTAAAACTGCACTTTCACATCATATGATTTTCCTTTATCTCTCCCAGTGCACCAGTTTCAAGAAGTTATGGAAATGTAAGGTATTAGGGGTAAAGGAAAAAATCTACATGCCACGTTTAACACTTGTGCATGCCCTTGGTCCCCTTCATGTCACCCCAAAGTTATGACTGTTGTTCATCATTCTCTTGGCCATGTGACAGTGAAGATGTTTTCAGAATGAAGTCAGACCAAACATTTAACATAAGTAGCTTTGTTCCCCTGTGGATCCACTAAGTCAGGATAACTGTTATGTGCCAGTCTCTTGTAAGCCAAATTAAATCCCATACTTCATTCTTGGCAACATAATAATAATCTGCCTTACCTGGAGAGTGACTGCTGAGTGATTGACAAAATGGTGACAGGTATGAGATTTTTTGAAAAGTGATGGAACTTGTAATGGACACTAATGATTGGCTGGCTGAGGTATTCACATCACAGAATTGGTCATATGATGTATAGATATGCCTTGAAATCCAGCTTGACCAACAAAGCTTAAACAGTTGTATATTGTATTCATTTTGTTCAGTGGAATGTGAGGTTATGATTTTGAGTCCCACTAGAATCAATCCACTTATGTGATTGATTGACAGATCTCCCACATGTTGTCTTTGGTACTGTTGTCAATTTTGAGTCCATTTAGACAAGCAGTCTCCAGTGCAATCTTCTGGTTGTTGAAAAATCTGATTGCTTTTAATTGTAGCCTTCTTCATAGTATGTGTATAGATGTGAGATAAGAACATAAGTCTGCAAAAGAAAAGCCAAAAACTGTCTTTAAGGTTTGGTCAGTTGGTGAATATTGAAATCATTAGGATGTGTTTTAAGTTGGCTCAACATTTAGTTCCTCTGTACAAAGAATAAAATAAATAGATAAATAAATAAGATAAATAAATTAATAATAACATAAATTAATATATAAATGGAAATAAATAAATATGTAAAGTGTCTACCAAAGAGATCTCATTAATAATAGTGTTTTTTTTTTTTTCTATATATTTTCCACTAAAACTAGCAACCATAATATATGCTGAGCCATGCAGTAGTCACAGTGTGTAGTCAAGGCAGTGCTAGGTGTTGGAGGAAGCGTAGAGGGTGTACTGGGGTGTGGGTGGGTGGGTGGAGTGTGTGCTGCTCAGTGTGAGGCAGCATGCATTGTTGTCACTGAGGTGTGCTGTGCCACGCAATGATTTGTCTTGGTGCAGTGCATTGTGTTCAACATCTCCTGCCTCCCAGAGATACAGTGTCTTTTGAAAATTCATATTCTCATCTACATATTTTGAACATAAATTTTAAATTTTCTTATGTTGGAAAAAGAAAGAAGAGAAAAGTAAAACAGTACCCTGTAATATTATCTTTTAGACATGAAAGTGATTTTGGGTTCTTACAATGCACATAAGGTATATATGTTCTTTTGATATTATATTTACTTAATAACTGTCAATATATATGTAATGACAGGACAGTCAAAGCCAGCCAAAGTTAGCCTGACCTTGATCATCCTGGCCTGATCAGTAAGCTGCTAGACTATGTGTGTGTGTGTGTGTGTGTGTGTGTGTGTGTGTGTGTGTGTGTGTGTGTGTGTGTGTGTGTGTGTGTGTGTGTCCAGGCGAAGGTTTGATCTCTGATGCAAGCTTCTCACTGACTGTTTGACCACCTGCCATTTCTCAGTGTTTCTGTGATGTTCCAGACTGGGCATCACATCATAAAAATTGTATCTTCTCATAATATGTTACTGAATTGTGTGGTAGGAAGTGTCAGTGCTTAATTATGTTATGCCAGAAGATTGGAAAACAAAGGAATGGGATATATATATATATATATATATATATATATATATATATATATATATATATATATATATATATATATATATATATATATATATATATATATATATATATATATACAAGCAATAAATGCAGGATAAGAACTTAAGAAAATAAGGGAAGCTGCAAGAAAACATCAAGCCTGCATGTGGCACTCTCTTTATGAAACACCTACCTACTTATTTCTACCTATCATCTCCATCCCTAAATTTCTTGCTTTCTTTTAAAGCTCCCAAATGACTCAACACTAACAACCTTACAACTGAATCCATTCCATTCATTTACCCCTCTACTTGATGACCAGTTCCTTCCTATCTCTAGGTATTTGTATTCATAGTGACTACACACACACACATGAGGTGGTTTTTGAAGAACAAGGCAAATGGTAGTCCAACACATCAATAATACAGTGGATTTTAGTTGTTCTTAACCTTCCTGTCAATGCGCAGCCTTATGGCACAAGTCCAGAGGTGAGGATGGGGAAATGGGACCTGAGATAAGTGTGCGCTACAAGTTTAGTGGGGTAAGGAGGGTGAATGGACCCACCAGTATTTTTTTTTTTTTTTTCCACAATAAATGGTATTTAGTGAGTGAGCCATAGTCCCTAATAAGATCCTGGTTTAACAATGCATGACAAAAAATAGGAATGCTATTTGAGAGTAAAAATAAGGTCCAATTACATATATAAAAAATATGTGATTCTAATGCATGACAAATTGAAGGGATACATCAACAAGAATTGGGCATATAGACATGGATAAGGAGGGATTATGGGATATGGTGAAAGGGAAAAAATATGGATTCTGTTGGTGAATATGAATGAGAAAGGCAGTGGTGATGGATAGGATATAGAAGGGTATAAATTAAAATGGAAGCATCTGGGTCAGGCAGTGCATGAGTGAAGGGGAAGACCGATGATGTGATGTGTGTGTGTGCGTGCGTGTGTGTGTGTGTGTGTGTGTGTGTGTGTGTGTGTGTGTGTGTGTGTGTGTGTGTGTGTGTGTGTGCAAAGTTGCATTCATGGTAGGTGTGGAGGTAAGTTGTTATTAAGGGAAGTTTTTTCTAATGTTTATATTTTACAACTGAATCAGGATTTACTTTATGTACAAGTCTTAAAAATATGAACAAAGTAATATTTTCTTTATCATTTTAGAATAGAATCCTCAAGGTTTACATAAACTTTTAAAAGTCAACTTAAAAAAAATAATAATAATTTAGGTTTCCTTGTGATTTGTGATTTTTTATTTTTTTTATTTACAAATAATTTCTTAGGAACCCAACATAATTTTGTAAAGTGCAATTTACCTGTAACGAAAAAGGAAACAAATCTGTAGGGAGCCATGTGTGAGGCAGCTAGAGGTCAAACCAGCTGGCACTCAGGCTAGACGACTCCTTACAGTCAAACCATAATGATCACCAAACCTGAGTAGATTTTAGTGGGTCTTGATTGATCTACCATGGTATTAGATAGAGTTGAAAGTGTTCAACTTTCATGACATTGAAAGAAAATGAGAAAGTGAAGCTGTCTTGAAAAGTCAAGAGAGTGGACGGAAATAAATTTGATAAAAGGGGTAAAGGTTATCATAGTGAGTGACATGAATGCACAAGTAAACAGTGTGATATTTCAAGAGGAAGGAGTATGCCTGACGTAATAGAGAGAGTGATGGCCACCTAATGGAGATCTGCATGAACAGGTCCATTCTTAGCTTCTAGTAGGTGTACTTGACTTTTTTGAGTTGTAGATGAACTGCATATATTTTTAAGTGAAAATGAGATTTACCAGGGACTACAAATTGCCTTTATGTATAATAATGGAAAGACTGAAAAAGGCTGAAAATTCATTTACCACATCATTGGATTCATATGCATTTTTTATAGAAAGGAAAGGTATATACAAATTGAAGGATGTGGGTGAGCATTTGCAGGGTTCATTGTGACAGGAAATACTGGAAGAATATACTAGCATGGCAGACATTTAAGGCAGGAAAAGCTCTTGGATCAATATGGTAAGAGGAAGGTAGAGACAGTTGATTAAATGTGCAGTCAGAGAATTATCAGATATGGAAGTGTTTGTAGCATTCTGGAGATACCAAATATGAGTAATAGGGTGCAAAATTAAAACAAAATGAATAAGTACCAGGTAAAGGAGATAGGAAATACTACAAAAGAAAAAGGTATGCTGTAAGTTATGAAAAAAAAAAAATACTTGATACAGTGAAAAGGAATAACTTTAACCATACTTACTGTGAATGGAAATAGAATTATGTAGTAATGCAGGTAGTTCATAAAATGTGTGTGTTCTTTTTATAGGTTATGAAAGATTGAGTAAAATAACTTAAGTATTACAATCAGTGCAGGAAATCTCAGATGGGGCTTTTTAAGACAGTGTAAGGGAAGACTTTAAGAATACTGTTGATAAAGTAAGGGGAAAAGCAGGGAATTTACATTGAAAGAAGCAGTGATGGATTGGTGGAAACAATATTTAGATATGTAAAAAGTTGATAATGATAATGGTAAAATAATGAATAAAATAAAAATAGATAAAAATAGACCAGATAAGTAAATAAGAGAAGGAAATTATTTTCTGACTTGAAAAGAAAACATTGGCACTGAATGCACTTGAAAAATTATTTGTAGGATAGAAAAAATAAATATTACATAAGGAAATGAAAATAAAACACATTAAGGTGCTAAAAGTGGAAACTCCAATAGCACAGACAGGTAAAGCCACAGATTGAGATACAGAGGGAAGTGGTGATAGAACTGGATTATCTGATATGCAAGTGTTGGCAGGAACTCAAGTAAAACACATGAATACTCAAACACCCACACTTGCACAGGTGGATGAAGGCTTGCCACTGAATTACGCTCCATAAAAAAAAAAAAAAAAACTGTAAATAAAAAAAATTCTTTACCTGAGCTTTCTGTTGGGTAACATACAAAATGAGTGTAAAGTTATTGTCAGGTGTAGTTAATTAAGAGCAGGTGGTGGTGTAAGGTCGACGCTCGCTTGATGGGGCTTCCGTGTCCACATCTGTTAGGTAATCCTGGGACGAGCTTACCTGGCCTCTCCTCCACCCTCACACATTAACCTTACATTACCTACATATTTGGTCATCATGTTTGTGTACCTGGAAGTTATGTGCTGCTGCTGCTACTACTACTACTACTACTACTAACAACAACAACAACAACAACAACAACAACAACAAATACTACTACTACTACTACTTCTACTACTACTACTACTACTACTACTACTACTACTACTACTACTACTACTACTACTACTACTACTACTAACAACAACAACAACAACAACAACAAATACTACTACTACTACTTACAACAACAACAACAACAACAACTACTACTACTACTACTACTACTACTACTACTACTACTACTACTACTACTACTACTACTACTACTACTACTACTACTACTACCACCAACACTATCATCATCATCATCATCATGAATGCACCATATAATTAATGCTACAATACATGTTTAAGAGAGAGAGAGAGAGAGAGAGAGAGAGAGAGAGAGAGAGAGAGAGAGAGAGAGAGAGAGAGACTAATCTTATGGGAATCTCTTGGCGCATATTTCTGTTTGTCTCTTAGGGAAACGACAACAACTATACCACCACCACCATCACCACCAATAACAGCATCCCTTTCTCCCTTCATCCCCTGCAGCTCAGCGATGGACAAGAAGACAAACACCAAGGTTGCCATCAAGAAGCTGGCGCGGCCCTTCCAGACTCACATCCACGCTAAGAGAACGTACAGAGAACTGCGTATGTTGAAGCACATGGACCACGAGAATGTGAGTCAATATACCTTTGTCTTTGTAGTTGTATGGGCCATATTCTGAAACACCGCTATGCCGCAACTCCACTACATACTTAAGGGTCCAGTTGAAGTTATATGTGTTTTTAAGATTTTTTTTTTTTTTTACGGTTCTAGTGATATTAGCAAGATTTCTACATTATTAACGGGAGAAAGACTCTTGAAAATCCAGCTAGTCATTTATGTGGCCTTTCAAAATAGTCATGGTGGGAGAACAAAGCTTTTCTGAATACAGGTAAAAGAAAAGGGCTGATTGATTTGATTGACTATTACTGCCAAATTCTTTACTTATATATTCTAGTCATGCTCTTGTGTTTGACCAATTAATATTGTGTTCCCGTTGAAAGATGTAATAGTAAGAGATTAGAAGGAGAATTAATTAGTTGTTTTGATTGACAGTCTAGTACCAGATTGTTACTCGATATTGAAGTTGTGCCATGTGTTTGATTAATGAATGTAGTGTTGTTTATGTAAGTCAGGTTCTGGTCAGGGGCAACAAAAAGACTGGAAAATGGCCCTTAGAAGTCTCGATCTCCAAAGAGTAGTCAAGAGTTATCCAAATCCGAGAAAAAAAAAGTGTCTTGAAATGTTTATATTGAAGGATGAACATCAAGGAAAAGATCATTTATGATAGCCAAAACTGTGGGATAGACTCGTAACGCGTCCTACCCAGTGAAGGAAAAGGAAGGACGTTAAGGAAAATGATGGTAATGTGATCCCGTTGAGATGACGTGATGGAGTGGCCAAAGAAGGGATAGGTGCTCCGGAATAAGTCAGGGCGCTGTGTGAAGGAATAGAATGGAGAGAAGAAGAATGAATTTATGTTTCCAGTAAATCTTCTAGGCTCACAAAGAAATTATGACATGAGTTGAGGCTGTGGGCGGGAGACTGCGTATTTATATTGTTTATGTTTTACTGTCAGTGTGAAGGATGAGTAATTAAAAGAGCTGGGAGGCTGAGTAGGTAGAGGCGCGTGACTAAATTACCACTGGCTTGTATTTAATTAATTGTTGTATACAGGATTTGAATTAATCTTTTGTTTTTGCTGCTCGCTCTCTCTCTCTCTCTCTCTCTCTCTCTCTCTCTCTCTCTCTCTCTCTCTCTCTCTCTCTCTCTCTCTCTCTCTCTCTCTCTCTCTCTCTCTCTCTCTCATTAAATCATCACTTTGCTGTCACCATCGTTTATTCTCACATCACAACTTATATTTATACTCGTATTTGGTGTGCTGAATTTCTTAATATCACTAAAAACTTCTGCTGTAGTTCATAGTGCTGTGCCTTGGTGTGTGTATGGGGCAGGGGTGGAGTAAGGGTAGTGAGGAGCTGTCTTTCTTCATTTTGAGACACATTAATAAAACTCCATACCATGCAGAACCATTTGAATAATAAAGTTTGGGACGTGAGAATACATTAAGGGCCATATTCTGAAACACTTCTGCGCCTCACCTCCACTATTTTTAAAAGCCTCTAGTTAAAGTTACACGAGTTTTTGAAAGCGTGTTTTTTTAAGGTTCTAGCGACGGATTAACAAAATTTCTACATTGTATACAGAAGAAACATTTTTGAGAACCTGGCTTATCATCTCTGTGGCCTTTGCAAATAGTTGTGGTGAGAGAGCGAACCGTTTCTGAATACGGGCAGAGAGAGAGAGAGAGAGAGAGAGAGAGAGAGAGAGAGAGAGAGAGAGAGAGAGAGAGAGAATGTTTTAGTCAGCAAAGGAGATGCTGATGCGTATATATCTATAAATAAAACGGCATTTGTTCCTTACCACATCTCCGCACTGTCCTCATGAACGGCTGTTGTTTTAAATTCATCATCATTGACAGGTTATGTGCATCTTAGAGAGTCTCCGTGGATGCTTACGTCACATGTACTTTAGAATTATGTTATTGTCAGTTTTGGTTTAGCGTAGTGCTGCTGCTGTTGTTGCCACTACTGCGCTAATGCTGTTGTCTTCTTTCTCCTCCTCCTCCTCCTCCTCCTTCAGACTTATATTTTCTTTATCATCAAACAGCCTGGCAGGGACCTAAAGTTCTGTTGTTCTTTGTTCTGCTTTGTACTCCTCCTCCTCCTCCTCCTCCTCCTCCTCCTCCTCCTCGAATTACTACTACTACTACTACTACTACTACTACTACTACTACTATTACTACTACTACTACTACTACTACTATTCCACCTCCTCCATTTACTACTACTACTCCTACCACCACCACCACCACCGTTATTGTCAAGTGCATGTACGCCTCCAGTGACCGATGCCTCTTATCAGGAGATAGTCCCGCTGGTGGCCGGGTTATGGGCTGGGCGGGGAGAGAGAGAGAGAGAGAGAGAGAGAGAGAGAGAGAGAGAGAGAGAGAGCCAATGATGAGCTATTTGTGGCCTCTCTGACACCGTGATCGGTCTTTGCTTCGTCCTGCCTCTCTTACCTTGCTTGTGTCTGTCTGTCTGTCTGTCTGTCTGTCTGTCTGTCTGTCTGTCTCTGTCTGTCTGTCTGTTTGTCTCCCTCCCTCCCTCCCTCTCTCTCTCTCTCTCTCTCTCTCTCTCTCTCTCTCTCTCTCTCTCTCTCTCTCTCTCTCTCTCTCTCTCTCTCTCTCTCTCTCTCTCTCTCTCACATACACACACACACACACACACACACACACACCACACATGGAGTAAATAAAATGGTGTTGATTGAAATAAAGTGGACTGATTAAGTGGAATGCACGTGAGAGAGAGAGAGAGAGAGAGAGAGAGAGAGAGAGAGAGAGAGAGAGAGAGAGAGAGAGAGAGAGAAAGTGGAGGGGATGGGGGAGATAAAGGTAGTGAGGGCGACACGTATATCACTGACGAGGAGTAATGAGCTTGACTTTAGCTGAGAAACATAGGTAGCAAGTGGCAACAGTGTGTGTGTGTGTGTGTGTGTGTGTGTGTGTGTGTGTGTGTGTGTGTGTGTGTGTGATGATTAATACACGGTAACAGTAAACTTTCGCTAGTGATGTAAAAAATAATAGATATAAGCTTGTCCTATATTTGATGTGTACGTCTCTCTCTCTCTCTCTCTCTCTCTCTCTCTCTCTCTCTCTCTCTCTCTCTCTCTCTCTCTCTCTCTCTCTCTCTCTCTCTCTCTCTCTCTCTCTCTCTCTCTCTCTCTCTCTCTCTCCTACACAGTAACACGAACAGAAGAACAAACTTTCTACTTCATTTATTACCTTTTATTTTCATTATCACACACTAAAGAAAAAAAAAAGAAGTGGTACATCAGAATCCATTATCAGGCAGCCTTCAGTTCACCTGTGCGTGTAATTACCGCCGTCAGGAGTGAGTGGTTCAGGTAATGAGGAGACAGTCAAGTTGAGCTTCTCTCTTGTCTGACCTTGAATGAAAACGTGACCTAAAAATCCCCACCTATCGTTTTCTTTTAATACACTACACTTACACGGACGCACAATTAGTCTTTAATTAGGCCACTGCAGTGATATTCATTTCCTTGTAAAAGCTGCGTGTTGCTGGAGGGTAAGGGTAGGTGGGAGGGGGTGGGGGGAGATAGTATGTAGCTCCCAGTGGTTTAATTGTTATAAGTTGTGTTACTAGATAAGGACTCAGTCTGAAACGCTCTGAGCTCTCACCAGATTATTTTCAAAGGCCACAAATATGATCAGTGGGGTTCTCATGGTTGATTTTTCCCATTGATAGTGCAGAGTCCTTGTTAAACTATTGCTGGAATCATGAAAACCTTCCCCAAAATCTCAGTAAGACAGTAACTTCCACTAGAGTTTGTTCATGTAATCGGGATGAGATAGCGAAATGTTTGAGAGTACGAAACAAGTTTATGTCGTGAAAATTATGTTTTTTTTTAGTGCAAGCCTGAACGGTTTGCACGTTTGAGGCTGTGCAGTGTGTATCTGTATGAATAAGAACACTGTCTGTTTGCCAGTCTGTCTGTCTTTGTTGCACTTCTGCTGTAGTAAATTCGGAAATGAAACGAATTGAATGAAATGTTCCTTAAGCGTATTATAAAAATAACGAAAACAATTACTCTTATAAAAAAAAAAAAAAAACTTAACAGCAAAAGACTGA